>NC_092714.1:172085618-172455543 GCF_047496885.1 Scyliorhinus torazame | reverse complement strand
ACTGAAGGAGGAGTTCGAGTTAGCCCCGGGAAATGCCTTTAGATATATGCAGGTGAGGGCTTTTGTGAAGTGACAGGTGAGGGAATTCCCGTTGCTCCCGGCACAAGAAGTTCAAGATAGGGTGATCTCGGGTGTATGGATCTGGGAGGGCAAGGTGTCGGAAATACACCAGGAGTTGAAAGAAGAGGGGGAAGCGCTGGTAGAAGAGTTGAAGGGTAAATGGGAGGAGGAGCTGGGGGAGGAGATCGAGGAAGGTCTGTGGGCTGATGCCCTAGGTAGGATTAATTCCTCCTCCTCGTGTGCCAGGCTCAGCCTGGTACAATTTAAGGTGGTTCACAGAGCGCACTTGACGGGGGCGAGGTTGAGTAGGTTCTTTGGGGTAGAGGACAGATGTGGAAGGTGCTCAGGGAGCCCGGCGAACCATATCCATATGTTTTGGTCATGCCCGGCACTGGAGGGGTTCTGGAGAGGAGTGGCGGGAGCAATATCTCAGGTGGTGAAAGTCCTGGTCAAGCCAAGCTGGGGGCTAGCAATATTTGGAGTAGTGGACGAACCGGGAGTGCAGGAGGCGAAAGAGACCGGCATTCTGGCCTTTGTGTCCCTAGTAGCCCGGCGAAGGATCTTGCTAATGTGGAAGGAGGCGAAGCCCCCAAGCCTGGAGGCCTGGATAAATGATATGGCTGGGTTCATAAAGTTGGAGAGGATTAAGTTCGCCTTGAGAGGGTCTGCGCAGGGGTTCTACAGGCGGTGGCAACCGTTCCTAGACTATCCCGCGGAGCGTTAGAGGAAGGTCAGTCAGCAGCAGCAGCAACCTTGGGTGGGGGGGTGGAGGGGACATCCTAGGAGGGGGGCGGGAAAGGGGGGACTGCCTGGGAGGGTGGATGAGCAAGAGATAACATGAAGGGTTGGGGAAACTGGCACGTACGGGTGAGGGCCAGTGTACAAAGCTGTGTAAATATATCATTTTGCCATGTATATATCTTGCTCTGCGCGATTTCTCGTTTTTTTTTTGTTACGAGGGGGTTTTTGTTATTGTTTGTAAGGGAGAAAAATTGTGTCAAAAAACTTTAATAAATATATTTTTTTTAAAAAGTGAATGCGACTGATGAATCTGGCATTGACGCGACTCCTGACGGCTTGAGCATACATGTCGAGTCTAGGGCAGTGGCCTTCCGGAGGGGTCCAATTCGACTCTTTCCTCTTCGGTTGCCGTGCCGCAGATCTCTCGGTCTGCTGTTCTGGTTCATTGATAATCTGCTTGGGTTCGCTGTTGGCCTCTTGGAGTCTGTGGAAGAATTCCCAGAGCCTCATTCACCTGATGAATTCCTCCGTGTCTGCCGCGAGACTGATGGGGTCCATTTTGGTGGTGGTGCAGAAATTGAGCCCTCTGCTGAGGACTTCGATTTTGTCTGGTTGAAGGGTGTAGTCTGACAGGTTGACAATAGATTTCCCTGTATTGTTCCGCACACATGAGTGCGGCCTCAACCAGGACCTGGGATTCATGTCGCATTACATTCATCCCCCACCATCTGGCCTGTGAAATCCTACCAACTGTCCTGGCTTGATACAATTCACACCTCTTTAACCTGGGGTTACCCCATCTCTGGATCTGTAAAGATTTAATCACCTGCTAATGCTCGCATTCCTAGCATTGTCTGGCATCTTTGAATCTGTCTATATATATGTTTCTGGAACAGACCTCTTCATTCACCTGAGGAAGGAGCAGCGCTCCGAAAGCTAGTGACATCGAAACAAACCTGTTGGACTTTAACCTGGTGTTGTAAGACTTCGTACTGTGCTCACCCCAGTCCAACGCCGGCATATCCACATCATTTATTTACACACAGTCAAATCTACTCATGCATAAAACTCTACAACCTAAACTATCACGATTACTAAAAGCCTATACTTAGCTTTGGGTGCCCACTCAGTCAGAGGAACAATGGCCGTTGCTCGGTTCTGGGGCTGCTGGGTTGAGCTGTTTACAGGATAGCAACAAGGAGCGTCTATCTCATAGCGTGCGTTGACTTGGAACTTACTTGGTCTGGCGGATCTATGGCAGGTCTCTCCTCGCTGAGAGCCAGGGCCAAGAGAGCGATTCTCTCTTGGGGAATCCTTTTTATACCCAAAAGGGCTTTGTGCACTTTTGGGTGGGCCTTGAACTTGGCCCCAATTAATTGGGCTATTTCCCAATCGTTCTTATCGATTTTCCTCCAATAGAGGGGTGAGTTCCCTGATTGCTGGGCGTGTCCTAGGTGGCCGTTGGTCTGCTTTGTTTTAGTCTCCTCTGGCGCCGGGGCGTCCGTCTTAGTATTGTTTACCTAAATGTTGCCTTTTTGTTCCCGGGGATGGCTCATTAGTATGTAGATGGTTCTGCAGTCTCGGTTTTGTCTGGGAGCTATGGCTCCAATCAACAGACAAACCTTGCACCTGCTTGCTTTCTCGGTATTGTCCAATTTTCCCTGCATTTTTTGCAAAGTGTCCATTTTGTAATCGGAACGTGGCCATCCCAGATGGCTACACTGGTCAGCTACTCTATATGATAGATCTGAATTTGCTTCATCCCTGAATGGTCACTGCCACCCTACTTTTGGGCGGAAGTTACAAAAGCTCTGCAGTGGCTGGCTGCGATGATTACAATGAAGCAAAGAAATTCATAGTATTACTACAGTGCAGAAGGAGGACATTTGGCCCATCAAGTTTGCACAAATCCTTCGAAAGATCACTATACCCAGGTCCACTGGCCCATCCACCCACCCCACCTTATGCCTGTAACCCCGTACATTCCACCTAACATACACATCCCTGGACACTAAGGGCAATTTAGCATGGCCAATCCACCTAACCTGCACATCTTTGGACTGTGGGAGGAAACCGGAGCGCCCGAATAGGTGCCAGAATGTGGCGACTAGGGGCTTTTCACAGTAACTTTATTGAAGCCTACTTGTGACAATAAGCGATTTTCATTTTCATTTCATTTCATCTGAAGGAAACCAAACTCCACACAGACCCAAGGTTGGAATTGAACCTGGGTCCCTTACGTTGTGAGGCTGCAGTGCTAACCACTGTGCCACCATGTAAGGAAAGGGTTAACCGGGCCATTCTGAAGTTTGTTAATGCTACACTGCTATTGATGTCTCTTTATGTTGCAGAGACCTTTAGCCTTTCCCTGCTAAGCAGGGAGGTTTAAATCAATTTAATGTGGTTATTGAGCCAGGGCTGACCTGAAAGCAATGGTCAGTTTGATTAATGAACCTAATTAAAGGACACGCAGTACATACTGATTTATGTAGTTAATCAGTGGAAGGTAAGTGCAGCAAAAGCAGTTGAGCAAAAGAAAATATCTGAGAATGTGTCACCCTTTTAAATACTCTTTATATACAGTTTTTATTTAACTGCTATAAAGATTATTTCTCTATAAAGATTATCTCTGATACCCCGTATTAGAGAATTGTGCAGAATATCCGGTGGAGTAAGAGAGATGTATCGCAGAGTGGAGTTCCCACTAGTTTATCGTGGTTTTAACAGCACAATCTGAGTGCAATTGGCCAAAGTAATGCAAAAGATCGGGGAATGTAAAACATCAAATTTCAGCAATCTTTAACGCAGGGTTAAAAAAATATAGCAGCAGAATTCAACTCTACGGACAAAACTCAACAGACCCCCAGAACAGGAATAAAAAAAGTATTGCATTTCTATAGCATTGTGGATGAACACAGGACATCCCATAATGCTGTACAGCTTTTTGAAGTGTAGTCATTGCTGTAGTATCAGTAGGGAGGACAGCCAGCTTCTACACTGCAAGCTCTCACAAACAGCAATAGATAATGACCAAAAACATTTTTTTTTAAATAAAGTTGATTGGGGGAATAATATTGACCAAGCCATCAGGGAGATAACTCGACTGCTCTTCTTTTAGAACTAGCGTTGTGGAATCTTCCATAACCACCAGTGAGGGCCAACAGGCCTTTTGGATTGACAGCTCATCTGAAAGATGGCGGTGGGGAATCACCGTTTCTGAGACTAAGTGTTGACACCGATGCAGAATTCGACAGCAAGACCGCGCCGAACCTGGACCGATTCAGCTATTATTAAGGGGCTAGCACCGGCGCCACGTGAAACACAATTGATTCTAATGAGAAACGGTGCCGGATTCGCCGATTTCGCGATTGACACTCAGGAGGCCGACAAACTGCAGCCGCATATACACATTTCACTCCCCACACACACCATCCTGGCCAACAAGATAGCAGCAAGATGCACAGCCCACGTTTTGCAGACGCAGAGCTTGAGACCCTCCTGGGCGCCATGGAGGTGAGACAGATGACCCTGTACCCCAGCCTGGGAAGGAGGCTGTCAGCAGCTGCCATTCTCTGTGCCTGGGCGCAGGTGGCAGAGGCTGTGAGCGCTGTGGGCAACACGGTCCGTATCGGCCAGCAGTGCCGGAAAAAACTGCACAACATCCTCAGGACAGCCAGGGTGAGTAGACATCACTGTGCCTCTGGCACCAACCCTGTCCCACACATTCGTAACCTGACACCCCCCTCCGCCACACACAGAGGGCGGCCGAACCCCCAACCTGCACCACATGCTGGGACCCATAGTGGCCGCCATGGCCGGTTGCCCTGGCCACTGAGGCCACTAGCTACCCACCCCGCATGCGTCACTGTCTAACACTGTCCCTGGCCTAGGACATGCTGATCCATAACCAAAACAGTCACCCTCAATGCCTCCACCGCGGACAGCACCTATGCGGTGTTGGCCTGAGTGGCACACATGGTCAGCACCATCGCCTCCTGCTGCATGCATTTGGACTCATCCAACTGCACCTGCAGGTGGTGGGTGGGTGCTCACCAACAACCCCTCATGTCGTCCCTGACACTGTGACTTCATCTCCACAATTGATGGTGCTGTCCGTTCTAGAAGCCCGAAACCTGTCTGGATGTCAGCTAGTTCCTGGGGTCGGCCTGCCTTCCGACCATCCACCCTCAGGTGTTCCTACCTCCACCAGAGTGTCCCAGGAGCCTCTTCACTAAAGTGCCCAACCGAGGTGAGTGTCTCTGGGATGGTGGAGGGTATTGTGCTGGGAAGTCAGTGTCATCCTCAAACCTGAGTCCAGGGTGTCCTCCGTTTCGGGTTGAGGGCTGCCGCCCGAGCTTCCCTCAGTGTTGATGCTTGGCTCACGGGAGGGCTCTAGCTGTGGCACTGGCTGGGGGTGGGGGATACAAGATGGGCCCGTACCATCTCCAGCGGGTACTGCAAGACACAAGGCAAGTCGTATGATTAGACTGGGGGGCGGGGGGGGGGGGGGGGGGGGTGGGGTGGGGGGGGGGGTGGCGAGTAATGGGAGTGAGGGTGGTGTGGAGGTAAGGGTGGGGGGGGCTGATGGGGGGATGGTGTTAGGGATGTGGTATTATCTATCATCATTACAAGGGTTAATGTAGTACCATGAATAGCAACTAGAGGGAGCTGCAAAGTACTATATAAAGCAGTGATGCTAGACCTTCGGGGAGGAATAGGCAGGAGACAGCTAGGGCAAGGTCATAAGAGCAGTTAGGGTGAGAAGGTTAGATTAAAGTTATACCAGTGGGTGAGATTAGCAGTGGGTGAGTGTAGTTAAATGTGGTCAATTCTGTATTCTAATAAGGACTAAGTGTCGAAACCCAGTTTAGTAGTGTAAATAAAAACATAGCTTTGTTTAAGTAATAGCTATACTGTGGTCTTTATGGAACACCACACAATCCATCCTGAATAACCAACAGAAAGAACACCACAGGGGCGAGGGTTGACACTACTGTAGCCACCTGGGTTGGCCAAGTCCCGATTTAAAATGGAGAACAGCAAAGGCTGAAGGGAAATTCAGCCAACACAGGCAGAAACTAGCAAGTGCAAGCTACTGTGTATTAAACTCTGCAAAAGCCCACACAGCATCGATACAAGCAGCCATCTGCATAATAATGGAGCAGCCATCTACATACTAATGAGCGATCCCCAGGAACAATCGCAACATTTGGGATAAACAAAGCCAAGCCAGACGCCCCGGCGCCAGCAGGAGCCAACACAAAAGAGGTTAACGGACACCTCAAGACCGCCCATCGATCAGGGAACCGCTCCAGTATTGGAGAAATTGAACCAAGCGATTGGAACAAAGTCCAATCACTTGGAACCAGGTACAGGGTCCGCCCCGAAAGGCGGGAAGCCCCTGGGGACTATAAAGTTAAGCCCCCAAGTTCAAATCGTTTTTCTTGACCGGGTCACTCAGCAACGCAAACCAACCCTTGACCGTGACCGGTGCAGCTGACGCCGAAATCCAGTAAGTCTTAAATCAACGCTCGCTACGAGACAGGCGCTCCTAGCTACCAATCCGTACCAACCTTTGAATCCCGCAGACTCAGAACCCGAACGAAAGGCAATTTGTTCCCATGACCTGATGGGCCAGACCGAAGCTAAGTGTAGGCCTGTTAGTTGTAGAAGTAGCTTAGAAGTAGAATTTGAGAGGACTTCCGGGTGCGGCTATGCAGAGCTAGGTCGCATGTTCGGTAGCTCCCACTTGGAACGGACTTTTGGGCTCTTTACAGGGCCCCCACGGCATTTGTTTGACATTTCCCGGTGTGGAAGAAGACTGCAACATTCCCCCAACAGTGTCCCCCAGGAATGGTATGCCTCTTGGTTACCAGACCTGGCAGAAACAGTAAAAGATTTGGCTTTAACTGCAGGATAAAAAAAGCCTCTTCCAGCATGCAGGTGGGGGAAGGGCAAGCTTAAAGCTGCAAGCTGACTTGAGAGCCTTTATTAAAGGTGAATTCTAGCAGCAGAGGGAACAATTGTGAAAAGATCTCACCAAGGCCACTGAAGAAGCGGAGACGAGGCTTCCGGTGGCGGCCATGGAGGAGTAGGTCGTGCATCCGGCAGCTCCCGTCTGAAACGGACTCTCAGACCTTTTTCAGGATTTTCCACAGACCTTTTGGGGCAAATTGGTGAAGCGAACACTGCCAAAAGGATTCCCTCTCGAGACTTCCGGTTGCGGTTATGCGGAGCTAAGTCGCACATTCGGCGGCTTTTCAGGGCCCCCAAGGGAACTTTTCCGATGTTTCCCGGTGTGGGAAGGAGTTAATAATAGTTCCCCGTCAGTATATGGCTTTAACTAGGAGCGGGGTGACAAAAAAGGTGGTGGTGGACCAGAAGAAGGGAGTGAAGAAGGACAAAATGGCAGTGGGCAGAGACCAGGCAGCGTGGAGGCAATGGGCGGAGGAGCAACAGGAGGGTATCCAGCGCTGCCTCAGAGAGATTAAAACGGACCTGCTAGAGCCGATGAAGGCTTCTATTGATAAGCTGCTGGAGACACAGACGGCCCAGGGGGTGGCGATCCAAGAGGCTCGACAAAAGATCTCTGACAATGAAGACAAGATCTTAGGCCTGGCGGTAAAGGTGGAGGCGCACGAGGCGCTCCACAAGAAATGGCAGGAGCGGTTTGAGGAGATGGAGAATCGGTCGAGGCGGAGGAATCTGCGGATTCTGGGCCTCCCGGAGGGGCTGGAGGGGCCGGACGTGGGGGCCTATGTGGTCACCATGTTGAACTCTCCGATGGGAGCGGGGTCCTTCCAGGGCCCCTGGAACTGGAAGGGGCTCATAGAGTGTTGGCGAGGAGGCCCAAGGCTAACGAGTGGTGCTGGTGCGGTTCCATCGGTTCGTCGATCGGGAGTGTGTGCTCAGTTGGGCCAAGAAGGAGAGGAGCAGCAGGCGGGAGAGTGCGGAGGTTTGGATATATCAGGACTGGAGTGTGGAGGTGGCGAAGAGGAGGGCCGGGTACAATCGAGCGAAGGCGGTGCTGCACAGGAAGGGGGTGAAGTTTGGCATGTTGCAGCCAGCGCGACTGTGGGTTACCTACAAGGACCGGCACCATTATTTTGAGTCTCCGGAGGAGGCGTGGGCCTTTGTTCAGGCCGAGAAGCTGGACACAGACTGAGGGTCGGGATGGGCGATTGGGGACTGCGGTGGATATGTTATGCCTATTTTTGGTTCGGGGGGGAGGGCCTTTGCATTGTTTTGGGTTTCTTTTTCTCTGTGTTTTTCTCTTTCGGGTTGGGGAGGGTGGATGGGGCGGGTTGGGCACTGTTTTGGTTGGTGGCGGGGCCTGGTAGGTGGAGAGCGCGGGCTTTTGTCCCGCGCCGAAGACTGGGGGGGCGGGGCTGGGGCGGGGAAGTGAGGATTGTTTCCTGCGCTTAGAACGGAGGGGGGAGGGGGAGAGCCTATGGACGGGGACGGGAGAGGAGGGTGTGCCACACAATTGGAGGAGTCAAAGGGGAGGTGGGAGTGGCCGGGGTCAGCAGGAGTCAGCTGACTTGCGGAAGTGCGATGGGGGGAGTAAACCAGCTAGGATGGGTCCTAGCCGTGGGGGGTGCGGGGGGGTGGGGGGGGGGGGGTGCGTGGTGGTGGGGGGGGGGGGAATTGAGTTGCTGCTGCTAAGGCCATGGAGGAGCTGGAGCGAGTGGGGGGGGATCGAGACGGGGGTCTGCCGCTGTGGAGAACGGGCCGAGTGTGGGGTGCGGGCACGTGGCTGGCCGAGGAGGGGTCATGGCTAGTCGGCGGGGGAGGGGGGCAGGTAGCCGGCTGATAACCTGGAATGTAAGGGGACTGAATGGGCCGGTTAAGCGGGCCCGCGTGTTCGCGCACCTGAAGGGGCTCAAGGCGGATGTGGTCATGCTCCAGGAGACACACCTGAAGGTGGCAGACCAGGTAAGACTGAGGAAAGGATGGGTAGGTCAGGTGTTTCACTCGGGGCTAGATGCCAAAAATCGAGGGGTGGCGATCTTGGTGGGAAAGAAGGTGTCATTCGAGGCGTCGAGCATTGTGGCAGATAATGGCGGTAGGTACTGAGGTACCCTCAATAATGACGCTTAGAGATTAAACTGTAAAGAAGGCTTTATTAGACTAATAACTATGCTACAGCTATGGACGAGAGCTGACTGCTATACAGACCATGAGGCAGGCCTTTATGTATGGCTCCCAGATGGGCGGAGCCAGAGGCGGAGTCCCCAGGGTTCCAAGCCCGGTCTTAAAGGGGACATCACCTTACATGATGATAAGGCAGTAACCGTTCATCACATTCACCCCCTGTTTAAAAAGGAGTCCGGCGGGGGTGAAGTGCCATCATAGGTCCATCCGTCTCAGTGGCCGGATCAATTCGGGCGGTGGTGCGGCGGGCACGGACGTCCCGGTTGAGGGCACATCCGGGAGCACAGCGGTCGGAGCTTCGGTCCGGGTCGGGGCAGAGGAACTAGGCAGGGCCGGGGGTAGCGGAGCCGGCGCCGGCGGGGTGTGCAAGGGGGGGCGCACGGTAGGAGCTCACCAACGGGTGGTAGGGCCGGAAGGGGGGGTGTTGTAGGAGGCGACGGGTCCTGCAGGGGAGCGGCGTGGGAAGGGGCGTCTGTGGTGGAGGATCCAGCGGGCGCCAGATCCCGGAGGGAAACCGTATCTTGCCTGCCGTCGGAGTACTCCACGTAGGCGTAACTGGGGTTGGCGTGGAGCAGTCGGACCTTTTCAACTAGGGGGTCCGTTTTATGGCTCCTCGCGTGCCTCTGGAGAAGAACAGGTCCCGGAACCATCAGCCAAGGTGGAAGCGAGACCCCGGAGGTAGACTTCCTGGGGAAGAGAAACAATCGGTCGTGAGGGGTCTCATTCGTGGCCGTGCAGAGGAGTGTAGGGCATCGGGTAGGACCTCCTGCCAGCGGGTGGTTGGGAGATTTCCCGACTGCAGGGCCAGAAGGACAGCCTTCCACACGGTCGCGTTCTCCCTCTCCACCTGCCCATTTCCCCGTGGGTTATAACTGGTCGTTCTGCTCGAGGCGATGCCTTTGCTGAGCAGATACTGACGCAGTTCATCGCTCATGAATGATGTACCCCGGTCGCTGTGGATATAAGCAGGGAAACCGAACAGGGTGAAGATGCTGTGCAGTGCCTTAATCACCGTGGCTGAGGTCATGTCGGTGCAGGGAATGGCGAATGGGAAACGGGAGAACTCATCGATCACGGTGAGGAAATAGGCATAACGGTTGGTGGACGGGAGGGGCCCCCTGAAGTCCACGCTCAGTCGCTCAAAGGGGCCCGAGGCCTTCACGAGCCGAACCTTGTCTGGCCGATAGAAGTGTGGTTTGCACTCCGCACAGACCTGGCAGGCCCTGACCATGGCCTTGACCTCCTTGGTTGAGTAAGGTAGGTAGCGGGACTTGATGAAATGGACGAGCCGGGTAACCCCCGGGTGGCAGAGGTCATTGTGGATGGCTTGCAGGCGGTCCTCCTGCGCGTTGGCGCATGTGCCGCGGGACAGGGCATCTGGGGGCTCGTTGAGCTCCCCTGGACAATACTTGATATCGTACGAGTAGGTGGAGAGTTCGATCCTCCACCTCAAAATTTTATCGTTTTTTATTTTGCCCCGTTGCGGGTTATCGAACATATAGGCGACCGTTGGTCGGTGACGAGGGTAAACCTCCTACCGGCGAGGTAGTGTTTCCAGCACCGCACAGCCTCCACAATGGCTTGTGCCTCCTTTTCGACTGCAGAGTGTCGAATCTCGGAGGCGGTGAGGGTTCGGGAGAAGAACGCTACTGGTCTGCCTCCTTGATTGAGGGTAGCAGCCAGGGCGATGTCTGATGCATCGCTCTCTACCTGGAAAGGGATGGTTTCGTCCACCGCGTGCATGGCGGCCTTGATGATGTCGGCCTTGATGCGGTTGAAGGCCAATTGAGCCTCAGCCGAGAGGGGAAAAGTGGTGGTCTTTAGGAGTGGGCGGGCTTTGTCCGCATACTTGGGGACCCACTGGGCGTAATAGGAGAAAAGCCCCAAGCACCGTTTGAGGGCCTTGAGGCTGCGGGTGAGAGGGAGTTCCTTAAGGGGGCGCATACGGTCGGGGTCGGGACCTAGGACCCCGTCTTCCACGATATAGCCGAGGATGGCCAGCCGGGTGGTGTGGAAACCGCATTTGCCCTCGTTATAGGTCAGGTTAAGGGCTCGGGCGGTCTGGAGGAACTTTTTGAGGTTAGCGTCATGGTCCTGCTGATCATGGCCGCAGATGGTGACATTGTCCAAGTACGGGTATGTAGCCCGCAAACCGTACTGGTCCACCATTTGATCCATCGCCCTTTGAAAGACGGAGACCCCATTTGTGACACCAAAGGGGACCCTGAGGAAGTGGAAGAGCCGGCCGGCTGCTTCAAAGGCAGTATAGGGGCGGTCTTTTGATCGGATGGGGAGCTGGTGGTAGGCAGATTTGAGGTCGACCATGGAAAAGACTCGGTATTGGGCGATCCGATTTACCATTTCCGCGATGCGAGGAAGGGGGTACGCATCACGCTGCGTGAATCGGTTTATGGTCTGGCTATAATCCATGACCACCCGTTTCTTCTCCCCGGATCGGACTACCACCACTTGCGCTCTCCAAGGGCTGTTGCTAGCCTCGATGACCCCCTCTCCCAGTAAACGCTGGACCTCTGACTTGATAAAAGCCATATCTTGGGCACTGTAGCGCCGGTTCCTGGTGGCGATGGGCTTACAGTCAGGAGTGAGGTTAGCGAATAGCGAGGGGGGTGCGACTTTCAGTGTCGCAAGGCAGCACACCGTGAGGGGGGGCAAGGGTCCGCCGAACTTCAGTGTCAGGCTTTGGTGGCTTCACTGGAAATCCAGTCCGAGCAGCAGGGGGGCACAGAGGTGAGGGAGGATATAACATTTGAAACGGGTGTATTTGGCACCCTGGATCGAGAGATCCGCAATACAGTACCACGTGATTTGTACCGAGTGGGACCCAGATGCGAGGGCTATGGTTTGGGATGCGGGATGGGTGCGTAGGGAGCAGCGCCTTACCTTTTCAGGGTGGATAAAGCTCTCCGTGCTCCCGGAGTCGAAGAGGCATGCAGTGTCGTGCCCGTTGACCTGGACCTGCATCATGGAGTTCTGCAGGTGTTTTGGCCGAGTTTGATCGAGGGTGATCGCACCTAGTCGCGGGTAGTCGGAGGCGTCAGCCGAATCGGACTCGTAAAATGTCCGCCGCCGCTGGCTGCGCGTGTCAGGTCGAGAAGATGGCCACCGACAAGATGGCCACTCCCATGATTCGCACGAGGCTGATGACGCATCAGAAGAGGGCGTGTCGGGTCGGTGCGCAGCAGCATTGCGAGGCCTGCAGGCCTGAGAGCCTGATTTTCGGGCCGGCTGTTCTTTGTTTTTCTGGCCCCTGGGTCTGGCCAGGCAGACCCTCGCAAAGTGCCCTTTCTTCCCGCAGTCGCTGCAGATCGCGGAGCAGGCTGGGCAACGTGGGCGTGGGTGCTGGCCCTGCCCGCAGAAGTAGCATGGTGTGCCCCCATGGTGAGCGGGTCACCGCGTGGCGCTAGCCTGTAATACGGTTGAGCCTGAGGAAGTCCGGGGGGGGCTGGCAGAGTCCGCGGGGTATGTACCCATGTCGGGCCACCTCCAGCGAGGAGGCGAGCGTTAGCGTCTCCTGGAGGTCTTTTGCCCCGTTTTCGAGCAGCCGCTGCCGGATGTAGTTCGAGCGGATGCCGGACACAAAAGCATCTCTGATGTGCAGGTTCATATGGACTTCCCCTGTCACATCCTGATGGTCACAGTCCCTGGCAAGCGCGGTGAGTTTCTCAACAAACTCGTCGAGCGATTCCCCCGAGCGCTGCCGGCAGGTAGAGAGCAGATGCCGGGCATGCACCTCATTGACGGGTTTGACAAACTGCTTGTGGAGCAACTCAATCGCTTCCTCATAAGTCGTCGCCTTGTCAAGCGTGGCGGAGATTATGTGACTCACCCGGGCGTGGAGTAGACGCAGCTTGCGTAGCCCTAGGATGGGAATCTCTGCGGAGTCCAGGTAGGCCTCGAAGCACCGCAGCCAGTATTTAAAAATTTCCTTTGCCTCCGGCGTTCGTGCTTCCAGATTGAGCTTCTCTGGTTTTAGGCCTGCGTCCATCCTGAATCTAGTTTAGTCTAATAAATTGAGGTACCCTCAATAATGACGCTTAGAGATTAAACTGTAAAGAAGGCTTTATTAGGCTAATAACTATGCTACAGCTATGGACGAGAGCTGACTGCTATACAGACCATGAGGCAGGCCTTTATGTATGGCTCCCAGCCCCAGGGTTCCAAGCCCGGTCTTAAAGGGGACATCACCTTACATAGAATATCATAGAATTTACAGTGCAGAAGGAGGCCATTCAGCATATCGAGTCTGCACCGGCTCTTGGAAAGAGCACCCTGCCCAAGGTCAACACCGCCACCCTATCCCCATAATCCAGTAACCCCACCCAACACTAAGGGCAATTTTGGACACTAAGGGCAATTTATCATGGCCAATCCACCTAACCTGCACATCTTTGGACCGTGGGAGGAAACCGGAGCACCCGGAGGAAACCCACGCACACACGGGGAGGATGTGCAGACTCCGCACAGACAGTGACCCAAGCCGGAATCGAACCTGGGACCCTGGAGCTGTGAAGCAATTGTGCTATCCACAAGGCTACCGTGCTGCCCACATGATGATAAGGCAGTAACCGTTCATCACAGGTACATAATGGTAAGTGGTAAGTTACAGGGAGAGAGGGTGGTACTGGTCAATGTGTATACTCCGAACTGGGACGATGCGGGTTTTATGCGGCGTATGTTGGGTCGGATCCCAGACTTGGAAGTGGGGGGCCTGATAAAGGCGGGAGACTTTAACACAGTGTTGGATCCGGCACTGGATCGCTCCAGGTCTAGGACGGGTAGGAAGCCGGCGGCGGCTAGAGTGTTGAGGGGATTTATGGACCAAATGGGAGGGGTGGACCCTCGGAGATTTGCAAGGCCGGGGGCTAGGGAATTTTCATTCTTCTCACATGTCCATAAGGCTTATTCTCGAATCGACTTTTTCATTTTGAGTAGGGCGCTGATAGCGAGAGTAGAGGATACCGAGTATTCGGCAATAGCCATTTCGGACCACGCCCCGCATTGGGTGGACTTGGAGATGGGGGAGGAGAGGGACCAGTGCCCGCTGTGGCGCTTGGAGGTGGGGCTGTTGGCGGACGAGGAGGTGAGCGAGTGGGTCCGAGGAAGTATAGAGAGGTACTTGGAGACCAACGACAACGGGGAGGTCCGAGTGGGGATGGTATGGGAGGCACTGAAGGCGGTGGTGAGGGGAGAGCTGATCTCCATTAGGGCCCACAAGGAATGGAGGGAGCGGGGGGAGAGGGAGAGGCTGGTGGGGGAGATGGTGAGGGTAGACAGGAGGTATGCGGAAGAACCTGAGGAAGGATTGTTGAGGAAGAGGCGCTGCCTCCAGGCTGAATTCGACATGGTGACCACCAGGAAGGCGGAGGTGCAGTGGAGGAAGGCCCAGGGGGCGATTTACGAGTATGGGGAAAAGGCAAGCCGGATGCTGGCGCATCAGCTTCGGAAGCGGGACGCAGCTAGGGAGATCGGGGTGTTAAGGACAGGGGAGGGAGCGTGGTGCGGAGTGGGGTTGGCATCAATGGGGTCTTCAGGGACTTCTATGAGGAATTGTACCAATCCGAGCCCTCATGGGAGGAGGGAGGGATGGGCCGTTTCTTGGACCAATTGAGGTTTCCAAAGGTGGAAGAGGGACCGGTGGCGGGACTGGGGGCCCTGATTGGGCTGGAGAAGCTGATCAAAGGGATAGGAAGCATGCAGGCGGGGAAGGCACCGGGGCAGGACGGTTTCCCGGTCGAGTTCTATAAAAAATATATGGACCCGTTGGGCCCGCTGTTAGTTAGGACCTTTAATGAGGCAAGGGAGGTGGGGGGCTTTACCCCCGACGATGTCCCGGGCACTGATCTCTTTGATCCTGAAGCGGGACAAGGATCCCCTGCAATGTGGGTCTTACAGACCGATTGCCTTGCTAAATGTAGATGCCAAGGTGCTGGCGAAGGTCTTAGCCACGAGGATTGAGGATTGTGTGCCGCAGATCATCCATGAAGACCAGACAGGGTTTGTGAAGGGGAGACAGTTGAACGCGAATGTGCGGAGGCTTTTGAACGTTATCATGATGCCGGCGAGGGAGGGGGAGGCGGAGATAGTGGTGGCGATGGACGCTGAGAAAGCCTTCGATAGGGTAGGGTGGGGGTACCTGTGGGAGGTACTGAAGAGGTTCGAGTTTGGGGAGGGGTTTGGCAGGTGTGTTAGGCTGTTGTAAGAGGTCCCGATGGCGAGTGTAGCCACAAATAGGAGGAGGTCCGAGTACTTTCGGTTGCACCGAGGGACGAGACAGGGGTGTCCCCTGTCCCCCCTGCTCTTCGCACTGGCGATTGAACCCCTGGCTATGGCACTGAGAGAGTTGAGGAATTGGAGGGGGTTGGTGCGGGGTGGGGAGGAGCATAGGGTGTCGCTTTATGCGGACGACCTGCTGCTGTATGTGGCGGACCCGGTGGGAGGAATGCCAGAGGTAATAAGGATCCTTAGGGAATTCGGGGACTTTTCGGGGTACAAGCTCAATATGGGGAAGAGCAAGCTGTTCGTAGTTCAGCTAGGGGTTCAGGAGAGGGGGATTGGTGAGCTCCCACTAAAAAGGGCGGAAAGGAGCTTCAGATATTTGGGGGTCCAGGTGGCCAGGAGCTAGGGGGCCCTGCAAAGGCTTAACTTTACAAGGCTGGTGGAGCAAATGGAGAAGGAGTTCAAGAGGTGGGTCGCATTGCCGCTGTCCTTGGCGGGTAGGGTGCAGTCAATCAAAATGTCGGTGCTCCCAAGGTTTTTGTTCCTGTTCCAGCGCCTCCCCGTGTTTATCCCGAAGGCTTTTTTTCAGGCGGGTTAACAGGAGTATAATGGGGTTTGTGTGGGCGCGAGGGACTCCGAGGGTGAGAAGGGTGTTCCTGGAGCGGAGTAGAGATAGGGGGGTGGGGGCTGGTGCTGCCCAACCTCTGTGGGTACTATTGGCCCGCCAATGCGACAATGGTGCGCAAGTGGGTGTTGGAGGGGGAGGGGGCTGCATGGAAGAGGCTGGAGACAGCGTCCTGTGTGGGTACGAGTCTGGGGGCGCTGGCAACGGCGCCGCTGCAGCTCCCTCCAAGGAGGTATACCACAAGCCCGGTGGTGGTGGCGGCCCTCAAAATCTGGGGGCAGTGGAGGCGGCATAGGGGGGAAGTTGGGGCCTCGGCGTCGACCCCATTACTGGGGAACCACCGGTTCGCCCCAGGAAGAACAGGTGGAGGGTTTTCGGGGTGGCACAGGGCAGGGGTACGAAAGTTGGGGGACCTGTTTGTGGACGGGAAGTTCGCGAGCTTGGGCGAGCTGGAGGAGAAATACGGGCTCACCCCGGGGAACACCTTCAGGTATTTACAGGTAAGGCCGTTTGCCAGACGGCAGGTGATGGAATTCCCGCGGCAACTGCCACACACAGTACAGGACAGGGTGCTCTCGCGGGGGTGGGTGGGAGTGGGGAAGATCTCGGAAACTTACCAGGTAATTCAGGAGGAGGAGGAGGCCTTGGTGGTTGAGTTGAAAGGTAAGTGGGAGGAGGAGTTGGGAGAGGAGATCGAAGAGGGGACGTGGGCAAATGCCCTAGGAAGGGTGAATTCTTCCTCTTCGTGCGCGAGGCTCAGCCTCATACAGTTTAAGGTGCTGCACAGGGCACACATGACCGGGACAAGGATGAGTCGGTTATTTGGGGGTGAGGACAGGTGTGTTAGGTGTCAGGGAACCCAGCAAATCACACCCATATGTTCTGGGCATGCCCAGCGCTGGAGGAATTTTGGAAGGGCGTAGCGAGGACGGTGTCGAGGGTGGTAGGATCCAGGGCCAGACCGGGCTAGGGGCTCGCAATATTTGGGGTGGCAGAGGAGCCGGGAGTGCAGGAGGCGAAAGAGGCTGGAATTCTGGCCTTTGCGTCCCTGGTAGCCCGGCGAAGGATTCTCCTTCAGTGGAAAGGTGCGAGGCCCCGAAGCGTGGAATCCTGGATCAGCGATATGGCAGGGTTCATTAAATTGGAGAGGGTGAAATTCGCCTTGAGAGGGTCGGTACAAGGGTTCTTTAGGCGGTGGCAACTGTTCTTAGACTTTCTGGCAGAACGATAGACATTGGTCAATGGCAGCAGCAGCTCGGGGTGGGGGGGTGTTTACTTTATTTTTGTTTATGTTATTTACACTGGAGGGTGTGAGGGGGTGTATACACCCGTTGTGTTAAGTCGGGGTGTTAATGTTAATTTATTATTTATGTACAGGGGGGAGGGGTTTGGGGTTTGCTTTTTTAGATTGTGTTTTGTACTTAACCCTGTTGGGTTCTTTTTTCTTTCTCATTTTGTTATTGATATTTTATGAAAATCTTTAATAAAAATTATTTTAAAATTTAAAAAAAGTAGAATTTGTGCAGGACTAGCGATTACTGTGTATAATAAATGTGCTTTTGTTTGATTCTTACTAATTGGTGTATTAAGTTATTGATCATTACTTGAACTTGATCCTTGTGGCGGTATCATAAAGATACCTGGCGACTCGAGAGCAAAGGTTACAAAACAGAGCCAATTGAACCAACCAAAAGTTAGCAACAACACACATGTCACAGAGAACCGCAACTAAGCGTGGTCTCACTATCTCGCCAGCGGCCAATCTCCACCCCAGTGACCTCCCTTTCCTCCCTGCTGCCAACCACGTCCAGGGCCCTCTACTCTGACATGTTCAGCAGCAGCAAGTCTGGCGGTCTCCCTCCAGTCTTCTCCCGCTCCCGGCAGTTCTGGGCGGCCTTCACTGCCATCTTGTTCTCTGAGATGCTGTGTGTGGGGAATGAGGTGTATATATGTGACTGCAGTTTGTCAGCCTCCTGAGTGTCCCGCACCGTTTCTCAGTGGAATCGATAGTGATCCACGTGGCTCCGGTGCTAACCCCTTAACAGTTGCAGAATCGTTCCAGGTGCGGCGCCAGTTTTGCTGTCATGGAACTCCACCAATTCTGCGGCGGTGTCAACACTTAGAGTGGGATTCTCCGATTTTGAGACTGAGTGCCGACATCGGCGTGGAAACAGTGGTGCTTTACGACAGCAAAAACGGCGCAACAGCAGCACCAATCCAGCAACTCTAAATGGGACTAGCACCATCGCCACGTGGAACACAATCAATTTCATGCAAAACAGCGCCGGATTCGCTGGGTCCGTGATTGGTGCACATGAGGCTCTCACGCCGCAGCCACACTTAAGCGATCCACCCCCACACACTCTGTCCCAGCCAACAAGATGGCTGAAAGCAGAGAGCGTCACGGTTCAGGAACGCTGAGCTGGACACCCACATGGACGCCCTGGAGGAGAGGTGGATGACTCTGTACCCCGGCACAGGAGGAAGGCCACCAGGCGCCGCCGTTTGTCGTGCCTGGGCGCAAGTGGCAGAGGCGGTCAGCGCCGTGGGCAACATTGCCCGGACCGGCATGCAGTGCAGGAAGGAACTTCACGACCTTCTCAAGGCGGCCAGGGTGAGTCGGCATCTCCGTGACCCTGGCACCAACCCCCCCCCCCCCGCCACAAACCCGTAACCCGGCCCCTCTCCCGGGGGACAGCCGAACCCCCACCCTGCCCCACATGCCAGTGCCCATGCCAGCCACCATGGCTGGGTGCCCTGGCCACTGAGGCCACCATCTACCCAACCCCTGGGCTGCATGCGTCTGAACACCTAACGGTGTTGATGTTTGTGTTTCTCCTCGCCCCCCAGCCCCCAGGAGAAAGCCACGCACAACCGCCGGGAGCAGGAGAAGACCAGAGGGGGACCACCAGAACTGCGGCCCCTCACCGTGCCCGAGCAGTGGGCACTGGACGTGGTCGGCGGCCTGGAGGAAAGGGAGTTAGCTGAGGCAGAGCTTGGCAGCGGGCGAGAAAGTAAAACCCTGCTTAGTTGTGGATCCCCATGGCACATGTGTGACATGTGTGGCCACCCTCCCCCCCGCAACCCCCCCCCCCCCCCCCGCCCCCCGCCCCCCGCCCCCCGCCCCTCAGCCCACTGTCTAATCATACATATACATAGAACATACAATGCAGAAGTAGGTCATACGGCCCATCGAGTTCGCACCGACCCACTTAAGCCCTCACTTCCACCCTATCCCTGTAACACAATAACCCCTCCTAACCTCTTTGGTCACTAAGGGGCAATTTATCATGGCCAATCCACCTAACCTGTACGCCTTTGGACTGTGGGAGGAAACCAAAGCACCAGGAGGAAACCCACGCAGACAGGGGGAGAACGTGCAGACTCCGCACACCCAGTGACCCAGTGGGGAATCGAACCTGGGACCCTGGCGCTGTGAAGCCACAGTGCCATCCACTTGTTCTACCGTGCTGTCCACATGTCGTCTTGTGTCTTACAGCACCTGTCGGAGATGGGGCAGGTCCACCCGTAGACCCCCACCCTCAGCCAGAGCCAGAGCCGGTGCCCCCCAGACAGCCGAGCACTGACGGGGAGAGCAGCCCAAACACCAGCCCGGCGCCCGGCGCCCGGCGCCCGAGACTCAGCACACCCCGGAGCTCGGGTCGGAGGAGGACACGGACATTCCGTCACAGCTATCTCCAACACCCTCCCCCATCTCAGAGACTATCACCTTGGTTGGGCACATTACTGAAGAGGCTCCTGGGACACTATCTGGTGCACACCACACATCGCATCCGGTACAGCAGGTGGAGGGAGGAGCAGCCGAGGGGCCACATGGTCAGAGGGCAGGCCCCAGGAACCAGCTGCCGCCTAGACGGGTCCTGGGCTCCTATAACATCCAGTCCCAGCCACAGTGCAGGTGCAGCCAGAGACCCAGGGACTAGAGGAGGGGATGGCGGCGAGCATCGAGCACCTGCAGGTGCAGGTGGAGGAGTCCATCCGTGTGCAGAAGCAGAGTGTGATGCCGGTCATGCGTGCCACCCAGGCCGACACCGCACGGGTGGCGTCCGCGGTGGAGGAATTGGGGCGACGGTTTTGGCTATGAATCAGCAGGTCCAAGGCTTGGGGTATTTGTGCAGGCGGTGGCCGAGGCCCTGGACAGGGCTGCCCTCTCACAGGCAGCCATGTGCCAGAGCCACCTGGACATTGCAGCAGCGCTCCTCAGCATGGCCCAGTCACAGCGGGCCATTGCTGGGAACGTCGGCGGTAATGCCCAGGTGCTGGCCAGCATGGCGCAGATGCTGGGCGGGGTGTCCCAGTCCCAGTGGGAGGTGCCCAGATCCAGAGGGAGGTTGCCCAGTCACTGGCTGATGTGGCACAGACCCTGCCACCCCCCCCCCCCCCATCCCTGGTGCATCTGGTGTAGCCATCTCAGATGGCCACCTGCATAATGGGCATTATGGCCAACCCAGGACTCAGACAGACTCAGAGCTTCTAATGGCCCATTTCCCCAGAACAATAGGACTGCACTCAAGAAACCGATACAGCCACAGGCTGATGGGCGCCACTCCCTTTACTCAGGGAGTCCAAACAGCCAAGGTCAATGACCGCTAAGGACACGCCCAGCCTTCAAGGCATCCGCCCCTTTATTGGCCAAAATCGAACCAGCAATCGAAGCCTCTCGAATTATTGGGTCCAAGTTAAGGACCGCCCCAAAGAGCGCGAAATCCCAGAGGGATAAGAAGAGACATGTGCTCGGTCTCTCTGGCATCTGGCCTATGCCAACCCAAGTGCAGCATAACGACCAGACAGACAAATTCAAGACCAACGATCGCAAAATGTCCTAACGATTTTTGGAATCATAGAATTTTTTATCATAGAATTTACAGTGCAGAAGGAGGCCATTCGGCCCATCGAGTCTGCACCGGCTCCTGAAAAGAGCACCCTACCCAAGGTCAACACCTCCACCCTATCCCCATAACCCAGTAACCCCACCCAACACTAAGGGCAATTATGGACACTAAGGGCAATTTATCATGGCCAGACCACCTAACCTGCACATCTTTGGACTGTGGGAGGAAACCGGAGCACCCGGAGAAAACCCACGCACACACGGAGAGAACGTGCAGACTCCGCACAGAAAGCGACCCAAGCCGGAATCAAACCTGGGACCCTGGAGCTATGAAGCAATTGTGCTGTCCACAAGGCTACCGTGCTGCCCAATCAAACAAACATTTCACATCGCGTATTACCCCCAATCCAGCAGCATTGTTGAACGAATGAATCGCACTTTAAAAGCGACTATTAGAATGATGGTGCAACAGAACAATACCACGTGGGACACAGTTCTCCCATTTGCCCTTATGTTTATTCGGAACACCGTTTCCAGTTCCACAGGTTTCACCCCCCACACTCTCATGACCGGACGGCCCATGAAAGGAATTGAATATTTATTATGTCTCGCTTTGGCAAGTCCCACAGTCACCACCCTCACCCATGAAAAAGCGGTCCAACAAGTCACAGACAATATTAAAGCAGCACAGCTCGCTGCAGCTGTCCGACTAGGCGCTAGAAGAAAGCAGAGTAAACCTGCTTTGACAAAACTGTCCACCCCGTAGAGTACACAGTTGGTCAGCAAGTAATGGTTTCCCTTTACAATCCCAGTTCTTTCCTCTCCCCCAGAATTTGCAGGACCCTACTCCATTTCGGACAAAGTGAGCCCCTCCGTGTACAAGATAACGTACCCCAATGATAAAACTGGTTGGGTCCACATCAACCAGCTCAAAGTCTATGGAACCCAATGTAGCCACTCCCACCACATCTCCCTGGCAATAGCAGACGATTCCACCCCGCCCATCGACAACCTAGCCCAACCCTCCCCCAGCCCTGAGAGCACGTCCACGCCCACAGACCCGACCTGGTCTCCGCCCACAGGTACGACCTTCCACCTTGAGCTTGACTCCGGCGACAGTGACAGCCTCCCCGAATTGACCACGATCACTGACCACTGGTACAACCTCCCTGGCCCCAGTCACTCCAGCTCCCAGTACCACGACCGACATGTTTGGCCCCCTATACCCCCTTTCACAGCCACAGCCAGAGCCACCGCCACCGCCCGACAACAGTAACTTGCCCTTCACTGCCACCGCCCCTACGCCTCATGACAAACGAACCCCTTTTTGGCACCGCGACAACTCTTGTAGACTGGTTAGACTAGGACGATTCGGATTCCTCGATGGCCACGCGGCCACGGCACAAAAACGGCAGACACGAGTCTGGCAACCGGGAGATGGTGATGATTCAGATTCTGACTCTGGTTATGGTAATCCTTTTACAACGCCTTTCGATACAGAACCCTGAGGTGTCCAGATGATGAGAAAAAGACGCCGCATAAGAATTACGGTGTCCTACTTTCTGATGGAGCCTGCCCGCCTTTTTATTTTCCTTCTTTCTTTCTTCTTGTTACATGGTTTTAATTAATGTCGGCCTGACACCCAATTTCTTGATACAGTCATAGTTACTCTTCTGACACCATTTACTGACCAATGCCCGTTAAAGAAACAATGTTGGATCTCACATGTGTTACAAATTCTTTCCACTCGTTTAGTTCACCCAGGTAGGGAATAACGGCACTAATCCCCACCCTACCTGAGGACCCCAAATGCATCCGGTCAGTTAAGCTCGGGCAGTGGATCAACGGCACTGATCACCGCCCTACCCGGGGATTCCACCCATTCTTGCCCTGCCGCGGCCCACACGCCCCTCATGTTCCCGTCACTTTGAGTACTCTGGAATGGTTCTTTACACTTTTCACTGTCTTTGGCAGGTCTTAGTTTTCCCTTCCCTGCTTTTCATTGTGGTTTAAAGAATGCCCTTTGCCACAGTCTGTACACTCATCCCTATACCTTCCGTGACCCTCTGGTCGTTCCCCACCTGCTATTTACACGTTTGACACACTTGGTTGTCACATATGCTGCTACACGCGAACTACCTCTGGACCCTGTGACGACGAAACTCTATAAAACTGGCCGCCCTAAAATTCAGCTGGTTAAAATGAGCCTCAGCCATCACTGGTTGCAGAAAAGGAAAGACTGGATGGAGAAATTGTTCACCCACTCCCCGCATCGACCACAAGCTGCGAGAATCTCTGTACTTTAAAAAATTGGTATTTCTTGTCTCTCAAAAAAAAATGAGGGAGTCACACATGTTGACGATGCTAATGGGTAATTGAAGTTAAGGAGAGAAAGACAAATAAACGAGATATTAACCGAAGATAATAAGAGATATTATGCTTGCACCCCCAGGAATATATGGAAAACGGAAGACGGAAGACAAGATGAAGAGAGGACTGATGACCTAAATTGTGATTATTGCTGGATTCCTACAACTGCGTGCGTTACAAGCCTCTGTACCACACACCACACCGGCCCCGAACAGTGGAGTTTTATAGAACGTTCTCGGGGATATTGGGGCCGGTGTTGTTGTGTTGTTGAGGATGTTCAATGAGGCAAGGGAAAGAGGTGATGTTGCCCCCGACGATGTCACAGGCAACGATTTCGCTGATTCTTAAGCGGGACAAGAACCCGGAGCTGTGTGGGTCCTACAGGCTGATCTCCCTGTTGAATGTAGATGCCAAGTTGCTGGCCAAAATCTTGTCCTCCAGGATCGAGGATTGTGTTCCGGACGTTATTGGGGAGGACCATACGGGGTTTGTTAAGGGCAGGCAGTTGGTGGCCAATGTAAGAAGGCTGTTAAATGTGATCATGATGCCCCCGGAAGGTAGGGAGGTGGAGGTAGTGATTATAATGGATGCAGAAAAGGCTTTTGATCAAGTAGAATGGGAATATCTCTGGGAGGTGCTGGGACGGTTCGGATTCGGGCGGGGCTTTATTGACTGGGTACGGTTACTGTATCAGGCTCCTGTGGCAAGTGTACGGATGAATAGGCCACCATCGGACTATTTTAGACTGCACCGGGGGACGAGGCAGGGATGCCCCCTCGCCCCACTGTTATTTGCGCTGGCTATAGAGCCGTTGGCAATTGCTCTGAGAGCCTCGAGGAGCTGGAGAGGACTGGTCCGGGGGGGGGGGGGGGGGGGGGGGTGGGGGGGATGGAGCACAGGGTTTCGCTCTATGCGGATGACCTGCTTCTGTACGTTTCGGAACCAATAGAGGGGATGGAAGAAATCATGAGGACTCTAGGGGAATTTGGCCGGTTTTCGGGGTTTAAGCTTAATATGGGAAAGAGTGAGATTTTTGTGGTCCAGGCGAGGGGACAGGAGAGGCGACTGGGAGAGCTGCAGTTTAGGTTAGTAGAGGGAAGCTTTAGGTACCTAGGTATCCAGGTGGCGCGGGAATTGGACCGGCTGCATAAATTGAATCTGGCCCGGCTGGTGGACCAAACGAAGGACGATTTTCAATGATGGTACGTGCTTCCGTTGTCACTAGTTGGGAGGGTGCAAACGGTGAAGATGATGGTCCTCCCGAGATTTCTGTTTGTATTTCAGTGTCTACCCATCTTTATTCCGCGGTCCTTTTTTAAGCAGGTCAACAGAGTGATCACTGGCTTTGTTTGGGTGGGCAAGACCCCGCGAGTAAGGAAGGTAATGCTTGAGTGGACTCGGGGAGAGGGTGGGCTTGTGCTGCAAAATTTTAGCAACTATTACTGGGCGGCTAATATAGCCATGGTCAGGAAGGGGGTGGTGGGGGAGGGGTTGGCATGGGAGCGTTTGGACGCGGCTTCATGTAAGGGCACCAGTTTGGGGGCGTTGGTAACTGCGCCTCTGCTGTTCCCGCCGGCACGGTACTCCAGCAGCCCAGTGGTGGTGGCGGCCCTGAGAGTTTGGGGCCAGTGGAGTCAGCATGTGGGAGCAGTGGGTGCATTGGTCTGGGCCCCAATCTGTGATAATCACCGGTTTGCCCCGGGGAGTATGGACGGGGGATTCCGGTTATGATGGAGAGCGGTGATTGAGAGGATGGGGGATATGTTCATAGAGGGGAACTTTCCGAGTATAAGGGCGTTGGAGGAAAAGTTTGGGCTGGCGAGGTCAAACAAATTCATGTATCTGCAGGTGCGGGACTTCCTTCGTAAACAGGGGTCAAACTTCCCGCTCCTACCGCTAAGGGGGATTCAGGACAGGGTAATTTCCAGAGGATGGGTCGGAGAAGGGAGCGTCTTGGACATTTATAAGGCGTTTATGGGGTCGGAGGAGATGCAGACCGAGGAGCTGAAGCGCAAGTGGGAGGGGGAGCTGGGAGGTGAGATAGAGGATGGTTTATGGGCAGACGCGTCGAGTAGAGTCAACATGTCAGATACATGTGCCAGGCTCAGCCTGATACAATTTAAGGTTGTTCACCAGGCTCACATGACAGTGGCCCAGATGAGCAGATTCTTTGGGGTGGAGGACAGGTGCGCAAAATGTGCGGGAGGACCGGTGAACCATGTCCACATGTTCTGGGCATGTCCGAAGCTTAGGGGATTGTGGCTGGGGTTTGCGGACGTCATGTCCACGGTGTTAAAATCAAGGGTGGCGCTGAGTCCAGAGGTGGCGATTTTCGGGGTGTCGGAAGACCCGGGAATCCAGGAGGATAAAGAGGCAGACCTTCTGGCCTTTGCTTCCCTGGTAACCCAGAGACGGGTACTATTAGCATGGATGGACTCAAAGCCCCCAAATTCAGAGACCTGGCTATTGGACATGGCTAGCTTTCTCTGTTTGGAGAAAATCAAGTTCGCCTTGAGAGGGTCACTGTTAGGGTTCATCCGGAGGTGGCAACCGTTCGTTGACTTCTTTGCGGGAAATCAATCGTCAGCAGACTGGGGGGGAGGGGTGGGGGAGTAGTTTAGATTAGAGTAGGGGATCAATAAGGGTGGGATCTGTACGAGAGGTAAATGGCTTTTGCACTATGTTTATGGTTTCATGTATATTGTCTATTTTGTTGTTACTGTACCAAAAATACCTCAATAACATGTTTATTTAAAAAAAAAGTATTGCAGCTAATGCTCTGTGGGCATAGGTTACCTGGTCTGGCCTACATGTCACTCCAGATCCACAGAAATGTGGTTCACGTTGTAATGGCCAAGTAAACCACTCAGTTGTATCAAAACCCCTACCAAGTCTAAAATAAGGACATAATCCAGGGGCTGGTTTAGCACACTGGGCTAAATCGCTGGCTTTTAAAGCAGACCAAGGCAGGCCAGCAGCATGGTTCAATTCCTGTACCAGCCTCCCTGAACAGGTGCTAGAATGTGGCGACTAGGGGCTTTTCACAGTAACTTCATTTGAAGCCTACTTGTGACAATAAGTGATTTTCATTTCATTTCATTTTTTCAGATAAACTGCCTGGCATCAACCGAAGCACTGGAAATGACAATGGCAAACCCAGCCCTGTGGACCTGGGGGCTTGTTGGGAGAGCTGTCCCACAGAATAGTCAAGCAGCAGCCTGACATTGACATATCCATTGAATCGTACTTTCCAGACAAAGTCCCACCGCTATCATATGAACATATGAAATAGGGGCAGAGGTCGGCCACTCACTCCTTCCAGCCTGTTATGCCATTCTAAAAGATCCTGGCTTGTTTGTGTTTCGAATTCCACATTCCCATCTACCTTCGATAGCCTTTGATTCTCTTGCCTAATAAAAGCCCACCTACCTCTGTGTTAAACTATTTATGATGTGGAGATGCCGGCGTTGGACTGGGAGACCCTCATCATCTCCAGGTTCTCACAGGACGAGGCTGCATCCGTCAGCTCAACCTGTCCATCTACACCTGGGACATGTCCTTCATAGACTGGGACATGATGTCAAGGCCCTCAGTCATCTCAGACTGAGCCATGCCTTGGGGACCTCCACTCAAGATGTGGACGTCATGCTCCAGGTTTTCCACTGCGATCACCACCCTAGCAGTGTTGGCCTGGGTGCCACATATTGCCAGCCCCATTTCCTGCGCCCAAAGCCTTTGGGACTCCTCAAATCGGCTTTCCAGCCATAGTTCATAGAATAGAATCCCTACAGTGCGGAAGGAGGCCCATCGAGTCTGCACCAACCCACTGAAAGAGCACACCACCTAGTCCAATTGCCACCCTATCCCTGTAACCTCACCTCAGCTTTGGACATTTAGGGGTAATTTACCATGGCCAATCCATTTAACCTGCACATCTTTGGACTGAGAGAGGAATCTGGAGCACCCGGAGGAAATACACACAGACACGGGGAGAATGTGAAAACTTCACACAGTCAACCGAAGCCAGAATTGGACCCAGAACCCTGAGGTTGTGAGGCAGAAGTGCTAATCGCTGTGCCACCCCCACCTGAATGGCATGGTCCTGGTTTATTATCTGCAATAGCTCTCATAACCATGTCCAGAGGCTTGGCAACTAACTAGGACCCCATTGAGTCCTGGGATCCGGCAGATCTCGGACTGCTGTCTCCCTTGGATGTCCCTGCCTCCATCTGATGTACATAAGCAACTGTGAGGTATTCACCAGATTGTGCCCCAGAAGCCGGTCCAATAATGTTGCCCACCGGGGTGTGTGTCTCTGCGCTGGTGGAAGTGAAGTTGATAGCTGTGACGCCTCGATGGTGGTCTCCTTGGAACTCTGCTCCGAGGTGGTCTCTTGGGTGGCGAGGATATAATGACTCAGGATGGCCTATCCCATCAGCTGGACATCCTACGAGTCAATGGATATGTGATCAGTGAGAGGGTAGGATCATTTTGTCTGACATGAACTACTCACTTGAGACAGGGCACCTGGATCCCCACCTCTGTGGTGCAGGCCAACCTGGCTGTCGATCCCTACTCTCTCCTCGGACAATCCCGCGGTTTCCATGGCCCGTTCCTCATAGGGTGTGGTACCGTGGATCTCTGCTACTCCGCCCCCAATCTTTGCCTTTTCCCATTTATTATGGTCTATCTTCTCCTGCAGGGACAAAGAGAGGGCATTGTGAACCACACACTTGATGGGTCAGGGGGGAGTGGGTCTCTAGCAAGTGGCATGTGTGGGCACCGCACCTGGACATCAAAGGTGGGTGTCAGGGCCTTCTGAAAAACAAGCACACAAATTGGTGGGAAGGGTGCGAGGTGTCAGCCAGTGATTTGTGGGGGTGGGGTGGGGGGGTGGGGGGGGGGGTCGGGGGGGAAAGGGGTGCATTGGGGAATGAAGGGATGGCCGGCGGAACTGATGCTAGGAGAGAGGTGGAGGGTAACCTATCCTTGTAGCTCGGTGGAGGTTGTTGGTCATGCTGCCTGCACTGACAGCCACTGCCACTGCCTCCCAGGCAGCGTTGCTGACCCTGCTGCAGGTCCTCCGACTCCCTCGGGGAAACATGGTGGCCCGCCTCTCATCCACAGCGTCGAGAAGCCTGGCCAGCTCGGCATCCCCAAAGTGGATCTGTGTGTTGACTGGGAGTGAATGGTGAGGGAGCATTAAAAATCATCTCCCTCTTGTTAGCGGGGAGAAGCTCAGGCGTGAGACCGGCGAATCCGACGGCGAGGGAGCTAGGAATGGCGAGATTCACGTGGGGCTCATTTTTGGCACTCGCTGTCGTTGAATACAAGCTCTGACCTTGCCAACGCAGCCGTTGTGAAACACCTCCGGTGGGATTCTCCGTCAGCCAATGCCTGAATCGGGAAACACGATTGGGCGGTGAATCGGTTCTGACGCCGAAATCGCAGCGGGCGCTGGTTTCACACCAAATCGCGATTCTCTATCGCCTCGACAGTGGCGTCAATGCACTCTAGAACGCAAGCACAGTAAACACTGTTGGCATATCATCAGCGAGCTTGACCCAGTATTCTCCGGGGCCTCCGCGATTCTCCACCTCCAATGAGCTGAATTCCCGATGGCGCGGTTCACTTGTGCTTTTAAAAATCGTGATACCGGCGCCGTGGCTGATGGGAGAGAGAGAGAGAGGAGGCAGGACACAGGGAGAAGCGACTGTGGGCTGCCGGGCCGGACACTGGCTGGACTGGCTGGGGTGGGGGTGGGGCCCTGCTAAGGCCGTGGTTAAGAGGGTGACGGGGAAACGGGCCCTTTGGCCGGGGCGACCCCCACGGGACTGGTGTGGTGCCCAGGCACGGATCGTCATTGCCGCGGCCGGTAAAGCAGCCACTTTGCTGAGCATCCCACTGACCACCCACCTTGGCCTTGGTTCTGCAGAGTGACATCGGCAGGGCCAAGTGTGCCAAGATCTGTCAGGATGTAATGTGTACTCCTATGCTTCTAATCATAACAGAACAAATGCAGTGTCTGTGACGATGGGTCAGGTGCTGGCAGCCCCCTGACTCTAGCTGGGATTGGGTCCAGTCCCTTAGTTTGAACGATGATATTGCAGATCCAAGTTTTTGAAAGAGGGATTCCGCAGATAACTGTCGGTCTAATCATTTGACTTTTGCAATTGGCAAGATGCTGAAGGAAATCATTTGAAATGACATACAAAATCAAAGAGAGTGAAAGCCATATACCAAAGACCTCCAGCATGGTCTGTGGAATGAGGGGCTTGCCTCAGTGGTAACCGTCTGTTGTAGACTGAGGATCAGCTGAACACCAACAGCCAAATCTGGCTGCCAGTGCACTTGGCTCTGGTTGGGGATTGGTGCCAATGCTGACCCTCAGGGGTAAGAACATAGAACATAGAACATTACAGCGCAGTACAGGCCCTTCGGCCCTCGATGTTGCACCGACCTGTGAAACCACTCTAAAGCCCATCTACACTATTCCCTTATCGTCCATATGTCTATCCAATGACCATTTGAATGCCCTTAGTGTTGGCGAGTCCACTACTGTTGCAGGCAGGGCATTCCACGCCCCTGCTACTCTCCGAGTAAAGAACCTACCTCTGACATCTGTCTTTTATCTACCTCCCCTCAATTTAAAGCTATGTCCCCTCAGAGTTCAGATCTTACTTTTTAATGCTATTTAGGTGAAGGTGTTGGGAGAATGATTTGCAAGATCTGTGTGAGAGAGAAGACTGCAGTCTCGACTACTCGACTGGCAAATGATGTTTAGCTTAGAAAAGTATCATGTTTTGCACATGGGCAGATGAAATACCGAATACTCCTACATCCTACAGGGTCCAGACTTAATGGCAGGGTCAGTGCACCAATCACAGAGGGAATTCAAGACCAATCCCACGAGACTCCAGCTAAAGCAAACAATGTTCCAAGCTGTATTCACTAAACAAAACAGTAACATATGGTAGCAGACCTTGAACCAGACTTGTCATTAAAAACATGCAATAATAAACACACTGCACAAATAAAATAAGATGCTTCTCAAATTGAAAGTACAACAAACATTCGGCCAAATTGAACGCTACTTAAATAAACATTTACTGATGTTTCAGAGACAAATGATAGCTTTGACTTCAACTCTGACTTGTTCCAGACCTCAGTCGGAATACTGTGTCCAATTTTGACCTCCTCACATGGTGGGTGATATTGAGGTTTTGGAAAGTATGTCGAGGAGAGACACCAAACTAATCCCCAGTTTAAAATATCTAACTTACCAAGATGGATTAAAGAGCTGGGACTCTATTGGCAGTATGCTTCATCCAGCAACGCCCGGATCGCGAATCGCCATCGGGCGGAGAATCAGGCGTCAGCTGCAAATTGAGGTGGGCACCTAGTTCCCAATGGAACGCCATGCTCCAGCACCTCGATGGCAGCGTGGATGCGTTCCATGCCCCCAACAAGCAAATCTGGCTGCCAGTGCACTTGGCTCTGGTTGTGGATTGGTGCCAATACTGACCCTCAGGGGTAAGAGTTCAAATCTTAGCTTTTTAATACTATTAAGGTGTTGGGAGAATGATTTGCAAGATCTGTGTAGACCAGTCGGTGCTGGCACCCCTCAGTGCATCATCCAAGGTGCTGCCCCACTGCACGGGGAGCGGGGGTGTGTGCAGAGCACAGCCCGAACGGCAGACACATGCACTGTGACCCCTGCCACCCTCCCTGCCACACTGCCCACCCCAGGGTGGGTACCCCACCAATGTCACCATCAGCTAGCCCATCCTGCAGGAACATCGGCCGACTGTGGCCCACTGTGCCCCTGCTCCCATCCACCCTGCCCCGGACAGATAGGCATGACCCATGCATTGCAGAGAGGGCCCACTGCACACTACAGCTATGATCCCAACGGGTTCCCAACCGCCTCGCCCAGCCCCATCGTCCCTGTCTGAAGGCATGCCACCAGGCATGGCGCCGGTCGGTGGCACACGGTGTCCCCTGCAACCAGGTGGCATCCTGCTAGCAGGGTAGCACATGGCCCACCAAAGGAAGGCACCCAAGTTGGACCCCACAGAAGGGAGTGGAACTGGGGCCGCAGGACGTAATGCTGGCAGGGATGGGTGGCGATGCAGGAGGCCCCCCCGGTGACAGGCACCAGCGGGGCCACGGCGCGGTGTGGAGGGATGACCGCCGGTGGGAACGACCAGGGGAGGATGGAGATAGGATCAGGAGAGCGGAGGAGGACATACAGGGGGCAGGGGCTACAGTGCTGGACCCCCACTTAGCCCGGTGGACCTGGTTGGGCACTGGGGTACTCACCATGCTAACATGTCTGCCCTTTTACCCCCTGCAGAAAATGTTCAGTGTATAGTCAGAAGTGGTTGGCCCGGCCACCACAGCCATGGCAGATGCACTGAGGCTGCACGAACAGGAACTGCTCGTGGAGGACTGTCTGGAACAGGAGCCTGCCCCAGAGGAGCAGGAGCCAACCGGTGACAATGGAGAGCCGGCCGCCCAGCAGGCCGAGGAGGAGGTGGGGAGGAGGCGTCGCATCAGGCCTCGTGTATACCGCATCATATGAAGACCTGCCGGACCGGACATGCCGTCACCGGCTGTGGCTGAGCAGACGGACCGTGTGACATCTCTACAGTATTATGGCACATCTGGAACCGCAGGTCTGTGGGGGAGGTCTCCCACTCCCGGTAGCCATCACGGGGTCCCTCAAGGTGCCAAGCGGGAACCTGTATGGGATCTCCCAGACCTCTGTGCTAGGGTGCATCTGCACCGCATCTGAGCCACCTGGACATTGCTGCGGTGCTGCAGACTGTGGTCCAGACACAACGGGCCATGGCTGCTAGGCCGAGAGCAATGGCCTCGCTGACCTGAGTGATGTGGCCCAGAACCAGAGGGATGAGCTTGCTCTGGCTGTACCTCAATCCCAAGGAGAAGCCCGGGTGCCATTTGGCTCTCTGAGAAAGGAGGGGGTGATATGTGTAGCACCGTCAATATGACGCGAGGCAGGTTGAGGTAATGTCAATTGAAGGCTTTATTAAGCAGAACTTTATCCCCAGCAGCGTGGTTACAGAATGCAGCTGCTGAGTGAAATGGAGGGAAAAGCTGGGTTCTTATACCGGCATTTCTGGGTGGAGTCCAGTAGGTGGCAGATCCTATCAGGACCTGGCATCCCTCCACCAATAGCCTGTCGACACGTGGTGTACTGTATTACCCCTAATACATACCACCACAATATGCTACATGCCGATGACATCCACAGGGGGAGTGCCGGAACACTGAAGCACCTCTGAATACCCCCACCTATCTTTGGCTCATCTGATGGGCACGGGCAGAAAAGGGTGGCACCATACCACCTGTGACACCCGGAAGACTGCTGGGCACATCTTGCCCAGTTACTCCAGAAGATGGCCGCCAAAGGGGACCCAGGTCACAGGGCGAGATACACAGCAGGCCGCCTCCACGTCTGATGTACCGCCTGGGGGGACCACCGAGAAGGAGCGTTACAACGCGTAAGATTAGAAAGTTGGACACTAGTTAAGGTGCACATAGGGTTGTGTTAGGTCCAAGGGCAAAGCTGTTGTACATAGCACCGACACCAATAAACTCCTATTCACTGACTTTCCGACCTGCCTCAGCTCTCTGTACCGCAGGGTGTAAAGGATGGACTGGACTGGGTGCAGAGGGTGTGGCAGTTGGGTGCGGGTGTACGGTGGGGGGGGAGTGGGGGATGGGGAGGTGGGGGTGGGACTGGACGGTTGAGCTGCAGGTGGCCAGACCCGTGGTGCGACGGCCCTGCTGCACCCGTCGTGCGGCCTCCTGTGCCTGCACGAGCCCCACGTCCTGCCCATCCTGGCTCTCCTCCGCCCTCCTCGCTGTTCCTCCACAATCTTCTCCAGCATGTCAGTCCTCTGAAGTGCGATATTGGGGAGGACACAGCAGGCCACCACAATGCAGGAGACCATCCTAGGGCTGTACTGGAGAACCCCTCCAGCATGATCCAGACAGCTGAACCGCGCCTTCGGCATGCCGATGCACCACTCGATGATGCCCCTGGTTGCTGCATGGGCATCATTATATCGGTATTCCATGTCGGCCCAAGTCCTCTGGATAGATGTCATCAGCCACAACCTCAGCGGATAACCCATGTTGCCCAAAGCCAACCCCTCACCTGCAGGAGTGCCTCAGAAATGTCGGGAACTACCGAGTGTGCCAGGACAAAGGCGTTGTGCACGCTACGTGAATACCGATGACAACGAATCCCACTGCTCGGGCAAGCTGGTGGGCTTGGTCCACATCAAAGGAAATGTATTGTGGTGCCTGGGCATAGAGGGCATCTGTTACGGTTCCAGATGTGCCATTATACTGTAGAGATGTCGCACGGTCCGTCTACTCAGCCACAGTCGGTGATGGCACGCCAGATCCGGCAGGTCTTCATATGATGTGGTATACACAAGGCCTGATGCGACGCCTCCTCCCCACCTCCTTCTCGGCCTGCTGGGCGGCCGGCTCTCCATCGTCACTGGCTGGCTCCTGCTCCTCTGGGGCAGCCATTTCAGAAGCTGCTGTAGGAGGCCTCACATCTCTGTGTAATAAAGCCTCGATTACATTCTACTCTCGTCTCGTCATAATTGATAGTGCATCAGCACCCAAGGCCTCCACCCCGGACATTACCTGTATGGTGTTGCCCTGGGTGACACGCATGGTCGGCACCACCTCCTGCGCCTGTAGACAGTTAGACTCCTCCAACTGTGCCTGCAGGTGCTGGATGGTTGCTGACACCCCCTCATATAGTCACCAGCTCAGCGCCTGCATCTCCAACATCGATGGGACCGCCCTTTCCTGAAGCCTGAAATTCGTCTGGACAACAGCTAGTCTCTGGGGTCAGGCTGCCTTGCGACCACCTGCCCTCTCGGGGTTCTTACCTCAACCTGATGTAACGCAGCCTGTGTGTGGTGCGCACCAGATAGTGCCCCAGGAGCCTCTTCACTAAAGTGCACAACCGAGGCACTCGATAAGTTTATTTAAAAATATGTCTGGCTTGAGGGGTTGCCCATCCTAACCCATCACTGCCTACCAGTTCACCTGGTGGGGCTGCATGGGGGTGGATGAGGGAGGGTGCAGGGGGGGGGGCGTTGAGGGGGGTTGGGTGGGTGTGTGTGGGACGGGGGGTCGTGACTCACCCTGGCTTGCCTGGGGGGTTGCCCATCCTCACCCAGCACTGCCTGCCGGTCTGCCTGGTGGGGCCGCGTGGAGGGTGGGGGTGAGAGGTGTGGCGTGGGGGTTTGTTGGATAGGGGTGGTTCCGGGGCATGGAGGTGGTGACTCACCCAAGCCGCCCTGAGAAGGTCGTGCAGCTTTATCCGGCCCTGTTGCCCGGTCCTTGAGGTGGGGCCCACGGCGTTGACCACTTCTGCCACCTTTGACCAGGCCTGGTTGACAACAGTGGGTTGCAGCTTCCTTCCCATCCTGGGGAACAGGGTGACCCACCTCGCCTCCATGGCATCCAGCAGCATCTCAAGCTCTGCATCTGTGAACTTTGAGGCCGCTCTTCCTGGAACTATCTTCTTGGCTATAATGAGAGTGTGTGGGGTGTTTGTACCCAGCTCCAGCTTGTCAGGCTCTCCAATGCCAATCCCGACCGCAGCAAATCCGATGCTGGCGTCCGTGGGAATTGCACTCGTTCCACGTGGCACATGGGCTGACCCATTAGCATGTCCTGAATGGCTCCTGGACTGGCAGCGCCACCGGGACATAGTCTCTCAAAAGGAGAATCTAGCCCAATCTTTTAGAGAAGTTTAGATTTAGGAGGGCGGCGGGGGGGTGGGGCGGGGGGGGGGGGGGGGGGGGGGGGGGGCGGGATTCTGATTGAGGTTTAGAAGATGATTGCGTTTGAGTTGACAGTTTATTGTAATTACAATAGTTTGGGAAAGTCAGGGTTCCCTATATTCAGTTTAATAAGACCCCATCTATGTTAGATGTCAGGACGGGTTCTATTGCAAGAGAGTAGAGAAATTCTGCAGCAGGCTGCCAGGTCATGTAATCGATGCTGAAGTAGTCGGAGACAGGGCGAGATGGCTCAGTTTCTATCACCGAGAGGGGTCAGAAAAGACGTCTTCCCCCAATTAGACTGCACCAACCCTCTGAAAGAGCGCTCATCCTAGACCATTTCCCCCCCACCCCCTCCCTATCCCCGTAACCCCAGCTAACCCGCATATCTTTGGACACTAAGGGGCAATTTTCTTTAGCATGGTCAACCCACCTAACGTGCAGATCTTTGGACCGTGGGAGGAAATTGAGGCACCCGGAGGAAACCCACGCACACACTGGGAGAAAGTGCAAACTCAAACAGTCACCCAAGGTCGGAATTGAACCCGGGTTCCTGGCACTGTGAGGCAGCAGTGCTAATCACGTGCCACAGTGCTGCCTCGGTTGAACGACACAAATGGTTATTTGTCCTGTTAGTAAACATTAATCCATTGCCTGTATCATACTCAAAATACCCATACTGCAGACTCAATATGCAGACTGGTCATCTATTTCACTTTGAGCTGATCCATGTGACTTGGAGGGTAAATAATGAATCTGTTTTTAATGAGCTGCATACCCTCTTCACACATTCAGCACAGATCTCCAGCTCAGTACTGAGACTAAAGCAATTCAGTTAAAACTAATGTACTGAAGCAGCAAATTAATTTGTCAAATTATCCAGATCTTACAACCTCAATAGCGGTGAACATGTAGACGTTCTCTGCTACTGAGGGCTGTGCGGACAACACAAACTCTGGAGAGCTGGCTTATGCTTGAACCCTGAACCTGTGGGTCATCAGGAATGGTTCCATGGGAGCCCATGTTGACTATCCCCCCATGACCTGTCAGTGCAGAAACCTGAGCTAATTCCCCGATATGTACCCAGTTGTTTGCACTAGTTTATTTAAGGCTGTTCCTAACTGAGTTGGAGCCTGTTCAAGGAATATAACACTTTAAATCACTTCAGCAACTGAAGCTACCAACCCCCCACCGCCCCCCACTGCAACCCCCACCCCAGCCCCCGGAACATCCCTGGTTTTCTTCACCCCTGTCCCACACTTCTGGCTCTTGCCTGACATTGGAGAGACTGGGGAGGCATCCACCTCCACTTCACCACTGACTGATGGTTCCAAGGTCAACGCAATGAGCATTATCATAATGTCCATCGCTAGAACAGAGGAATTGCCAGACCAAGGAAGACCAAACACTACCTATAGTTTACCTGCTAGCCACATGGAACAAATGATAGTAAAACTGGGCCTAATCTCATCAGTAGGGTCATTCTTTGCTCTCATCAGGTGAGACTATGTCAATGAGAAAGTTGGCCATGGAGATCCTCATTGCTGAGTGTGATCCTGTCCACATCTGTTGAGAACACAAAATGCACTGGGTGACTCTTGGGAATGCAAATGGAAGCTGATTGTTTCCTTCCCTAACCAAAGGACAACTCCAGCTCCATCTAGCACCATTCCCGCTAAGCACAGCCAACTACACACAGAAGAGGCACAGAACATTGGATTTCCGCTCAATTGTGTTCAGCAGTGATGGCTTCCATGATGAACTTTTCCTTTGATATATTCTCAACAGATGAGAGTTTTCAACATTGATGGAGATTAGTCAACCATCCCACTATCATTATCCCATGTGAAGAACATGGGATCTCCAGTCTCTCCCCCCCCCCCCCCCCCCCCCACCCCCACCCCCACCCCACACCCAACCCCTCCACCCCCCACGATTCACAATGATCTGGTTTGTAAATGCAATCAAAATAATACTGGTAAATGGGCACTGACTCATTCTACAAACACACTCTGTACTCTACACTCACAGGTCTTACATTGGCAAACATAACAACCACTCTGTGTCAGCATGGCCACTGAGTGAGCAGGTGATCTCTTGTTAGTGAGGGAGAGATGTTGACAAAGGGGAGGTCCCTGTCCATATCTGAATGTTGCCATGGGGACTGGTAGGATGAATTTGGTGGTGCAGGTAGTGGACTATCAATCCAGAGATTATCAACTCAAATTGATATTCAATTTGGATTTACAAAGATTTGTGAATGAATCCAGTTTGATTGCTGTAAAGTGCCACTGGTTCAGATATGTTTTTCTGGGAAGGAAACCTGCTATCTTTTTTCTATTCATGGGATGTGGGACTCGCTGGCTAGGCCAGCGTTTATCGCACATCCATGATTGCGTTTGTAAGGCTCCTTCCTGCTTACTCTCTGTTTATTCCCTTATTTCCCCTTTCTTTTATTTTGCTGTTGCATTTTTGATCCATGGATGATTAATGGACATGTGTCTTTAAGGCAAGCAGCCTGTAAGAAGCCTGTATCATTAATTCAAGCAGGAAGAATCTGGAAGGCTGATCTGGTTTCAACTGGAGATTGCACACCAGCCGGCATCAGTAAAACAGAAATGGGTTGGGACTCGGTGTGATTGATTGGCTGGTGACCAATGGAATGGCCCAAAAGGCCATGTTCTGCTGGGTAACGGGTGGTGATTGTATATTATTTCACTCGAATGCTTTTCGTGGTCCCGAAGTTCCAGTTTGGTTTCAGTTTTGATTCTGGCAACAAGAAGGAGACAAGACTCTGCCAACACTCCAGAAAGATCCAGCTGACTATCTCCAGAAAGCCTCTGCGTGCTGTTCTACGGAGACCACAGAGGCCTGAAGACAAACCACAAACTGGAAGCAAAGTTTGATGTGAATCAATCTACCGGATCATGGGCTTCAGAAAAAGAAAGGGATCTACTTTTTCTCCAGAGAGCATTCGGCCCATTGAGTCTGCACTGTTTTTTGGAAAGAATACCTTACCTAGGCCCATGACCGGACCACATCCCTGTATCCCAGTAACCCCACCTAACCTTTTGGACACCAAGGGACAATTTAGCATGGCTAATCCACCTAACCTGCACATCTTTGGACTGGGGGAGCAAACCGAAGCACCCGGAGGAAACCAATGCAAACACGGGGAGAACGTACAAACTCCACACAGACAGCCACCCGAGGCCAGAATTGAACCCGGGTCCCTGGCGCTGGGAGGCAGGAGTGCGAACCACAATCAGGTTCTTCACACTGAGAATTCCCCCTCTGAGGGCTGTGCAATTAAAGCCTGCGTCCACCAGATGGACTATCTGCATCACTGAGTTACAACTACTGTTCTCAGCATGGGGGTTTTAAGTGGGGTTTTAAACAGCCCATCTCCTTTCTCTGAACCCTCAGGGAGAATCTAACAGAGAGAGGATTTAGAGCACTGGCTTCACAGTTCTTAATCAGAATAGAAATGTCTACTTGCCCACATGTCCTCTCATAGGTCACTATCTCAGGCTAGCTGGAGGCATTTAAATCGCGAGGGCTTTCAAGCAGAGTTTTTGCACTCTCCCCGACCTGGCTGGAAATTTCTGAAAAAACTCCACCAATCGTAAGCAAGAACAGGGGATGTCTCAAACTTCAGACATACTGATTGGCTGCTTGCAAAGTCCATCGAAATGACATCACGGGCTGTACCACAGAGATCAGGAACAGCTGCCTTCATGAAACTGCTACAGCTCATGTGGTGTAGGTACACCCCCACAGTGCGGTTAGGGAGGGATTTCCAGGATTTGACCCAGTGACAATGAAGGAATGGCGATGAGTCAGGATGATGAGTGGCTTGGAGGGGAATCTGCTGGTGGTGGTGTTCCCATGAATCTGCTGCCCTTGTCCAACAGGTCGTGGATTTGGAAGGTGCTGGCGAAGGAGCCTTGGTGAGTCACTACAATACATCCTGTAGATGGTACACACTGCTGCCACTGTGCGTCAGCGGTGAAGGACGTGAATATTTAAGATGATGGATTGGGTATCAGACAAGCAGGCTCCTTTGTCCTGGATGGTGTTGAGCTTCTTGAGTTCTTGAGTGTTGTTGGAGCTGCACTCATCCAGGAAAGTGGAGAGTATTCCACCACACTCCTGACTTGTGTTTTGTAGATGGCGAAGGCTACATGTAACCCAGTGTAATGCAATATACAATTCCAGTCTCTCAAAAAATGGTTAATTCATAATGCTCCCTGGGCAACTGGCGATGGACAATATAAATGTTACCTTCCCTGTGTCATCCACAACCATGAACAAATGTAAACCCAGATGGAGACTTGGCACAACAGCTACAAGTATCTGGGACAGTGCAGCCACCCCTCAGTACGGTCAACAATTCAGCGACGAGCTCTAATCCACAATGTTTTGATTCAGGTACTGGAGCGCCAGTAACTTAACTCTGAGGGTGTGAGGACAATTGATGTAATTGGCATGGGGAGAGGCGTGCCAGCACTCTGTAAGACTCAGAAGTGTCTGGTCATCCCGCTGCAGGATCACAAGGGGAAGACTCTTCTCAACAGAGGTGGAACCTGACCAATTACTGGGAAGCTGCATACATTTTTTTGTTTAGTCTTACTAGCAACAGGGGTTGGGGTCTTAATGAGAATGGGAGCCAGTTCTCCACAGGGCACTTTTTATAGGTTATCAGCTCCTGTGTTTATGCAGCCCTGATGACCCCTTGACATCTGATTTAAATTGCCTGCTTACATTGGTGTGAGCAATGTCATTCAGATTAAAAGCGAAAGGAGATGTGGCCGCACCTTTATTGTGCTGCTTTTAATACTCATATTCCACTAATACATAACGTTTGCACATCTCAGCTCAATAGTTATTTCAGGCTCGAACATCAGAACCAGAAACAGATGTCAAGAGCCATGACCTTGAAGGATTCACAGGTCAGCTCAATGTGGAGTTCTTTTTCCTGTCAGATTTCTCCCTCCCTCTCGCTGTCACTTTCATCCACATCAGAACCCTATCTAACAGTGGCAGAAATTCACCCCCCCAAAAAAAAAAATTATCAGAGGGCATCAATGAAAATAAAAAGACTCCAGTCTTTGCAAGATACTACATAAACCTGGCGAGCTCATAAACTGAAACCATAACTTTGAGAGTTCAACCTCTGATTCGCTGATTTGCCCCACTGCAAAAATTAATACCGTATTAGTTTGCATAAAATGTAATATCTCTGTGAGATCTACCATCAATGATTATAATTCAATTCGCAAAAGAATAAAAGGTTAAACATGAATATCAGCTATCATTGAAAGATTAATATTCAGTATATAGAATAGTGCGTAAAGAGGTCTGAAGTCCATCCTAGTGCTGGTTGGTAGGGGATTTAAACATGCTACCGTTCTGAGTTCAATAGAATACATGTTTACAAATCGAAACATCATAAACATTGAGAGGGAATATTGGTTTCAAATCATGATTAAACATCAGCTCGTTATGTTACAGTTCATAAATCCACTAAAATCATCAGCGTATTCACAAGCACAAAATCTTCCATGAAACACCATAATTGGGTGATGTAATCGAAGGTGATTGTTTATTTACCGTGCACACAAAAACTATTCACTGCTATATTTCAAGCCAGTAACACCAATGTGTAGCACGATGGCACAGTGGTTAGCACAACTGCCTCACAGCATCAATGACCCAGGTTCAATTTCGGCATGGGTGTGTGGAGTTTGCACATTCTCCCCGTGTCTGCCTGGGTTCCCTCCGAGTGCGCCAGTTTCATCCCACAGTCCAAAGATGTGCAGGTTAGGTGGATTGGCCATGCTAAATTGCTCCTTAGTGTCTAGGGATGTGCAGGTTAGGTTATGGGGTTATGGGGATAGATCAGGGTGGCTGGGAGGGAGTGAACCTGGGTAGGCTGCTATTTTGGACGGTCAGTGCAGACTCGATGGGCTGAGTGGCCTCCTTCTGCACTGTTGGGAGTCTCTGATGTATTTCAGATCGATATATCCCTCAGTATTCGGCCAGCCCAGTTAGTAGTGGCACTACTGAACTGTTCTACTGATGGGACATTACAGTCCCCCACCCAGAGCACATTCTGTGCCCTTGCCACCCTCGATGCTTCCTCCACGTGGGTTTTCAACATGGAGGAGTACTGATTCATCAGCTGAGTGGGTCTCAGTACGTGTTAATCAGCAGAAGATTCCCTTGTCCATGTTCGACCTGGTGCCATGAGACTTCATAGGGTTTGGAGTCAATGTTGAGGATGCCCAGGGCAACTCCCTCCTGACTGTATACGGTGTGCCAGCACATCCAGAGGCCCTGTCCTGTTAGAGATCCAGACAAGTCCAGCTGGGGAAATGGAGTTCAAAGCCGGGGGTTTGGAATTTCTTCTTCCTCTAATGCAGGGAAAGAAGCTAGCTGTTTGGTGAGTATCTGGAAAGTTGTTAAGCTCTATTCAATTGCTAAGGTTTGAAATAATATGTAAATTTGTGGTAAAGTTAATAAGGCAACATAAATAAATGACTACTACAATTGAGAAATTAATTAAAACACATAAAGGATGGCTGGACTGGTGGCGTGTCAAGGCTGTAGCATGTTGGAGCTCCTGGAAAACACCCCAGGAGCTTCGGCTCAGTCATTAAGCTGGAGGCGGAACTGCGGCCACTGTGACACATCAGGGCGGGGGGAAAGTTTTCGGGGTGCTTTGTACCAGGAGGCAGTCACACCTTTTGGGATAGGTCTTTAGATTTGTTCAATGGTCAGGGACAGGATAATAACATATATATATAAAAAAAAATTTAGAGTACCCAATTGTCTTTTCCAATTAAGGGGCAATTTAGCGTGGCCAATCCACCTACCCTGCACATCTTTGTTTGTGGAGGCGAAACCCACGCAGACACGGGGAGAATGTGCAAACTCCACACGGACAGTGACCCAGGGCCTCAGCGCCGTAGGCAGCAATGCTAACCACTGTGCCACCGTGCTGCCCCAGGATAATAATAATAACCTTTATTAGTGTCACAAGTAGGTTTCCATTAACACTGCAATGAAGTTACTGTGAAAATCCCCTAGCCGCTGATTTGTTATTATTAGGTGTAACATAAGCGGCTTCCTTGTGGTGCACTTTACAAAGGAAGGTTCAGACGTGGAGATAACTTCAACACGTTTATTAAACTATTTACACTTCTATTACTTGGGTTCGACACTACTGCTAATCCTACTATAGCCACCCAGACTGACTAACCAGTTGCTGCAATCCACGTGGTGGGTGTAATATTGAATCAACCCTGTGTCTGTACTCACTGACTGTCTCCACTGGAAAGAGGCAGATCATGTGTGTGGTGTCCTTTATATATGGGTTGGTGTAATGCCCCCCCGTGGTCGTGTCACCTCCGTGTGCATCGTGAATATCCATTGGTCACGTCCTGTCTAACTGGTCTATTGGTTGAGTGTGTGTGTGTGATGTTTCTGGTGCTCCCTCTAGTGTCTAGCGAGCTTACATGCATTTACATTGATGCACATCACCACATCCCCCCCTTTTTTTTTTTAATAAATATTTTATTGAAAATTTTAGGTCAACCAACACAGTACATTGTGCATCCTTTACACAACATTATAACAACACAGATAACAATGACCTATTTTATATAAACAAAAAACAAAACAAAAAATAAATAAATATTAAATAACAAAAATGAAAATTAGCCCTAATTGGCAACTGCCTTGTCACAAGCTACACCCCCCCCCGCCCCCCCATCCCTCCCCCCCCCCAAATCCTGGGCTGCTGCTGCTGCCTTCTTTTTTCCCCCCATCTATCTATCCGCAAGATATTTGACGAACGGTTGCCACCGCCTGGTGAACCCTTGAGCCGACCCCCTTAGGACGAACTTAATCCGCTCTAGCTTTATGAACCCCGCCATGTCATTTATCCAGGTCTCCACCCCCGGGGGCTTGGCTTCTTTCCACATTAACAATATCCTGCGCCGGGCTACTAGGGACGCAAAGGCCAAAACATCGGCCTCTCTCGCCTCCTGCACTCCCGGCTCTTGTGCAACCCCAAATATAGCCAACCCCCAGCTTGGTTCGACCCGGACTCCTACTACTTTTGAAAGCACCTTTGTCACCCCCATCCAAAACCCCTGTAGTGCCGGGCATGACCAAAACATATGGGTATGATTCGCTGGGCTTCTCGAGCACCTCGCACACCTATCCTCCACCCCAAAAAATTTACTGATCCGTGTTCCAGTCATATGTGCCCTGTGTAATACCTTAAACTGAATCAGGCTTAGCCTGGCACACGAGGACGACGAGTTTACCCTGCTTAGGGCATCTGCCCACAGCCCCTCCTCGATCTCCTCCCCTAGCTCTTCTTCCCATTTCCCTTTTAGTTCATCCACCATAGTCTCCCCTTCGTCCCTCATTTCCCTATATATATCTGACACCTTACCATCCCCCACCCATTTCTTTGAGATCACTCTGTCCTGCACCTCTTGTGTCGGGAGCTGCGGAAATTCCCTCACCTGTTGCCTCGCAAAAGCCCTCAATTGCATATACCTGAATGCATTCCCTTGAGGCAACCCGTATTTCTCGGTCAGCGCTCCCAGACTCGCGAACTTCCCATCCACAAATAGATCTTTCAGTTGCGTTATTCCTGCTCTTTGCCACATTCCATATCCCCCATCCATTCCCCCCGGGGCAAACCTATGGTTGTTTCTTATCGGGGACCCCCCCAATGCTCCAGTCTTTCCCCTATGTCGTCTCCACTGTCCCCAAATCTTCAGTGTAGCTACCACCACCGGGCTTGTGGTGTAGTTCCTCGGTGAGAACGGCAATGGGGCTGTCACCATAGCCTGCAGGCTAGTCCCCCTACAGGACGCCCTCTCTAATCTCTTCCACGCCGCTCCCTCCTCCTCTCCCATCCACTTACTCACCATTGAAATATTAGCGGCCCAATAGTACTCACTTAGGCTCGGTAGTGCCAGCCCCCCCCTATCCCTACTGCGCTGTAAGAATCCCTTCCTCACTCTCGGAGTCTTCCCGGCCCAAACAAAACCCATGATGCTCTTTTCTATCCTTTTAAAAAAAGCCTTCGTGATCACCACCGGGAGGCACTGAAACACAAAGAGGAATCTCGGGAGGACCACCATCTTAACCGCCTGCACCCTCCCTGCCATTGACAGGGCTACCATATCCCATCTCTTGAAATCATCGTCCATCTGTTCCACCAACCGCGTTAAATTTAGCCTGTGCAATGTGCCCCAATTCTTAGCTATCTGGATCCCCAGGTAACGAAAGTCTCTTGTTACCTTCCTCAACGGTAGGTCCTCTATTTCTCTACTCTGCTCCCCTGGATGCACCACAAACAGCTCACTCTTCCCCATGTTCAATTTATACCCTGAGAAATCCCCAAACTCCCCAAGTATCCGCATTATTTCTGGCATCCCCTCCGCCGGATCCGCCACATATAGTAGCAAATCATCCGCATACAAAGATACCCGGTGTTCTTCTCCTCCCCTAAGTACTCCCCTCCATCTCTTGGAACCCCTCAGCGCTATCGCCAGGGGCTCAATCGCCAGTGCAAACAGTAATGGGGACAGAGGACATCCCTGCCTTGTCCCTCTATGGAGCCGAAAATATGCCGATCCCCGTCCATTCGTGACCACACTCGCCACTGGGGCCCTATACAATAGCTGCACCCATCTAACATACCCCTCTCCAAAACCAAATCTCCTCAACACCTCCCACAAATAATCCCATTCCACTCTATCGAATGCTTTCTCGGCATCCATCGCCACTACTATCTCCGTTTCACCCTCTGGTGGGGCCATCATCATTACCCCTAACAGCCTCCGTATATTCGTGTTCAGCTGTCTCCCCTTCACAAACCCAGTTTGGTCCTCGTGAACCACCCCCGGGACACATTCCTCTATTCTCATTGCCATTACCTTGGCCAGGACCTTGGCATCCACATTTAGGAGGGAAATTGGTCTGTAGGACCCGCATTCGAGCGGGTCCTTTTCCTTCTTTAAGAGAAGCGATATCGTTGCTTCAGACATAGTCGGGGGCAGTTGTCCCCTTTCCTTTGCCTCGTTAAAGGTCCTCGTCAGTACCGGGGCGAGCAAGTCCAAATATTGTCTGTAGAATTCAACTGGGAATCCGTCCGGTCCCGGGGCCTTTCCCGTCTGCATATTCCTAATTCCTTTCACCACTTCTTCTACCTCGATCTGTGCTCCCAGTCCCACCCTTTCCTGCTCTTTCACCTTGGGAATTTCCAGCCGATCCAAAAAGTCCATCATTCTCTCCCTCCCATCCGGGGGTTGAGCTTCATATAATTTTTTATAAAATGTCTTGAACACTTCATTCACTCTCTCCGCTCCCCGCTCCATCTCTCCTTCCTCGTCCCTCACTCCCCCTATTTCCCTCGCTGCTCCTCTTTTCCTCAATTGGTGTGCCAGCAATCTGCTCGCCTTCTCCCCATATTCATACTGTACACCCTGCGCCTTCCTCCATTGTGCCTCTGTAGTGCCTGTAGTCAGCAAGTCAAATTCCACATACAGCCTTTGCCTTTCCCTGTACAATCCCTCCTCCTGTGCTTCCGCATATTGTCTGTCCACCCTCAAACGTTCTTGCAGCAACCGCTCCCGTTCCTTACTCTCCTGCTTTCCTTTATGTGCCCTTATTGATATCAGCTCCCCCCTAACCACCGCTTTCAACGCCTCCCAGACCACTCCCACCTGGACCTCCCCATTGTCATTGAGTTCCAAGTACTTTTCAATACATCCCCTCACCCTTAGACACACCCCCTCATCCGCCATTAGTCCCATGTCCATTCTCCAGGGTGGGCGCCCTCCTGCTTCCTCCCCTATCTCCAAGTCCACCCAGTGTGGGGCATGATCCGAAATGGCTATTGCCGTATATTCCGTTCCCCTCACCTTCGGGATCAATGCCCTACCCAGCACAAAAAAGTCTATGCGCGAATAGACTTTATGGACATAGGAGAAAAACGAGAACTCCTTACTCCTAGGTCTACTGAATCTCCACGGGTCCACACCTCCCATCTGCTCCATAAAATCCTTAAGCACCTTGGCTGCTGCCGGCCTCCTACCAGTCCTGGACTTCGACCTATCCAGCCCTGGTTCCAACACCGTGTTAAAGTCTCCCCCCATTATCAGCTTTCCCGTCTCTAGGTCCGGAATGCGTCCTAGCATTCGCCTCATAAAATTGGCATCATCCCAGTTCGGGGCATACACGTTTACCAAAACCACCATCTCCCCCTGTAGTTTGCCACTCACCATCACGTATCTGCCCCCGTTATCCGCCACTATAGTCTTTGCCTCGAACATTACCCGCTTCCCCACTAATATAGCCACCCCCCTGTTTTTCGCATCCAGCCCCGAATGGAACACCTGCCCCACCCATCCTTTGCGCAACCTAACCTGATCTATCAGTTTCAGGTGCGTTTCCTGTAACATAACCACATCTGCTTTAAGTTTCTTAAGGTGTGCGAGTACCCGTGCACTCTTTATCGGCCCGTTGAGCCCTCTCACGTTCCACGTGATCAGCCGAGTTGGGGGGCTTCCCACCCCCCCCCCCTTGCCGATTAGCCATCATCTTTTTCCAGCTCCTCACCCGGTTCCCACGCAGCTGTATCTCCCCCAGGCAGTGCCCCCCCGCCCATCCTCTCCCGTACCCACTCCCCCCTTTCCCCAGCAGCAGCAACCCAGTAATTCCCCCCTCCCACCCCCCCCCCCCCGCTAGCGTAATTACTCCCCCCATGTTGCTCCCAGAAGTCAGCAAACCCTGGCTGACCTCGGCTTCCCCCCGTGATCACGGCTCGCCCCGTGCGACGCCCCCTCCTTCCTGCTTCTCTATTCCCGCCATGATTATCATAGCGCGGGAACCAAGCCCGCGCTTCTCCCTTGGCCCCGCCCCCCATGGCCAACGCCCCATCTCCTCTCCCTCCCCACCTCCCCCCATCACCACCTGTGGGAGAGAGAAAAGTTACCACATCGCAGGATTAGTACATAAAACTCCTCTTTCCCCCCTTTTTAACCCCCCTCTTTGCCCCCCACATTCACCCCACCACTTTGTCCAAACGTTCTTTTTAATAATCCACTCATTCCAGTTTTTCTTCTACAATAAAAGTCCACGCTTCATCCGCCGTCTCAAAGTAGTGGTGCTTCCCTTGATATGTGACCCACAGTCTTGCCGGTTGCAGCATTCCAAATTTTATCTTCCTTTTATGAAGCACCGCCTTGGCCCGATTAAAGCTCGCCCTCCTTCTCGCCACCTCCGCACTCCAGTCTTGATAAACGCGGATCACCGCGTTCTCCCATTTACTGCACTGAGTTTTCTTCGCCCATCTAAGGACCATTTCTCTATCCTTGAAACGGAGGAATCTCACCACTATGGCTCTGGGAGTTTCTCCTGCTCTCGATCCTCGCGCCATAACTCGGTACGCTCCCTCCACCTCCAACGGACCTGTCGGGGCCTCCGCTCCCATTAACGAGTGCAGCATCGTGCTCACATATGCCCCGACGTCCGCCCCCTCCACACCTTCAGGAAGACCAAGAATCCTCAGGTTGTTCCTCCTTGCGTTGTTTTCCAGTGCCTCCAACCTCTCCACACATCGTTTCTGATGTGCCTCCTGTATCTCCGTCTTCACCACCAGGCCCTGTATATCGTCCTCATTCTCGGCTGCCTTCGCCTTCACGACCCGAAGCTCCTGCTCCTGGGTCTTTTGTTCCTCCTTTAGCCCTTCGATCGCCTGTAGTATCGGGGCCAACAGTTCTTTCTTCATTTCCTTTTTTATCTCCTCCACGCAGCATTTCAAGAACTCTTGTTGTTCAGGGCCCCATATGAAACTGCCACCTTCCGACGCCATCTTGGTTTTAGCTTGCCTTCCTTGCCGCTGTTCCAAAGGATCCGCTGCAATCCGGCCACTTTCCTCTCCTTTTTCCATCCGTGTCCAGGGGGAATTCCCTTCTGGTTTACCGCACGGTGTTTTTTGCCGTTAAAATTGCCGTTGGGGCTCCTGTCAAGAGCCCAAAAGTCCGTTCCACCGGGAGCTGCCGAAACGTGCGACTTAGCTGGTCATCGCCGCACCCGGAAGTCCCACATCCCCCTTTTTTTATATGTTACATATTTTCTGCACACTTTGAGAAAATTGAACAAAGAACAGGTAGATAAGGTAAGGTACATACAAGACATGGGAACAGTGATTAAACAATAAGTCCAAATCATTCGTGTGAGTCCAAAAACCATCAATCATCATGGTCAAATGTCTCTCTTGGTTATGAACGCCATCAACGTCCCTGTGCCACAGGAACCAAGAAGTGGTCAAATCACTTCGCTGTCTAATTTGGAGTCCCTTTCTTTTTTCGATGTTTGTGATGGTGCTGTCGGATGGCATCTTGTAGCTGATAAGGTGTTGACGTTGAAGAGGTACCATCAACAGTATCATTCGAGGTCATGGATGTGCCATATGTTGGAGTTGGATAAGACTGTACATACTGGTTCTGGCCACGTGCTGTGCTGGAAGGGTGATCCTGCTGAGAACCATTGAAGCTTGTCGAATTGGAAACAGAATTGCTGCTCGCATAAATACCTGGTGATGGTGTGAAACTAGAACCTTGCAACTGATAGGAATATGCTGTCAGGCCAGGCTGGGGTGCAGCAAATCCTGGGCTGTAACTAAGGCATCCAGTCTGTAGTGCAGATTGCTCATGCGGTAGTCCTCCTTAGGAGGACTCCATTGATTCCATTAGTGGGCAATCCGTAGTGCTGGCCTGTTTGAGAATATGCTGCATAGACTGCTGGCTGCTGCAGGCTTGAATACTGGGTTTGTCCAGCATGAGCTGTCATTGGCTGCAATGCTGGTGTGGAACAAATGTGTGGATATAGCTGTGGTGAATATTGCTGCATTCCTCTTGGACTGTAGCCACTGCTTGTTATTACTGACCCAGTGTAATTGCTAAGTGATCCATCTCCTGCCGTTGTGGCATCTGCTGTCACCCTGAGCGTGCCATCACTGAGGTTGCGGCACTCCCTGTCTGGAGTAAAGTCTGGCTTACGTGAATCAGAGTCGGCGTTTGGTTGCTCCCCATCTGGAGTCTTGTCTGTTTTAACTGAGTCAGTGCTGGTTTGTTGATGCTCCCCGTCCGGAGTCTTAGCAGGTTCACTGGAGTCAGCTGAGATTTCTTGAAGCTGCACGTCTGGAGTCGGAACATGCAGGAATGCATTGACTTGTGGAGAGGTTCGAGCGAATGAGGGTGGAATTATTGTGGTGTCACCGGAGTCACCAGTGGTCTGACAGTGATCGTCGAGTGCCTCTGTACACACTAGCTGAGGTCTTTCACTTTGCACATCTTGCATCGGAAGTGGGTTGCTTTCGTCACTCGTCTCACATACCGTGGGTAGATCCTCAGTAGCTGCTTGTTGTTCACTTGGGTTGGGTAAATTGTCAGTCTTCATCTGGTGGTGCAAACAATGTGGGTGGACTGTCATTGTCTTGCTGCTGTCCTTCATTTGGGCTTGGACTGTCATCGCCGCTTTGTTCGCACTGTAGCATGATAGACCGTCATGGTCGTCCTGCTGTGCACTGGAGCGTGACAGACTGTCATAGTCTTCTTGCTGTTTACTTGAGAATGGCAGACTTGCATCGTCTGCCGCTTCATGGTCTTGTTCCTGCAAGGACTGCGCGTCGGAGTCTTGCGTTGCTTCTATCGTGGAGGCTGTCCACGAGCTCGCTGCAGAGGCTTGTGACACTGGAGTCACGTCTTGTGTGTGTAAGGACTGCGCTCTGGAGTCTTGCGTTTCTTCTATCGTGGAGTCTGTCCACGAGCTCGCTGTGGAGGCTTGTGACACTGGAGTCACTTCTTGTTCATGCAAGGACTGCGGTGTGGAGTCTTGCGTGTCTTCTTTCATAGCATCAGGAACCCTGAGCGGTGCGTGGACCACGCTCTGTGTGGCAGCAGGCCGCTCTCTGTGGGCTTGTACCGCCCTCTGTCTGTTGGTTTCAGGCCGCAGCATAATCCTGCACTCACGAGTTGGGATGTCATATCTGCTGGGCTGAAGATCCTCAAATCCGAAGAATTCGTCGTCGGGGCCGTCAATGTGCAACACGTCTAGTTGCGGTTCGGATTTGGTACTGGGGTAGCCTCCCAAGGTGAAAGGTTCGAGCCGTAGTCTTCTAGGACCATATCATTACTGTTTGCGTCGGAGCTGGCATTGAGCTCGTGAGGTCCAGAGAAAATGTAAAGGTCGGTATCTAAGTATTCAAGGTCGGAATCATCGGTTTGGGGGTAGGTAACTGCTTGTTGCAGGGTTCTTCGGAGGGTAATTTCATTTCCTGGTTCAATATGAGGCATTGTGCTGTCATTCCAGGTGAAAGAAGGTTGTTTTACAGCTTTAAAAGATTATTTCTTTGATTTGGGACGTTTCCCCTTTAAATGGGTGTGGTCCGGGGCCTCTGACGTCATGACGCGCGTGACGTAGCGCGTAGGAAGCGATTGCGCATGCGCAGGTCGCTGTTTCTTTACTTTGGGCCTTGTTCTCATTTGCGCATGCGCGGCTTCGCGCAACTGTGCAAGTGCAGTACCTTTAGGAAGATGGCCGCCAATGAAAACTGTTCTCTGCTCCGGGATCTCGGCCTTGTGGTGAGTAATGGCACTTCTCTTGCTGTTTGGAGTGTGTTTTCCTCACTGTATTTGCCGAATTTGTCCAGGACTGCCTGGAAGTCACTCCTGTTTTGCCCCTTGGAGAACTTGAATTTTTAAAAGCTTTCTTCTGCTCTGGCACCGGCGATGGTGAGGAGAAGCTCTGTTTTTTCAGGATTGGCCACTTCTTCTAGTTCGGCTGCCTCCAGGAAGATTTCAAACTTTTGCTGGAATGCCCGCCAGTTTTCGCGGAGATCGCCGTGGCACTGTAGCTGCTGCGGAACCCGGATCTCGAACATCTTGCCTGGGTATCATTGCTGGTTGTCACTGTACGCTGAGGTATTGCTATGTGGATTGAAACAGTTCACTTCTGGTACCATGATTTGAAATGTTGTAGGTGTAACATAAGCGGCTTCCTTGTGGTGCACTTGACAAAGGAAGGTTCAGACGTGGAGATAACTTCAACACGTTTGTTAAACTATTTACACTTTTATTACTCGGGTTCGACACTACTGCTAATCCTACTATAGCTACCCAGACTGACTAACCAGTTGCTGCAATCCACGTGGTGGGTGTAATATTGAATCAACCCTGTGTCTGTACTCACTGACTGTCTCCACTGGAAAGAGGCAGATCATGTGTGTGGTGTCCTTTATATATGGGTTGGTGTAATGCCCCCCTGTGGTCGTGTCACCTCCGTGTGCATCGTGAATATCCATTGGTCACGTCCTGTCTAACTGATCTATTGGTTGAGTGTGTGTGAGTGATGTCTCCGGTGCTCCCTCTAGTGTCTAGCTAGCCTACATGCATTTACATTGATGCACATCACCACAGTCGCCACAGTCCGGCGCCTGTTCGGGTACACTGAGGGAGAATTCAGAATGTCCAATTCACCTAACAAGCACGTCTTGTGGAAGGAAACTGGAGCACCCGGTGGAAACCCACGCAGACATGGGGGGAACATGCAGGCTCCGCACAGAGAGTGACACAAGCTGGGAATCGAACCGGGGTCCCTGGCGCTGTGAAGCAACAATGCTAACCACTGTGCTATCGTGCCACTCCTGGAAGATGTGACTGTGAGTAAGGCAGGCAAGGAGAACCAGAGGGCAAGAGTGCAGCACCCTCAGCCTCTACAATAATCCAATAGGTTGGAGATTCTCTCAGCTTGTTTGGATGAGAGTGGGGTTGCTGGGGGATGACAGGCCATGGCACCATGATACAAGAAGACATTCCTGTGGGAGGAGCAAAAAGAAACATAGTGGTATTGGGGATATTATAGTGAGGGGGATTGACGCTGTCCGTAGATTCTGAGGAGGACACAGATGAAACATCATGGCCGGGATTCTCCAATCCCGCGGCCAAATTCTGACGCCAGTGCAAAAAGCGGCGCCAACCATCCTGGCGTCAACGGTCCCCGATATTGAGGAATGCTCCCCTTCCTAGGGGCTAGGTCGGCGGCGGAGTACGCAAGTACGCGCTACGGCCGGGTGATTCCGCGCATGCGCGTGGGTTACTGTATCCGCGCCGGCCCCCGGGCAAAATGGCCTATAGGGGCCTGGGGCGGAGGAACATAGGCCCCCACGGAACCAGCCCGCCCGCTGATCGGCAGGCCCCGATCGCGGGCCCGGCCACCGTGGGGGCCCCCGCCAGGATCGGGTCTCCCCATCCCCACCAGGACGGCCCACACAGACGCACCTTCTGGGCTCCGCCGTGTGGGACCTGAGTAACCCACGCCGGCGGGACTCGGCCGAACTCGGCGGCCACTCGGCCTGTTGGGACCCGGAGAATCGCCGGGGGGCTGCTTTCACCAGTCCCTGACCGCCGCGGCGGTAATCCCGCGTGCGCCCGAGAGTTGGTGGCGGAGAATAGGTAAGCCGGCGTTGGGGTGGCGGGGCATGATTCTCGCGTCCCCCCCGGGGATTCTCCGTCCCGGTGCGGGGTTGGAGAATCCAGGCCCACAGCTATCACCCACACCGCCCACCATCGCAGCGACACACACCTCGGTGGTTGAAATTAGCAGGCAGGTTTCTGGGTCACTATCTGACGAGCACCACACTGCTTCTGATGAATATCAGGTATAAGCAGTAATGTCCCAGAAATTAGACAGTCGGAGGTCTGCTGGATCCAAAGATTCAGCTGTCATGGTGTGCCTCTGGACACGTTCATCCTTCAGCTGCTGCAGGTATACCAGGAGGGGGTTCTCAACAATATTCCTGCAACTGCAAGGCCAAATAGAGGAGTCCCAAAACTTCCTGTCACAGGAGATGTTGTCGGATATACGTAGCACCCAGGCCAACTATTGACTTCTATATTTTGATGTGAACCACAAGCTGTTTCTTATATTGACCGAATGACCACACAACTAGTGTATTAGTTCAAAGACAGTTTATTAATAACACAAGACCTATTACTATATGCAATAATACATGCGACTACGCACTAAACTAGACCTAATAACTAAGATGACCTTTACTTAACTTCAGGGTGACCAGCTCTGTGCAAGTTAAGGCCTTTATCAGTGTCCACGTGGGTCGGTTGGAAGTCTTCAGGCTCGTCTCGGCTGGGCTCGTCCTTCAGGTAGCGATCGCGGGAACTTGCACTTGCTGGTTGATAGGCTGCAATTGGTCGCACACAGGCCGGTCCAAAAGAGGCCAATCCCTAGAGCGCAGGGCTTCTTATCCTTCTTCTCTTTCGCGCCCTTTTGGGCGGTCCTATCTCCAGCTCCAATGGATCAATAGGGTTTTGATCACCCTCATTGATCCTGGCCAATTAGGGGGCAGATACCTCAGTGGCTGGGCGGGTCCTAGCTACCATTGTCAGATGCACGTAGGCCTTTCCAAATAAGAGGAAGTGGCGCTGGTTAGTCTGCTTCTATTGTAACTCCTTGATTCAAACTCCATTGTCCTGGGGGAAATGATGATTGACTCCTAATGGATACAAGTTTCAGTCAAATCTGGCTTCTTTGCACAATACACAGAGGCTGTGTACCTGCCTGTGTCCAAGCTTACCACAATTCCCATGGTCCTTTGCAGGTGGCCATTTTAGGTGGCTACACAACACTGCAAGGTTGGCATCCATAGTGGTAAGCCTGGGACAAGACGTCACGTCAATAACGGGAGAACTCCAAACATCGACTCAGTCCCGGAACACAATGGCTGAGGGGTTCAACACCATGGTGCAAACACTGGCAGGCCTCCAGCACTGGCAGTGTTGGATGATGTTGAGCCTTCTGTAGCTCACTCCAGCTGCCCCTCCATCCCATGGAGTAACCCAGAAACATACGAGCACTTGGAGGGAGGAGGATCTGCTGGAGCAAAGCCTTCCACCCAGATGTCCCGTGGAATGCCCAGCCTTTCTGATTCCACCTTCCAGAGCCTGACGCAGTTCAGGTACAGCGGGCAGAATTGGGTGACGTGGCACGACCAGTGCCACCTGAAAGTTGTCCATGGCCCTGCAGAGGGCACCCACCAAGGGCATCTCAGGCAACAGGGCATGGAAGACAGCAGGCCGCCTCCACCTCTGATGTGCATCCTGGGACACGCCTTGTCATAGTGGGAGCGTACACAGGTTAAGGAATTTTAGGAGCACAGCATGGGCATGGGTGATGTTAGGCACAGGTAGTGAGGGTTCATTATCATTTGTAACATCAGCACATGTCAGGAATTTAAATGTTATTTTTCTTCACCACCTTAACGCCTCACCTTCTTCATCCCTCCTCTCAGTGATGTAGCACGTCTCTCTATCTGGACACAGTTCTTCTCACTGGCCTTCAATTTCAGGCAGACAGTTAGGCCCACACATTGCGAATGTTTCATCTGTAATGGTAGGATTCAGACCCTCGCCCCCTAATCCCTCCCTAGAGTCAGGGACAAAGGAATGAAGGGCAGGACCCCACTCAGATATTCACTGTGGAGTCAGCGTGCTGGTAGCAGACAGACAGGAATCAGACATAAGCAATTGCTGAGGAGCATATCAGAGCATTCCTCACTGTGAATCACCATCACCCTCTTGCTTCAATTGGGCAGCAGGCACTCGAGGATAACTCAGCACTCTGATGAGTAGGATCTCTGCAACGTTCATCTCCTGGTCACAGTGGGGTCACAACGACGAGGGATGGGGGGGAGGGGACGTAATGCTGTCGGTCAAAATCCTGATCATACTCCATAAAACAGGAGGTGATGAGGGCATCGCTAGCCCTCCTGTCCTTGCACACCCTCGTCACTGCCTGGTCTTCATCTTCTGAATCGTCAGCAGCCACTTCCTCCCTCCCAAACGTCCATCCGAGGACAAGTACTGCTCCTCTAGGTCTTCCTCAGTAAAATCATAGCTCCGCATATCAGTGTGTTAGTCTAGATAGTGACTGTCACAGACAATTTCAGTGTGTTAGTCTAGATAGTGACTGTCACAGACAATTTCAGTGTGTTAGTCTAGATAGTGACTGTCACAGACAATTTCAGTGTGTTAGTCTAGATAGTGACTGTCACAGACAATTTCAGTGTGTTAGTCTAGATAGTGACTGTCACAGACAATTTCAGTGTGTTAGTCTAGATAGTGACTGTCACAGACAATTTCAGTGTGTTAGTCTAGATAGTGACTGTCACAGACAATTTCAGTGTGTTAGTCTAGATAGTGACTGTCACAGACAATTTCAGTGTGTTAGTCTAGATAGTGACTGTCACAGACAATTTCAGTGTGTTAGTCTAGATAGTGACTGTCACAGACAATTTCAGTGTGTTAGTCTAGATAGTGACTGTCACAGACAATTTCAGTGTGTTAGTCTAGACAGTGAATGTCACAGACAATTTCAGTGTGTTAGTCTAGATAGTGACTGTCACAGACAATTTCAGTGTGTTAGTCTAGATAGTGACTGTCACAGACAATTTCAGTGTGTTAGTCTAGACAGTGAATGTCACAGACAATTTCAGTGTGTTAGTCTAGACAGTGACTGTCACAGACAATTTCAGTGTGTTAGTCTAGATAGTGACTGTCACAGACAATTTCAGTGTGTTAGTCTAGATAGTGACTGTCACAGACAATTTCAGTGTGTTAGTCTAGATAGTGACTGTCACAGACAATTTCAGTGTGTTAGTCTAGATAGTGACTGTCACAGACAATTTCAGTGTGTTAGTCTAGATAGTGACTGTCACAGACAATTTCAGTGTGTTAGTCTAGATAGTGACTGTCACAGACAATTTCAGTGTGTTAGTCTAGATAGTGACTGTCACAGACAATTTCAGTGTGTTAGTCTAGATAGTGACTGTCACAGACAATTTCAGTGTGTTAGTCTAGATAGTGACTGTCACAGACAATTTCAGTGTGTTAGTCTAGATAGTGACTGTCACAGACAATTTCAGTGTGTTAGTCTAGATAGTGACTGTCACAGACAATTTCAGTGTGTTAGTCTAGACAGTGACTGTCACAGACAATTTCAGTGTGTTAGTCTAGAAAGTGACTGTCACAGATAATTTCAGTGTCTTAGTCTAGATAGTGTATGTCACAGACAATTTCAGTGCCTTAGTCTAGATAGTGACTGTGACAGATGATTTCAGTGTGTTAGATTAGATAGTTACTGTCACATATGATTTCAGTGTGTTAATCTAGACAGTGAATGTCACAGTTATCAGATTGTTGTTCTCGACTGTGAATGTCTCAGATGATTTCAGTGTGTTAGTCTAGACAGTGACTGTCACAGACAATTTCAGTGTGTTAGTCCAGACAGTGACTGTCGCAGATGATTTCACTGTGTTAGTCTAGACAGTGACTGTCACAGATGATTTCACTGTGTTAGTCTAGACAGTGACTGTCACAGATGATTTCAGTGTGTTAGTCTAGACAGTGAATGTCACAGCTATCAGATTGTTGTTCCAGACAGTGAATGTCTCAGATGATTTCACCGTGTTAGTCTGGATAGTGAATGATTCAGATGATTTCACTGTGTTAGTCTAGACAGTGAATGTCACAGACAATTTCAGTATGTTAGTCCAGACAGTGACTGTCACCGATGATTTTACTGTGTTAGTCTAGACAGTGACTGTCACAGACAATTTCAGTGTGTTAGTCTAGACAGTGAATGTCACAGACAATTTCAGTGTGTTAGTCTGGACAGTGACTGTCACAGATGATTTTACTGTGTTAGTCTAGACAGTGACTGTCACAGATGATTCCAGTGTGTTAATCTAGACAGTGAATGTCACAGCTATCAGATTGTTGTTCAGACAGTGAATGTCTCAGATGATTTCACCGTGTTAGTCTGGATAGTGAATGACTCAGATAATTTCACTGTGTTAGTCTAGACAGTGAATGTCACAGACAATTTCAGTGTGTTAGTCTAGACAGTGAATGTCACAGACAATTTCAGTGTGTTAGTCCAGACAGTGACTGTCACCGATGATTTTACTGTGTTAGTCTAGATAGTGACTGTCACAGACAATTTCAGTGTGTTAGTCTAGACAGTGAATGTCACAGACAATTTCAGTATGTTAGTCTGGACAGTGACTGTCACAGACAATTTCAGTGTGTTAGTCTAGATAGTGACTGTCACAGACAATTTCAGTGTGTTAGTCTAGACAGTGAATGTCACAGACAATTTCAGTATGTTAGTCCAGACAGTGACTGTCACCGATGATTTTACTGTGTTAGTCTAGACAGTGAATGTCACAGACAATTTCAGTGTGTTAGTCTAGACAGTGAATGTCACAGACAATTTCAGTGTGTTAGTCTAGACAGTGAATGTCACAGACAATTTCAGTATGTTAGTCCAGACAGTGACTGTCACCGATGATTTTACTGTGTTAGTCTAGATAGTGACTGTCACAGACAATTTCAGTGTGTTAGTCTAGACAGTGAATGTCACAGACAATTTCAGTGTGTTAGTCTAGACAGTGAATGTCACAGACAATTTCAGTGTGTTAGTCTGGACAGTGACTGTCACAGACAATTTCAGTGTGTTAGTCTAGACAGTGACTGTCACAGACAATTTCAGTGTGTTAGTCTAGACAGTGACTGTCACAGATGATTTTACTGTGTTAGTCTAGACAGTGAATGTCACAGACAATTTCAGTATGTTAGTCCAGACAGTGACTGTCACAGACAATTTCAGTGTGTTAGTCTAGACAGTGACTGTCACAGACAATTTCAGTGTGTTAGTCTAGATAGTGACTGTCACAGATGATTTTACTGTGTTAGTCTAGACAGCGACTGTCACAGACAATTTCAGTGTGTTAGTCTGGACAGTAACTGCCACAGATGATTTTACTGTGTTAGTCTAGACAGTGAATGTCACAGACAATTTCAGTGTGTTAGTCCAGACAGTGACTGTCACCGATAATTTTACTGTGTTAGTCTAGACAGTGAATGTCACAGACAATTTCAGTGTGTTAGTCTAGACAGTGAATGTCACAGACAATTTCAGTATGTTAGTCCAGACAGTGACTGTCACAGACAATTTCAGTGTGTTAGTCTAGACAGTGAATGTCACAGACAATTTCAGTGTGTTAGTCTAGACAGTGAATGTCACAGACAATTTCAGTGTGTTAGTCTAGACAGTTAATGTCACAGACAATTTCAGTGTGTTAGTCTAGACAGTGACTGTCACAGATGATTTCAGTGTGTTAGTCTAGACAGTGACTGTCACAGATGATTTCAGCGTGTTAGTCTGGACAGTGACTGTCACCGATAATTTTACTGTGTTAGTCTAGACAGTGAATGTCACAGACAATTTCAGTGTGTTAGTCTAGACAGTGAATGTCACAGACAATTTCAGTATGTTAGTCCAGACAGTGACTGTCACAGACAATTTCAGTGTGTTAGTCTAGACAGTGAATGTCACAGACAATTTCAGTGTGTTAGTCTAGACAGTGAATGTCACAGACAATTTCAGTGTGTTAGTCTAGACAGTTAATGTCACAGACAATTTCAGTGTGTTAGTCTAGACAGTGACTGTCACAGATGATTTCAGTGTGTTAGTCTAGACAGTGACTGTCACAGATGATTTCAGCGTGTTAGTCTGGACAGTGACTGTCACAGACTGTTTCTCCCTTGTGAAAATCCGTGTTTGATACTGCCTCACTGATGCTCACCTCATCTTACTGTCGAACATGACACTATGTTTGTAAATAGTCTGGTTCAGCGCCAGATAGTTTTGATGGAGAGATGTTGGTTCGGCAATGGAGTTTGTGGTGGTACTTTTAAAAAGATTTTGAATACCCAATTATTATTATTTTTCCAACTAAGGGTCAATTTAGCGTGGCCAATCCACCTAACCTGCACATCTTTGGGTTGTGGGGGTGAAACCCACGCAGACATGGGGAGAATGTGCAAACTCCACAGAGATAGTGACCCAGGGCTGGGATTCAAATCCGGGTTGTCAGCGACGCAGTCCCAGTGCTAACCACTGCACCATATGCTGCCCCGAGTTTGTGGTGGTTGTCATAATATGCACTCATGTTCATAATGAGATACAGACAGGCAGTGATGGACACACACAGGAACTAATCACCACACAGAATACAGAACAACCAATCACCAGGCAGGACACTATAGGGTACATTACCAATATGAAACACACGAGGCATGAAGGCTCGGCCTCTTCGTACTGGTGATAGCTGTAGCAACAGTCAGGGTGCAATGTACAGTCAGCACCTACTACACATGGCACAGAGAAAGTCTGGGCAAGCCAGACCAAGGTTAGCAAGCTTAGATTAATAGAGTGTCGACCCACAGCGAACTATGTACATTACTCGGCAAGTTCAATAAAGCAGTGTTGAACCATCTACAGTGTTGGAAGCCTGTTTTCAAGTGATACTGCATTGAGTTGCAGTCCACCTTAATCCAACATATATAACACATCATGGTACCAGGAAACTATTAACTCTAACGGACTTACACGCGAGTAAATCGGAAACGACCAGAAAGCAAGTAGCAAACAGCCAGCGGTATGGAAAAGATCCAGGCCCCTCCGCTGCTCCGGATCTCCGGCAACCTCGGCGCCAACTGGAGGGTCTTCAGACAGAGGCTCCTCCTACACCTTGGGGCATCCGACCTTAAGGAAGCATCAGATGCCAGGAAAATCGCGCTGTTCCTGTCGACGGCGGGGGATCACACCATCCACATCTCTAACTCGCTCACGTTTACCCAATGAGAAGATAAAGCAAAGTTCCAGACCATTCTGCAAAAATTCGACAGCCACTGTGAAGTCGAGCTAAATGAAAGCTTTGAACGGTACATCTTCCGACAGAGGCCTCAGGGTAAGGACGAACCTTTTCACTCCTTTTTGACCCATCTCCGCATCTTAGCGCAGTCATGTAACTATGACTCGACTGCTGATTCCATGATCCGGGATCAGATTGTTTTCGGGATCCATTCCGACTCCCTGTGGGAGCAGCTCCTTAAAATCCTTATGACCCTCCTGATCACCATCGAAACGTGCGTTGCCCATGAACATGCCAGAAATCGCTACTCCCACATCAAGGCGGCAGAAACGGCAAAACTAGCCTCCCACGAGGCAGAAAGTGTACAGGCCGTCGCTAGGCTGCAGGGCCTGAGCATTGAGGAGAGTGGCCGCTTCGCGTGTTCAGTGCCCGTTTTGCGGGCTTTTCACGGGGCTCCGCGCAGGCGCACCGCGACTGGGAGAACAATGCGGCCGGAAACCCTACTGCGCATGTGCGAACGTCGGCCGACTGCACTGCGCAGGCGCGAAGGCGCACGGAACTCACTGACGGCAGCGTCATGACGTGCCAGAATTGTAGCTCCGCCCATTTAAAGCGGCAATGCCCAGCCAAAGGAAGGCGATGTCTACAATGTGGAAAGCCTAGGCATTATGCGGCCTTATGCAGGTCCACTCCACCGGTCAAAAGCCAGCGATCCCAGCTGCAACGCAGACCTGTCCACTGCATACAGCAAGGCATGCAGGATTCCGATCCCGAAAGCCCAACGGACCCAAATGATGACGACCTCGAGTCTCCATATCAGGTGGGCATTATCACCACACGTGAGAATGTCTCCTCCACTCATGTAAAGTGCCTCCCAATCCTAAGTGTGGATTCTGGTGACGAATGGCGCGCTGTCGTTAAAGTGAATCAGTGCAGAATCCAATTCAAACTGGACACTGGTGCGCCTGCCAACCTTATATCCCGGGCAGACCTCGACAGCATCCGAGACCAACCCAAAATTCTTCCAGCAGCCTGCCAGCTCCATGATTACAATGCAATGGCATAGCTGCTAGTGGATCATGTCATCTTGTTGTCTCCCACAAGGCAATCACGGCGACGTTAAGATTCATGATTGTCAGGCCTGACAAGGCATCCCTGCTCGGTGCCTGTGCATGTAAACTCCTTAATCTGGTACAGCGAATCCATGCCATGTCCTCTGCACCTCCGACTGCCTCATCTCATATGAATCTACAGGCTGACACAGACGACATCCTCACGCAATATCCTGATGTGTTCGATGGGATGGGCACGCTCCCGTATCGCAACAAAATACTACTCAAGCCGGGAATGACATGGGAATGACCCCAGTCATTCATGCACCACGCCGGGTGCCGGCTCCTCTAAAGGAGCGTTTAAAAGCGCAGCTGCACGAGCTCCAAAGCCAGGGCATCATTTCAAGAGTCACGGAACCAACAGACTGGGTCAGCTCCATGGTCTGCGTGAAGAAGCCCTCAGGCGAAATACGAATCTGTATCGATCCCAAAGACCTCAATCGCAACATCATGAGGGAGCACTACCCGATCCCAAAGCGGGAAGAATTAACCTCTGAGTTGGCACACGCCAAATTCTTTACCAAGCTGGACGCCACACGTGGTTTCTGGCCGATACAACTGGACGACTCCAGCAGGAAGCTCTGCACGTTTACCACTCCGTTCGGCAGGGACTGTTACAACCACATGCCTTTCGGTATCATTTCAGCCTCCGAACCGCATAATGGAGCAAATGATGGAGGGCATCGAGGTGTGCGAGTCTATGTGGATGACGTGATAATCTGGTCCACGACCCCCGAGGAGCACTTAGATCGGCTCAAACGGGTCTTTAAAAGGGTCCACGAGAATGGCCTCAAGCTAAACAGGGCCAAATGCTCATTTGGTCTGTCATCAATCAAGTTTCTGGGTGACCAAATATCCCAACAGGGTGTGCTGATTCCGACAAAGTAATGACTATCAATGCCATGAAGACCCCAGAGGACAAAAAGGCGGTACTACGCTTCCTGGGGATGGTGAATTTTCTGGGAAAATTCATTCCTAACATGGCATCCCACACCACAGCCCTCCGGCATCTCGTAAAAAAGACCATAGTATTCCAGTGGACACCAGCACATCAAGCGGAGTGCATGGAGCTCAAGGCAAAGTTCACCACGGCCGCAGTCCTGGCATCCTTTGACCCGACCAAGGAAACGAAAATGTCCACAGACGCAAGCCAGGGCGGCATTGGGGCGGTGCTCCTCCAGAAAGATGACTCCTCGTCCTGGGCTCCAGTGGCATACGCATCCAGGGCCATGACTCCGACCGAGCAAAGGTACGCACAGATTGAAAAGGAGTGCCTGGGTCTTCTAACAGGAATCGTTAAATTCCATGATTACGTACACGGTCTGCCAAAGTTCACGGTGGAAACAGACCACAGACCCTCAGTCCACATCATCCAGAAGGATTTAAATGACATGACGCCCCGGCTACAGCGCATTCTTCTACGACTCCACCGATATGATTTCGACCTCGTCTACACAACGGGCAAGGATCTGATAATCGCGGATGTCCTATCCAGATCCATCACCATGCCCTGCGAACATGCAGATTTCATTCGCCAAATTGAGGTGCAGATGTGCGCCAGCAACCTCCCGGCCACTGATGAACGTGTCGTCCAGATACGAGCAGAAACTGCCAAAGACCCTCTGCTGCAAAGGGTAATGCATCACCTCGCAAATGGGTGGCGCAAGGGGCAATGCCTCCAGTTTTCTAATGTCAAGGATGATTTGACGGTTGTTGAAGGGATCATTCTGAAACTGGATCGAATTGTTATCCCCCACAGCATGCAGGCCATGGTGCTCAAGTAGATCCATGAGGGTCACCTTGGAGTTGAGAAATGCCAAGGCAGAGCTCAACAGGCAGTTTACTGGCCTGGGATCAGCCAGGACATCTCCAACATGGTCCTCAATTGCACCACATGCCAGAGATTCCAACCAGCTCAGCCCAAGGAGATGCCCCAACAACATGAGCTCATGACCTCTCTGTGGTCCAAGGTGGGAATAGACCTCTTTCACGCAAATGGGCGTGACTATGTAGTTCTGATCGATTACTTTTCGAACTACCCAGAAGTTGTGAAGCTGTCGGACCTCACATCAAAATCAGTCATCAAGGCCTGCAAGGAGACGTTTGCCAGGCACGGTATACCACTCACAGTGATGAGCGACAACGGTCCATGTTTCCACAGCCAAGAGTGGTCCAACTTTGCACAATCCTACCACTTCAAACATGTCAAATCTAGTCCCCATTACCCGCAGTCAAACGGGAAGGTGGAAAAAGGGGTCCACATTGTCAAGCAGCTGCTCTGCAAGGCTGCAGACTCTGCATCTGATTTTAACCTTGCACTGTTGGCATACAGGGCAACCCCTCTGTCGACTGGTCTGTCTCCGGCTCAACTACTCATGAATCGCAACCTGCGGACAACTGTTCCAGCCATCCACGTTCCAGACCTTGACCACCTCACGGTGCTAAGAAAAGTGCAGCGACCCAGGAACCAGCAGAAGATCACGTATGATGCTCATGCCACTGATTTGCCTGTGCTGGCTCCAGAAGATGTTGTTCACATCAAGCTGCCTGAGGGAGGTTGGTCAGCCCCAGCTGTTGTTGTACAACAGGCTGCCCCCAGGTCTTTCGTTGTCCACATGGCTGATGGCTCCATTCTCTGGCGCAACAGAAGGGCACTGCGCAAAGTTGCCTGCCCACCACCACCTGACCACACTCCTCCGTATGTCGAGACACCGCCTCCGGACATTTCAAACCACAAGCCCGCCAATTTGGCAGCAATCCCATCTGTCGCGACGCCAGCGTCCCCCCGCCACCCCGAGGCGGTCGACAAGAATCCGTCGCCCACCACAAAGACTGGACTTATATACTTTAACTGTGTAAATTTTGTTGACCTTGTTCTGTACATGCACTATAGATACCTTCCCATGTATATATGTTCACTCACCATTTTGCATATAGTCACATATGTAAATACAAGCACACAGCCACAAACATCCAAAATTTATTTTGAAAGGGGAGACCACAATATGCAGTCATGTTCATAATGAGATACTGACAGGCAGTGATGGACACACACAGGAATCAATCACCACACAGAAGACAGAACAACCAATCACCAGGCTGTTGATGCTATTGAGGGGGACGACCTACCAGGGGTAAGCTGCGGTGACCAGACGTCCAGCACTGAGTCCGTCCCTGTGGCTCAGAAGGGAAGGGGGGAGAGCAGGAGAGCAATAGTTATTGGGGACTCGATAGTTAGAGGGACAGATAGACGGTTCTGTGGCAACGAAAGGACTCACGGATGGTATGTTGCCTCCCGGGTGCCAGGGTCCGTGACGTCTCGGACCGTGTTTTCAGAATCCTTAAGGGGGAGGGGGAACAGTCACAAGTCGTGGTACACATCGGTACCAACGACATAGGTAAGAGAAGGGACGGTGATTTAAAACAGGAATTTAGGGAGCGAGGGTGGAAGCTGAGAGCCAGGACAAACCATGTTGTCATCTCTGGTTTGTTGCCGGTGCCACGTGCTAGCGAGGTGCGGAACAGGGAGAGAGTGCAGACAAACATGTGGCTACAGGGATGGTGTAGGAGGGAGGGTTACAGTTACGTGGATAATTGGAGCACATTCTGGGGAAGGGGGGAGCTGTACAGACAGGACGGTTTGCACCTGAACCAGAGGTACTTGGGACTACGATGTTGTGGCCATTACGGAGACATGGTTAGAACAGGGGCAGGAATGGTTGTTGGAAGTTCCGGGGTATAGATGTTTCAGTAAGAGTAGGGAAGGTGGTAAAAGAGGTGGAGGAGTAGCATTGTTAATCAAGGATAGTCGAACGGCTGCAGAAAGGCAGTTCGAAGGGGATCTGCCTACTGAGGTAATATGGGCCGAAGTTAGAAATAGGAAAGGAGCGGTCACGTTGTTAGGAGTTTACTATAGGCCCCCAAACAGTAACAGAGATGTGGAGGAAGAAATTGCAAAACAGATTATGGATAGGTGTGGAGGTCTCAGGGTAGTTGTCATGAGTGACTTTAACTTTCCAAACCTCTATAGGTCGAACAGTTCGGATGGGGCAGTTTTTGTACAGTGTGTGCAGGAGGGATTCCTGACACAATATGTGGATAGGCCGACAAGAGAGGGGGGGGGGGGCACATTGGATTTAGTACTGGGTAATGAACCAGGCCAAGTGTTAGATTTGTTTGTGGGAGAGCACTTTGGAGATCGTGACCACAATTCGGTGTCTTTCACTATTGCAATGGAGAGAGATAGGGCCATACGGCAGGGCAAGGTTTATAATTGGGGGAGGGGTAATTATGATGTGATTAGGCAAGAATTAGGGAGCATAAGATGGGAACAGAAACTGTCACGGAAAGGCACAAATGAAAAGTGGATCTTGTTCAAGGAACAAATACTGCGTGTCCTTGATAGGTATGTCCCTGTCAGGCATGGAGGAAATGGCCGTGTGAGGGAACCATGGTTCACAAAAGAGGTTGAATGTCTTGTCAAGAGGAAAAAGGAAGCGTATGTAAGGATGAGAAAACAAGGTTCAGTTGGGTCGCTTGAGAGTTACAAGGTAGCAAGGAATGAGCTAAAAAAAGGACTTAGGAGAGCTAGGAGGGGGCATGAGAAGTCCTTGGCAGGTCCGATCAAGCAAAGCCCCAAGGCTTTTTACTCTTATGTGAGAAGTAAAAGAATGACTCGGGTGAGGTTAGGACAGGTCAAGGACAGTAGTGGGAACTTGTGCATGGAGTCAGAAGAAAGAGGAGAGGTGTTGAATTAATACTTTTCCTCAGTGTTCACCAAGGAGAGGGGCCATGTTTTTGAGGATGAGAGTGTGATACAGGCGGGTAGGCTGGAGGAGGTAGATGTTCTGAGGAAGGATGTATTAGCAATTTTGAAAAACCTTAGGGTCGACAAGTCCCCTGGGCCAGATGGGATATATCCAAGGATTCTTTGGGAGGCAAGGGATGAGATTGCAGAGCCTTTGGCTTTGATCTTTGGGTCCTCACTGTCCACGGGGATAATGCCAGAGGACTGGAGCATGGCGAATGTTGTTCCTCTGTTCAAGAAAGGGAATAGGAATGACCCTGGTAATTATAGGCCGGTTAGCCTTACTTCGGTGGTCGGTAAGTTAATGGAAAAGGTCCTGAAGGATAGGATTTATGACCATTTGGAAAGATGCAGCTTAATCCGGGATAGTCAACACGGATTTGTGAAGGGTAAGTCTTGCCTCACAAATTTGATTGAATTCTTTGAGGAGGTAACTAAGTGTGTAGATGAAGGTAGAGCAGTTGATGTCGTATACATGGATTTTAGTAAGGTGTTTGATAAGGTTCCCCATGTCGGCTTATGAAGAAAGTAAGGAGGTGTGGGATAGAAGGAAATTTGGCCAATTGGATAAGTAACTGGCTATCACATAGCCAGTTACTTATCCAATTGTGGTGGTGGTGGATGGAAAATTTTCAGACTGGAGACCAGTTACCAGCAGTGTACCACAGGGATCAGTGCTGGGTCCTCTGCTATTTGTGATTTTTATCAATGACTTGGAGGAGGGGGCTTGAGTTTACGCGGGATTATGCTGCAACTGTACATGACTCTGGTGAGACCACATTTGGAGTATTGTGTGCAGTTCTGGTAACCTCACTATAGGAAGGATGTGGAAGCATTGGAAAGGGTGCAAAGGAGATTTACCAGGATGCTGCCTGGTTTGTAAGATAGGTCTTATGAGGAAAGGTTGAGGGAGCTAGGGCTTTTCTCTTTGAAGCGGAGAAGGATGAGAGGCGACTTAATAGAGGTTTATAAGATGATAAGGGGGATAGATAGAGTGGACTATTTCCTCGGGTGGATGTAGCTGTTACAAGGGGGCATACCTATAAGGTTCAGGGTGGGAGATAGAGGACGGATGTCCGAGGTAGGTTCTTTACTCAGAGAGTGGTTAGGGTGTGGAATGGACTGCCTGCCGTGATAGTGGAGTTGGACACTTTAGGAAGTTTCAAGCGGTTTTTGGATAGGCACATGGAGCACACCAGAATGGCAGGGAGTGGGATAGCTTGATCTTGGTTTCGGACAATGCTCGGCACAACATCGAGGGCCGAAGGGCCTGTTCTGTGCTGCACTGTTCTATGTTCAGGCAGGACACTACAGGGTACATTACCAGTATAAAACACACGAGGCAGGAAGGCTCGGCCTCTTCGTACTGGTGATAGCTGTAGCAACAGTCAGGGTGCAATGTACAGTCAGCACCTACTACACATGGCACAGAGCATGTCTGGGCAAGCCAGACCAAGGTTAGCAAGCTTAGATTAATAGAGTGTCGACCCACAGCGAACTATGTACATTACTCGGCAAGTTCAATAAAGCAGTGTTGAACCATCTACAGCGTTGCAAGCCTGTTTTCAAGTGATACTGCATCGAGTTGCAGTCCGTGTTAATCCAACATATATAACACATCAGTGGTACTGAAGGCAAAAGCAGAAACTGCCTCAGTTAAATGTCTCACCCGAGAGATGAAATTTGCATTCGGGCTGCAGTCCCGCAGTGCTGCACTGCTGTGTCAGACTGCTTTTGTCTCTGGAGTGAGATTTGAACTCGCGATCTTCTGACTGGAGGTGAGGGAGCTACGGAATCGCAGCTGATTCAATGTTTCAAAATTGAAAGAAAAAGTAAGATTGTGCACTTTAATTGAGGAATAAGGTTCCACGGTTTGTCAGACTGAAATGATCCATACCCATTTCAGTTGCAGTATTTCAGTTCTGCCAGTAGATGGGAGTGTTGCTCCAGTATTGGGCTGTGTCTGGTTCCAGAATCCAGAGCTGTAAGAATTCTGATGTAAAAATGGAGGCCTTGTTACCTCAGTAAACAGCTCTACTCGTTTTTCTCGATCTCCTCCTTGGGCCTCCACAGCTTCTTTGGTTCTATTCCTTAGATGACAGGGTATGCCCTCATCCTCTCACCCAAATTGACCACAACTGCTGCTGTTAGCTCGATGGGAGTGATCAGTGTTCCTGCCACATGTACAATGATGTAAAACCAAAGGAACAAGAGCAGCAGCCAGGAATCACCCAGACGTTTTCGGCTAAAAATTAATTCAGTCCTGTTTTCATACCTTGGTATTGATTGATAATCAGCCTGTTTGTTCCTGGTCAGACTGATAGTTTGCAAACGTTGTACTGACTCCTAAGTTCCATGATTACTGTGTGCAACCCAGTACAGCCTCTGTCCAGTTCGCTGTGCAAAAGGGGCCTTCACAATGTTTGAGGCTGGGTGCCTTCAGCTCTTAAAGGCAGTCTGCCCCTCTGAAAGGGAAGCTGCACTAAATCGAAGAAGGATGCTGCTGATTGTCAGTGCCGCAATCAGAGAGAAGGGAATTGAAGCATCAGGACAGAGAGAGGTTAATGGTTCACAGGCATGGTTCTGGAGGCCTTACTCATGGAGGTGAGCAGGAGGACAGCGCCCTGTTTCTTTCCATGGGGAACTGTGCAAAGGGAATAAGCGTAGGATTCTGGCCTGAGGAACCTGGCAGCAATGTTGTACAAAGTTTAACAACCATATGGTTGTGCTACCGTGGGGAGCATGGTAGCAGAAGTGGATAGCACTGCGGCTTCACAGCACCAGGGTCCCAGGTTCGATTCCCAGCTTGAGTCACTGTCTGTGCGGAGTCTGCACGTTCTCCCCGTGTGTGTGTGGGTTTCCTCCGGGTGCTCCGGCTTCCTCCCACAGCCCAAAGACGTGCAGGTTAGGTGGATTGGCCATGATAAATTGCCCTTAGTGACCAAAAAGGTTAGGAGAGGTTATTGGGTTACGGGGATAGGGTGGAAGTGAGGGCTTAAGTGGGTCGGTGCAGACTCGATCGGCCGAATGGCCTCCTTCTGCACTGTATGTTCTATGTTTTATGTTCATATAGGTGGTCAAGGTCAGTGCGCGCATCTTCACATGATATCTCCTATCCGACGCACCCTATGCTGCACCCCACATGGCCATCACTCACCCAGCAGTACCGCTTGGTTCTCAGCCCTCAGCCCTAACGTTAAAATACGTCACCTCACCCTCACGCATCTTCCAATGGTGCGAGCCTTTCACCAAACTCCTGTTGCCTCTGCATACCCCCAGATATTCAGCTATGTCAGGCACATAACCCACACACTGTGCAAAACAGTCACTGATATTCTGTCCTACTTCTTGAGGGAAAAGGTGGCACATAATACAAGAAAAGAGCTGGTAAGGACACAACATGCTTTCTCCTGAGCCTTACAGGGAGATAACTCTCCAGAGTATGAGATCTGCTCTGCTGGAGCCCATTACGTTCAGAACTGTTGGGAATAATGAGGGTGAGAGGATATTTTACACCCCATCGCATAAACATCATTCTCTTACTTGCATGAAGTGCAAGCTGAGATACGATGGGCATGATGTCCTCTTGCTTTACATTCTTACATGGGACTCCTCTTCAGTGATCCAAGAATTGGAAGCATTGTTTCTGAAATGCCGATAGCCTGCCCCGGGATGCCCCTGGGGGCCCCCTGCCTCTTGTTGTACGCAATTGTCCTCACATAGTCAGGTGGTGGAGGGGCATCACGAGCGATGTCCCTGAGAAGCCCAGTCAGATTGTGTGTAGAGACACCGACTCAGCAGGAACAGCAGATTGTCTCCAAATAACTGTTGGAATAAGAGGTTTGCACCGACATAATGTACTGTGTGTGGCTGAACACTGTAGGATCTCTTATTTTATCCTCTAATAAGTGTCGATAGTCTGGTTGATTGGCGGTGTCGCAAATACGACTTTATTTCTAATTATTCACTTGAATACATTTGCATACAACTAAGTTAAAACTTAGAAACAAACTATCAAACAATATATGAGTTGATCAAATACATAGCAAAGGAAATCATAAAACATAAAGAAATCATTTTAGAATAAATAGGATAATTCAAGAATTCAGGAAGGCAGGATGTCAGGGGGCAGACCTCGGCCATGAGGTCTTACTTTAAGGGAATCCTTATCATTGGTCTAATCCCTCATTTACTCTCATTGGTTTCTAATTCTCAGCTGAGACCCCGTGATTTGTTCAAATAGATGTCAATTACTTAGAGGATGATTTATGAATCAAACATTGGCCATTACTTAAGATTTACTGGCATCCATCTGGAATAATTCAGTGTCTACGTGCACAATCTCATGAGAATAGGTTTTCTCACGCTATTGCTGGCCATAGACCTTGCTGTAACTAATTATTTGATATATTCTTATTACTAAATGCACTGAAATACAATGGTATATTCATTATATGAAACAGTCGTTGAAACAATGTCTGAATTTCTACAGACAAGACCTTAAAATTCAGTAGTTAATTCATTATCTGAAACAATGAGTATCTTTTCACAGTCATGGCATTTTGAATAATTCTACTTTTTAGCTATGAACTCAATCAGTACCTAAGTCAATAATCTATCAAACACCAACTACACATTCATTGAATGGTAGCCCTTGCAGTTTGAATAACCTCCCCATTGATGTATGCAGCCCAGAGAACCAAGTGTGTGTAGCCAATGGTACCTGCACCATTGGAAATTCCACTTTCTCAGCAGAGCCATATACTCTCTCACCCTGCTGAGGGAGAAAATGATTAGTTCACCTCTCGTGGCCTAGATTTCCTCCTTTTAAATCCCTTGGTGTAGATTTTCACAGCAACTTCATTGCACGGTTAATGTAAGCCTACTTGTGACAATAATAAGCATAAAAATCAGTGTGTCAACAGGGGGTGAACTGAGAGATGTTGCACAGGGCTAAATCGCTGGCTTTTAAAGCAGACCAAGGCAGGCCAGCAGCACGGTTCAATTCCCGTACCAGCCTCCCCGAACAGGCGCCGGAATATGGCGACTAGGGGCTTTTCACAGTAACTTCATTTGAAGCCTACTTGTGACAATGAGCGATTTTCATTTCATTTAATTTCGTGTCGCTTGTTCGTGCTTGGAGGTTCATTGAAACTTGACCTGAACAGCCATTGGCAGCACCATCTGCCTCCTGTTGCTTCAGGCTGCTCTATCCCAAGTTTTTTGAGTAAATTTCAGGCCATTAAGTCCTTTGAGCCCATGCTGGCCCTTCAGAGAACAGTCCATTCATCCCTGTTGCCCCACTCTATTCCCAGAACCAAGCAAGTTTATTTCGTTCAAGTGCCCATGCAATTCCCCTTTGAAATTATTTATCATCTTTGTTTCCACCACCCTCTCTGGCAATCAGTTCCAGGTCGTTACCACTCGCTGTGTAAGCCAGTTCTCCCTCAAAACACCCCCTGTATCTCTTATCCAAAACATTAAGTCTGTGATCCCTGTCTTTACCATCAGCGAAAAGGAACTTCCTGAGCAGGGTTCTCCGTAGCCCGGTGCCAAAATGGGGATTGGTGATTGGGCGGAGAATGGCTTCTGACGCTGGATTCGGGGCAGATGCTGATTCTCCGCCCCCTCCAAATCAGCGTCATCAGGACGCGCGCCGCACACAGTCATCAGCCGGCCCACCCCCGCCGGGCCGAGCTCACAATGGCACAGGCCACGTGTGGTCCCAGCAATCGGGAACCTGGTGTGCCGGCTGCGGACAGTGTCCATCGCCGCCCCACTCGTCTGGGATCCGTGCCGCTGGCCGGGGGGCTGCTGCTAGGGCTGGCAGGAGTTGTGAGGGGTGGCCAGGCGGTGGGCTGTGGGGTCAGGGTGGGTGGGTTAGGGGTCCACGATGCCATGTTTTCCGTCGTGCCCGATGCAGCTTGTCACTCCTGTGCATGCGCAGCCCGGGATCCGGCGATTCTCCGGCTGTTTTCCGTGCGATCCGTGGGTGTTCCACGCGGCACTGGTGCTAGCCCCTCACTGGTACCGGAATCGGTGAGAGGTTGGCGCCGACTTTCCTGTCGTGAATCACCCGCGTGTTCTCCATTGGCGCCGACACTCAGCCTCAGGAACGGAGAATTCCGCCCATCGTCCTTGTGTACCTTATTCAAATTTGTCATAATCATGGACACCGATATCAAATCCCAGCTCAATCACCTTTACTCCAAAAACAGCTCCAGATTCTCCAACATAACCTTGTCGCTAAAGTCCCTTATTAACTGGAACTTTTCTGGTAAATCTCTCTCTCTCTCTGCACTGATCCACACTCCTTTCCCACATGGTTGTTCCCCCCCCCCCATCTCCTCCCCAGTGGGTAGATCCATCTTTGTGGATCCAGCCCCGTCTCCCATTCTCCGCAGCCTCATTGCAGCCTGGGCTCCATTTCTTGAGTGCAGCCTAGCCACGGCCTCCAGCTGCTTCACAGCTGCCTCACCCTGAATGTGTGCAGCAGCTCTCCAGAACATTCCAAAGACAAACCACAGAAATTCCACAGACACTGTCCCAGCAGAAGAAAGCTGCAATTTTGTTGGTCGGTCTTTAAAGTAACACCCATGGCCTGACCACATGCTGCTGAAATTATGTTCAGCTGGGTGATTAGCACACCGTACATGTTCAATGTCCATGTTCAGTGTACATGTTCAGTGTACATGTTTATTGTATATGTTCAGTGTACATATTTGGTGTACATGATTGGTATATATGTTCAGTGTACATGGTCAGTGTATATGTTCAGTGCACATGCTCAGTGTACCTGTTTATTGCACAAGTTCGGTGTACATGTTTAGTGTACATGTTCAGGGTACATGTTCAGCATACATCTTCACTGATCATTGTTTTGTTACCTGTATGGCAGGTAACATTTGCTACTCAATTCAGTTACAGCAAAGGCTTTCGGAAGAAGGCTCAAAGTCGTCCAGACGTTTTACATAAAGTTTATTTTTTTATTTTTATAATATTTTATTTAAGGTTTTTTAACAACACAATTTTTTTCCCCTTACAAATAATAACCCCCCCGCCGTAACAAAATAACGCAAATTCTCCCTGAGCAAGATATATACATGGCAAGATGGTATATTTACATAGCCTTATACACTGGCTCTCGCCCATTCGTGCCAGTTTTCCCCACCCTCCATGTTATCCCCCGCTCATCTGTTCCCCCCCCCCCCCCCGCCCCCCCGGGTTGCTGCTGCTGACCGACCTTCCTCTAACGCTCCGCGAGATAGTCTAGGAACGGTTGCCACCGCCTGTAGAACCCCTGCGCAGACCCTCTCAAGGCGAACTTAATTCTCTCCAATTTTATGAACCCAGCCATATCATTTATCCAGGCCTCCAGGCTGGGGGGCTTCGCCTCCTTCCACATTAGCAAGATCCTTCGCCGGGCTACTAGGGACGCAAAGGCCAGAATGCCGGCCTCTTTCGCCTCCTGCACTCCCGGTTCGTCCACTACTCCAAATATAGCTAGCCCCCAGCTTGGCTTGACCCGGACTTTCACCACCTGAGATATTGCTCCCGCCACTCCTCTCCAGAACCCCTCCAGTGCCGGGCATGACCAAAACCTATGGACATGGTTCGCTGGGCTCCCTGTACATAAAGTTTATTGAGTAACACAACTTAAATAACTGCGTGAGCTCTGACTTTAAGAACTGTACTAGTAGACGGTTACAACTTTTCTGCACACTACAACTAGGCTTGACCACACTAGCAGCCCTGAGCTAAATCTCTGCCTTTGTTCTCTTCACAGTCTAATCAGCCAAAGAGACTTGAGGGCTGCTTGCTTCCCCCTTTATACCTGCCAGTGCTACCCCCTAGTGGTCTTTCCATGTCCCATCAGCCCCTTCTGTACATACCCATGCAACAATCACTACATTCATGTTCAGTGTACCTGTTCAGTGTACATGTTCAGTGTATATGTTCAGCTGGGAGTGATGAGTACAATGTTCACGTTCAGCATACATGTTCAGTCTACTGTTTGGTGTACATTTTCAATATATCTGTTCAGTGTGCATGTTCAGTGTGTTTGTTCAGCTTGGAGTGATTCGCACAATGTTCATGTTCAGTATACATATTCAATGTACATGTTCAGTGTACATGTTTAGCGATCATGTTTTGTGTACATGTTCTGTGTACATTGTTATGACACCTTGGACTAGTTCACGGTCAATTTCAGCCCCACGTGTCCCAGAGTCACAACTCAAGTGAATTAAAAATCCCTGGAGTCTTTGGCCCCTGGCTGTCCAATAATTACAGTCACCAGTTTTGTAAGGTTAAAAACAATTACTGTTTATTTATAAACAAGAACTATAATGAAACATTCAGTAAATGCAACTGGTTTGCTATCATTTAACTCCTGACTCCCACTTTAACTGACCCCATTCTCTACCCACACACACAAAACAAACAAACACAGAAGGGGGAAAGGGATGAAAAATAATAAGGATGAAAGTCAAATATAAGAGTCTTTGCTTCAGATGGTGTTTTTTTTTAGCAGCTTCAATCCTGGCCTTCAGTTCAAGGCTTTTACTGTGGATTCATTCAGGTACCTGTGGTTTCAGAAATAAACACTCAGTCTCTCTGGAGAAAAAGTACACCCTTGTCTTTGTCTACATCCTGTAAACACTTTCCTGTAGATTGATTCAGTCAGGTTTTCTGTGATTTCAAGAATGCAGTACTCACACCTTTTAGCAGCTGTCTGCTGTTATAGACCAGGGTTTAGAAAACTCCAAAGTATATCATGGAGTTCACCTGACCTACAACTGTTTATAGATTTTGGTTACAATGAGCACAAGGGCCTACCTTTCAGGTGTTATTCAACAGAGGTCTTAAGCACTTTTAATCAAAACAAAGTTTATTCTACGAATTTAGTTAACATTTGTATAAACACCCACAGTAAGCATTTTTAATCAACTACCAACATAAATACCCCACACAGCTACAGTAATCTATGTATAACCCTTAATAAATTCCCCCTTTAACTGTTCCAATTTAATAACAAGATCCCATAAACCAGTACCCCCATTTCAAAGGTGTGGCCCAGCACATAGCACGTAAGACCTGGTATGGATCCTCTTGTTTTCTTTCCAAAACAGCAGTTTGGAATTCCTTCCAGAAAACAGTTATTTCTTTTCAAGTTACCAAGCAGCCTGGAAGCAGCTTTTAAAATGAAGATAGAGTGACAGGCCAAAATACTCCTCTTTCTGAGTACAGCAGCCAAATGTGAAAATGAAAGCAAAAACTCAGAGCCACAAACGAGCCCCAAACCAAAGCGAAAGTAAAACCAACTCCCAGAGCCACAGCCCAGCTCCATGTACAAGGCAAGGTTTTTACACAGAGGGTATTGGGTGCCTGGAACTCGCTGCCAGAAGAGGTGGTGTATGCAGGGACGATAGTGATGTTTAAGGGGCATCTTGACAAATACATGAATAGGATGGGAATAGCAGATAACGGACCCAGGAAGTGTAGAAGATTTTAGTTTAGATGGGCAGCATGGTCAGCACAGGCTTGGAGGGCCGAAGGGCCTGTTCCTGTTCTGTACTTTTCTTTGTTATTTGTTCTTTTGAAGCCATGTGATAAGACAACGTCCATGACACTGGGGAGAGTTATATTAGGCTCTTGCCCTTGCACTGCCAGAATCAAAGCTGAAACAAAACTAAAACCTTGGGATTCTGAAAAGCATTCCATTGGAATAGGATCCAATCACCACCTGTAACCAGGAGGAGCACAGCATTTTGGGCCAATTCATTGGCCACTGGACAAATCAATCAAAACGAGTCCCAACTATTTCCCTTACTGGTGTCAAAAAGCCTGCAAGTCTGATTTAAACTAGCACAGGCTTCTTGATGCTGCTACTTGAATTAAAGGCCCAGGCCACTTTTCTTAAAGACGCATGTCCATTAATCATCTATGGAACAAAATTGTAATGGCAAAATTAATGAAAAGGGAACTAAGGGAATAAACAGCGAATAATCACAAAGGACCCTTACACCATGTTCAGTGTCCAACTTCAGTGTACATGTTACGTGGCTCTGTTCAGTATGCATATTCAGTGTAAATGTTCAATGTATACAGTTAGTGTTCATGTAAGCACAATTACTTTTTCTTAATAATAATGACTACACTGAAATGTTCAGCAAATACAACTGGTTAACTATTAGGTAATTCCTAATTCCCCCAACTTTAACTTGTTCCCACCCTCTACACACACACATGCACACACACATACAAGACAAACAAACATGGAGAGGAACAAAGGGGTAAAAACTGTAAGTAAAAGGAAAAAGAGTCTTAGTTTCAGACTTGCTGGGACCTAGATTGTGACTGGTAAATAGTTTACTTCAATAAATCTTTTTCGTTATCCTCTCGTACCTGACTCCTCCATGACCACAAAATACAGCTTTCCCAGAGAAAACACGAAGGACAGAGATTGAGCAGGTCCTTGTCTCTGTATGTCCAGGACTTGACTGCTCCCTGAGGTCTCTGAGATTCATCCCATTGAGGTGCGATCGAATCACCACCTGTTACTAAGCAGAATACAATCTTTTGGCCAATTCATTGGTGACCAGCCAATTAATTGAACCACATCCCACCCCATCTCTTGCTCTGGTCCTGAAAAGCCTGAGCTCTCGTCTTCAAACCAGCAGAATGTTCTCTCCTGTAATTTCTGAATTTCTCATTCTCTCTGCTGCTTGACTTAAAGATACATGTCCATTAATCATCAATGGATCAAAAATGATAATGGCAAAATTAATGAAGGGGGAAATATAGGACCTTACATACCTCCCTCCCTAAAAGAATGAAACATCAGGGCATGGATGTTTCATTATGAGGTATGCAAGACATAAATCGCAAACACATATCCATCCAGTCCATTCCCATCATATATGTTCCCTTCCCAGTCTCTACACTGCTAACTAGTCAGTCCTTAAATCCGTGACACAGCATCTGAAATCACATTATGCTTTCCGGGAATGTGTACAATTTTAACAGTGAACTGTTGTAATAAGTGTATTATGCCCAGTATAAAATAAGCTTTGTTTATTGTTGTGTCAAACATATTCTTCAAAGTGCTGAAGGACCAGTAGTACTGTCCCTATCCCTAGGTCAGTGGCATTTGTGATCACTTTAAATGGTCTGAAAAGCCTCGGGTGGCCAGCATTGTCCACTAACATTGCCTTAAATCTCTGAAACTCTACTTGGCGTTCTGTGGACCACAGCGATTTTGCTTGTTTCTGCAACATGTCCAACATGCACAGTGTTTCAGTCTCTAACTGAGCTAGTCTCTGTGGTTTTAGTCAAGACGTACGTGGCTTTCTTGGTTCAGAGTTTCTTATGTCTACACCATGATTAGTTAACAGAGTGCACCCTGGTGTTTCCCGACAACTCTGCCTACACTCTTTCAGTATCTTTATTACCCCTGTTATTTTTCTGTGGTTAGGTGTGCATCTTTGGTTTTAGAACCCCCTCTCATAACTTCAAACAGTGCTTTTTTCATTTTCTCCTTCAAAATCAAAAGCAATGGGCGAGATTCTCCATTTGGGAGACTATGCTCTCTCGCCGGAGGAGAATCACTCCCCCTGGGAGCGCAAATTGGGAAGCGATTCAGTATCCTTTGCTCTGCAAATGTATGCATGGTGAGGAATATGAGGGATTCCGAAGGGATTTTGAGCAGGCAGCCCGATAGAGAAGTCCTGCAACTGGCCACCCCCCACAGACAACCCCCACCCACAGACCCTCCCCTCCAGAAAAGAGACCCCTGTCTGGAAGCTAGGCAGCAGTTTAGACAGGAGCAGTGAAAAAGAGTACAGCTGTAACTTACCTGGGCGCTCCACATGTCCATTACTGCAAGGAGAACAGCCTTGACCTGTGTTTAAACCCTTCAGATCCATTAGCTCAAAGTGCTGGAACTCCAATGTTTACAAATATCAACCACACTCAAAGAGAGGTAAGCGCATTCCAATTATTCAAGTGTCTGATTACAATGCAATTACCGCTCTTTGATGTAGTTGATGTTTGTAAACATGGGGTTTCAGCACTCATCCATGAAGGACGATAAATGAATCAAGGCTGCAGCTGGTTTGGGGGAGCTGTCAATCACAGCCCACTACTAGAAATGATTGAATGGCTGCAGCTAATAGAACATAGAACATTCCAGCGCAGTACAGGCCCTTCGACCCTCGATGTTGCGCCGACCTGTGAAACCACTCTAAAGCCCATCGACACTATTCCCTTATTGTCCATATGTCTATCCAATGACCATTTGAATGCCCATAGTGTTGGCAAGTCCACTACTGTTGCAGGCAGGGCATTCCACGCCCTTACTACTCTCTGAGTAAAGAACCTACCTCCGACATCTGTCTTATATCTTTCTCCCTGCAATTTAAAGCTATGTCCCCTCGTGCTAGACATCACCATCCGAGGAAAAAGGCTCTCACTGTCCACCCTATCCAATCCTCTGATCATCTTGTATGCCTCAATTAAGTCACCTCATATCCTTCTTCTCTCTAACGAAAACAGCCTCAAGTCCCTCAGCCTTTCCTCATCAGAGCTTCCCTCCATACCAGGCAACATTCTGGTAAATCTCCTCTGTACCCTTTCCAATGCTTCCACATCCTTCCTATAATGCGGCGACCAGAATTGCACGCAATACTCTAAATGCAGCCGCACCAGAGTTTTGTACAGCTGCAACATGACATCATTGCTCTGAAACTGAATCCCTCTACCAATAAAAGCTAACACACCGTACGCCTTCTTAACAACCCTCTCAGCCTGAGGGGTTCAAACACAGGTCACAGCTGTTCTCCTTCCAGGAATGGACACCTGGAGCTTCCAGGTAAGTGTTACAGCTGTAGTTTTTTCACTGCCCCGGTCTGAACTGCTCTACAGCTTCCAGACAGAGGTCTCTTTTCAAGAGGGGAGGGTGATCTGTGAGGGCGGGATCCCTTTTGGGGGGCGACTTTAGTAAGGGGGTCTCTGTGGGGGGGGGGGATCCTTTAGTTAGGGGGTCTTTGTGGGGTGGGGTCCTTTAATTAGGGGGTCCCTGTGGGGGGTTTCTTTAGTTAGAGGGTCTCTGTGGGGGCCCCTCTAGATAGGGGGTCTCTGTGGGGACCCTTCTGGTTAGGGGGTCTCTGTGAAGGCTTCCTTCAGTTAAAGGAAACCTGGGAGGTCTCCCTATTAAGGAGGTCCCTGGAGGGTCTCCCGATGAAGGGGGTCTCTTGGTGAGTTGTCCCATTTTGAGGGTCGCTGGGGGTGGGAGTTCTGGTCGAGGAGGGGTGGGCAGATAGTGCATTGTCGAGGAGGGGGGGAGGATGGCCGTTGGATGGACTTTAGGGACCCTTCAGACGTTATCCCCTTGGCCCACCGCAAGTTCCACCACATCAGACTCGTGTGGTGAGACCTGCAGTAATCCCCGCCACATTATTCCCGGCCCAGGGGACCGGAGAATCATGGAGAGCCGGAGATTAGGGTGTCGGGCCCGTTAAATGGATACAAATGGGTCATTAAGACACATTTGCATTAAATTACACCCTCCTGGCAGCGTGCCTCAATCCTGCCACCAGCGGGGAGGTCAGAACATTGCATTCGGATCAGTGCCCGCCAACGCTGGCCGCTGATCTTGATTTCTCAAATCTCCACCGCATCGGGGACCCCTGGGATGGTGGAGAATTCAGGCCAATGTGCTTCCCTTTGTCAGGTGTCTGACTGTCCAAATTAGAGAGGGCCCCTGAATGAGTTTCTTCTGCATTTCTATCTCTTTCTGTCTCTCGTGTAAAGCAGCCAGTCTTTCCTGATTGTCCGATGAATATTTATCCAAATTTTGAGGACCTTCAAACTTACTAGCAGTATTGTCAATACTGAGGGAAATATTTGATTCAGTTTTAATCAATCAACATTCTTCAACTCCTCCAGCTTTACATTCTCTCATACCCTTCACATGATTACTTTCAGCGACAAGTAAAGCTGAGGGTTCACTCTTCGCAGAGTCGGTTGCCTATAAATGTGCCATTCTTTGTTGTACAGTTTTTTCTTCCTCGTCGGAGTCTTCATAATCACAGCCCTTATCACCGTTTAGGAATACGGACTTAAAGAATTTGTGTTTACCAGATTTCAACTTTTCTCCTTTACGTTCAGAATCAGAGTATGGCAAATTATTGGCTCCATGAACTTTCTGGTTTTGTTAATCACTACAGGGTTCTCCATCCTTCTTCCTCTTAATTTTCAAAATGAATTTATTGCTGATTAATTTGTCTCCTTTGCTATTTGCTTGAAGAGGCATTGTAGACCTTTAAAAGGATGTGTGTTAAATAGTTGTTTGCTTGGTGTTACTTCACAGTCCTTGCTATTCTCATCTTGAGTAACTGATGTTATTCTGTATCTTCTCCTTCAAAACAGACATGCTCTTGGAAATAATTGGACCTGAAGTGGATGGCAGTGGCTTTACTGCAAGAGGCTATAACAAATTACTTTTAGGAAAGTCCAATTTACTTTCTTCTTCCAATTTGCTGTCTTCTTGTCTAGCTTTGGAAAAATAACTTGCCATTTGTTCAAGATCAGTTAGGAACAGGCCTATTCAGTAATAGTTGTTTATCATTTCTTCATAATCAGAATCCAAACCGGATTCAGAATTCTCACCTGAATCTTCATCACTGTTATTACTATTAGATTTGGACTCCTCTTAGCATCACCGTCGATCTCAGAATTATCAGAAACTGGTTTTCTCCTAGATTTTATATTTGACAAATCTCTGTGAGGAATTATTCTTGTAGAGAATTTCATCAGTTTCAGCGGAATCTGATTCACTACCATTGTCATTTTATATTTAATTAATGTTGATTGATTGATTGATTAATTAATTTATTGTCACATGTACAGAAGTACAGTGGAAAGTATTTTTCTGCGGCCAAGGGAACGTACACAGATAGTAAGTACATAGTAGATAAAAAGAATAATCAACAGAGTACATCAAATGGTACATCAACAGATAGTGATTAGTTACAGTGTGGAACAAAGGCCAAACAAAGCAAATACATGAGCAAGAGCAACGTAGGGAGTCGTGAATAGTGGGTGGGATTCTCTGAGCCCGTGCTGGTTGGGAGAATCCCTGTTCCCGCCTTTTTTTGCGTGACGCCGGTCCGACTCCGTTTCGCGATTCTCCCGACAGGCCCAAACGACGCGGTGTGATCGGCCCCGAGCGGCCCGGAGAGTCGCCGGAGGGGCTCCGTTTAGCAATTCTCCGGGGTCCCGCCGATTCCCGACGGCATGACCCCAGGTCACCCCGACGCCGTTCTAACCTGCTTTTAAAAATCGTGAGCCAGTCGTGCTGGCTCACGATCCAGAAGCAGGAGGTGAGGAGGTCGGCGTGGGGGTACCTCCGGGTGGGGGGGCATGGCTGGGTGGGTGAGGGGGATGATGGGGGGAGGTTCTCCAGGTGAGGGGGGGCGGGTGTGGGGAGGACAGGACCGCTGGCCAGGAACGGGCCGCCATGGCAGGGCGGTGCCTAAGCCACGTCCGCCATTACGGCAGCCAAGCTGATGGGCACCGACCCTGGGCACTGGCTGAGCGTGAGCCCCTGGGCGTGCATATGGGTGCTGGACCCAGCCGGCGGCACATAGGGGCGGGTATGTCCAGGGCCGCACCCATGGCAGCCCCCAGTGAGGGCAGTGCCATCCATCGGTGGTGCCATCATTAGGGATGTGCAACAGGAGTCGGGGCACAGAGGGTGCGGCCAGGGGTGGGTGTGCATGCGTGTGTGTGGCGCAAGCGTGACCCAACCGGCCAACCAGGGCGGCCATGCAGCCCATGGCATATGGTTGTGGAGGGGGCCATGCGCCATGGTTAAACCTGTTGTCTAACCCTCCCTCCCCCCCCCCCCCCCCTGCATATCATAATGTTTGGGCACCAGCTAGCGATTGTGGCTGCCGTGGCGGGTGCCGCTGCCCTGCCTGCAACCCTGTGGCAGCGTCGGCACAGGCAGCACAGAGAGGGGGCGGCAGCGGCAGCTGCAGAAGAGGGACAGGCTGCAGAGGGCCAGGTGGCACCCGCTCAGGCTGCAGGACCTCCCGCCCGCCCGTCAGGCGCAGGAGGAGGTCAACGACGGGGGCGAGGCACAGGATGAGGATACCGATGTGGATGGGGGGGAGGAGGAGGAGGAGGAGGAAGCGAAGGAGGCTGCCTCCCTTTTTCTGAGCTCGTGCGCTAACATTCTGCTTGCCATTTCCCCGTACTCATAAATCGCCCCCCTTGCCTTCCTCAACTGTTCCACCGCTGTCCCTATAGTCAACAGCCCAAAGTCTGCCTGTAATCTCCGCCGCTCCCTCAGTAACCCCGCATCCGGGGCCTCCGAGTATCTCCTGTCCACCTGGAGTACCTCCTCCACTTACCTATCCCTCTCTGCTCATTCCGCCTTTTCTCTGTGGGCCTGTATCAAGATTAATTCCCGTCTGACCACTACTTTCAAATCTTCCCAGACCATCGCTGCAGTGACCTCCCCCGTATCATTTATTTCCAGGTCGTTCATACAGGAGTGTAGTATTAATCCGGTCAGTGCCGCCGGCTCCGTTCTAACCTGCTCTGAGCCGGCGGGACCTCGGCATTGAAGGGTCGGGTGGTGGCCTGTGGGAGGGGAGGGGGTGTCCGACCTGACCCCGGGGGGGGGGGGCCTCCGATGTGGCCTGGCCTGCGATCGGGGCCCACTGATCGGCGGGCTGGCCTCTCTGGCTGGGGGCCTCCTTTCCTACATGCATCCCCTGTAGCCCTGCGCCACGTTGCGTCGGGGCCGGCGCGTTGTAGGAGTCCACTGCGCATGCGCGGATCCCGCGGTGCACTGTTCACGCCAGGATCGGCAGCTGGAGCAACCGCTCCAGTGCAGTGCTGGCCCCCTATAGGGGCCAGAATTAGTTCTTGGCGCGGCCCGTACACGCCATCGTAAAACGCGACGGCGTTTCCGACGGCATGGACACTCTGCCGCGGGATTACAGAATGGTGTTCATCAATAAACAGTTATAGGTCAGATGAACTCCATGGTATACTTTGGAGTTTTCTAAACCATGGCCCATAACACTTTCTATGTGTCGCTTAAAGGAGTTATGGGTTTGGCTACATCAGTTGATGAAAATGGGGTGATATTTCCCTTAGATAAAAATGCTGCATATGTCTCCTCTACCCCATTCCTCACACCTGCTCCCACAGCAGTGTTTAGCTCAGGTTTCCTAAGTCCAGTCAAAGCTACAGTTAGCCCTGTAGTATTCGCCACTTTTGTTCCCTTTTCATAATCCTCCAAGTCCCATGGGCTTCTTCCAACATGCTGAACGCATGTGTCCCACATTATTACAGTGGTAATACCTGGGCTTCCAAATCTCATCTTCCCCCTGAATACCTTCATTCCTGATCATTCCCAGCTACCCATTCCTTACCTTGGCTACCTGCCTTCCTTTCACTCTCCCCTTTCTATCCTTTTCAAAAGCATGGAGGTCATGGAAGAAGAGTTTAAATTTATGGATTAGCCATAACGCCAGCCATAATTGCTGCTTGTCTACCAGTCTTCAACCTCTGGTCTTCGACATGGATTCTTACTGTAGAAGGTAGGGAATTCTTAAATTCCTCTAAGAGAGTGACCTCTCTCAGAGTCTCATAGGTTGTTGCAACTCCCAGTGCTCATGCCCAGCTATCAAAATTGTTCTGCTTGACCCTTTCGAATTCGGCATACGTCCCAGCTGCCTCCTTAAATTCTGAAACTTTTGCCGATATGCTTCTTGAACCAATTCATATGCATCCAAAATAGCCTTTTAAAAAATCTCATCACCATTCTTAGACACCCCCTCTGACAGAGAGGCACCAGCTTCCTGTACCTGGCCCATCCATTTACTTTGCATGGGCAATGTCCACTTTTCTTTTGCCAATTCAATTTGGCTTGCTATTTTCTCAAAAGTCCTAAAAAAGGTTTCTACCTACTTCGAATTTTGGGTGGGCTTGTATAAATTTAAACATCTCACCACTATGTTCCCTTCTCTGCTTAAGCACCCCCCATAATATCTGGAATCTCCCCTCCAATTTCCAATGCCTTAAGTTGGAACTCTCTCTTTTTGCTTTTTCCTTTCTCTCTTTTTGCTTTTTCCTCTCTCTTTAATTGCAACCTCCTCATTTCAATTTCCATCTCCACTTCTTTTTCTATCCTTTTTAATTTCCTCGCATTCTCTCCAGCTCATCTTCCCCACCAGAAAATGTTCTTGATGCTGCACAACTTAATGGGCTCTCCTGTGTTCCTAGCATCTCTTTCAAATTTAAGTGTTGAGCAATCGCTTCAGTTATTTCCACCTTCTTATTTATACCTGGGACCTCTATTTCTAATTCCCCTGCCAATTTGACTAGCTTGTCTTTTCAAAGCTCTTTTATAGAAAACAAAGACAAGTCGTCCACCTGAAGAAAAATCTTAGCAGCTTCCAGGACCATCCTGTTATATTGCTACCAACCTGGTGTCTCTTTTTAATTTATACTGTGACCCAAACATCGCCGTCCATCGTTCCGAAGTTCCCGGATCCGAACCCTCAAATTATGTAATGACACTCTTGTCTTGTGCGCGGTCAATTCCAGTCCCTCTTGATTCGGAGTTGTAACACAAGTGAATTCATCAATAATTCTGTGAAAAATACCCAAAGTCCTTGGGCCTTGACTGCCAAATAATTACAGTCACCGGGTTTGTAAATGTAAACACGATTACTGTTTCTAATTTTAAACAATATATACTTTTATTCAGGACGTTTTCCATTTTATAAACAAAACACAACATTCTTTAAACATTATATACTCCTCATGATAAACAACCAACCAACCAACCCAACCTATATGCCCCGTTTTATATTTGCAAACCAAAACAAATCCCCTCACCCCCGCTGATGATTACCAACTCTTTAAGAAGGAAATAAACAGCCTTCACCTCAAGTAAAACCCCTCCACCAACCCCCAATAGCAAACTTAATCTTCCCCAAATGCAGAAATTCCGACAGGTCACCCGGCAACGCCGTTGTCTTTGGCGGCTCCAGAGTCTTGCAAAAACTACATCCAGGTTATCAGGGAGGCAAAGGCTAGCACATCGTCCTTTCTCCCCCCCTGGACTCCTGGTTGATCTGATGCCCCAAGTATTGCACCCACGGCTCGGTACACATGGGACTGTTGTAGCTGTTATTGAAACATGGCTAAGGGAGGGACAGGACTGTCAGCTCAATGTTCCAGGGTACAGGTGCTATATTAAAGATAGAACAGGAGGTAAGAGAGGAGGGGGGTTGAGTTTTTGATTTGGGGCAGTATCACGTCGGTACAGACCGAGGATATATCCGAGGTTTCGCCTACTGAGTCTATATGGGTAGAACTGAAAAATAAGAAGGGAGAGATCACTTTGTAAGGATTGTACTCTAGGCCCCCAAATAGTCAGCGGGACATTGAGGAGAAAATATGTAAGGAGATTACAGGTAGCTGCAAGAAAAATAGGATGGTAATAGTTGGGGACTTTAACTTTCCCCACATTAACTGGGACAGCCATAGCATTAGGGGTTTGGATGGAGGGAAATTTGTTGAGTGTATTCAGGAGGAATTTCTCATTCAGTATGTGGATGGACCATCTAGAGAGGGGGCAAAATTTGACCTCCTCTTGGGAAATAAGGAACGGCAGGTGACAGAAGTTAGTGAGGGTTCGCGTTGGGACCAGTGACCATAATTCCATTAGTTTTAAGCTAGCTATGGAGAATGACAGATCTGGCCCAGAAGTTAAAATTCTAAATTGGGGCAAGGTCAATTTTGATGGTGTGAAACAGGGGGCGAGATTCTCCGGTATCGGCGCGATGTCCGCCGACTGGCGCCCGAAATGGCGCAAATCAGTCAGGCATTGCGCCGCCCCAAAGGTGCGGAATGCTCCGCATCTTTGGGGGCCGAGCCCCAACCTTAAGGGGCTAGGCCCGCGACAGACGAACCTCTGCCACGCCAGCTGGCGGAAAAGGCCTTTGGCGCCCCACCAGCTGGCGCGGAAATGACATCTCCGGGCGGCGCATGCGCGGGAGCGTCAGCGGCCGCTCACGGCATCCCCGCGCATGCGCAGTGGAGGGAGTCTCTTCCGCCTCCGCCATGGTGGAGACCGTGGCGAAGGCGGAAGGGAAAGAGTGCCCCCACGGCACAGGCCCGCCCTCGGATCGGTGTGCCCCGATCGCGGGCCAGGCCACCGTGGGGGCACCCCCCGGGGCCAGATCGCCCCAGGACCCCGGAGCCCGCCCGCGCCGCCTTGTCCCGCCGGTAAGGTAGGTGGTTTAATCTACGCCGGCGGGACAGGCATTTTAGCGGCGGGACTTCGGCCCATCCGGGCCGGTGAATCGCGGGGGGGGGGCCCGCCAACTGGCGCGGCGCGATTCCCACCCCCGCCGAATATCCGGTGGTGGAGAATTCGGCAACCGGCGGGGGCGGGATTCTCGTCAGCCCCCGGCGATTCTCCGACCCGGCGGGGGGTCGGAGAATCTCGCCCAGGAACTTTCAAAAGTTGATTGGGGGAATCTGTTGGCAGGCAAAGGGACAGCTGGTAATTGGGAGGCTTTCAAAAGTGTGTTAACCAGAGTTCATGGTAAACACATTCCTTTTAGAGTGAAGGGCAAGGCTGATAGAAGCAGGGAACCCTGGATGATTCGGGATATTGAGGCCCTGGTCAAAAAGAAGAAGGAGGCATATGAGATACATCAGCAGCTGTTATCAAGTGGATCCCTTGAAGAGTATAGAGGTGGTCGGAGTAGAGTTAAGAGCGAAATCAGGAGGGCAAAAATGGGACATGAGATTGCTTTGGCAGATAAGGCAAAGGAGAATCGAAAGAACTTCCACAAATACATGAAGGGCAAAAGAGTAACTAGGGAGAGAGTAGGGCCTCTTAAGGATCTACAAGGTCATCTATGTGCGGATCCACAAGAGATGGGTGAGATCCGAAATGAATATTTCTCATCAGTATTTACTGTTGAGAAAGGCATGGATGTTAGGGAGCTTGGGGAAATAAATAGTGATGTCTTGAGGTGTGTACATATTACAGAGAAGGAGGTGCTGGAAGTCTTAAAACACATCAAGATAAATCCCCGGGACCTGATGAAATGTGTCCCAGACATTGTGGGAGGCTAGGGTAGAAATTGAGGGTCCCCCAGCAGAGATATTTGAATCGTTGACAGCCACACGTGAGGTGCCTGAAGATTTAAGGATAGCAAATGTTGCGCCTTTGTTAAGAAGGGCCACAGGGAAAAGCCTGAGAACTACAGACCAGTGAGCCTAACATCTGAGTTGGGTAAGTTGTTGGAAGGTATTCTGAGAGACAGGATCTACAGGCAGTTAGAGAGGCAAAGACTGATTAGGGACAGTCAGCATGGCTTTGTGAGTGGAAAATCAGTGAGTTTTTTGAAGGGGTAACCAAGAAGGTAGATGAGGGCAGTGCAGTCGACGTTGTCCACATGGACATTAAAAAGACATTTGACAAGATACCGCACGGTAGGTTGTTGCATAAGGTCAAATCTCACAGGATCCAGGGTGAGGTAGCCAATTGGGTACAAAATTGGCTTGATGACAGAAGATAAAGGGTGGTGTAGAGGGTTGTTTTTCAAACTGGAGGCCTGTGACCAGCGGTGTGCCTCAGTGACCAGTGCTGGGTCCACTATTGTTTGCTATTTATATTAATGATTTGGATGAGAATTTAGGAGGCAAGGTTAGTAAGTTTGCAGATGACACTAAGATTGGTGGCACAGTGGATAGTGAAGAAGGTTATCGAGGACTGCAATGGGACCTTGATCAATTGGGTAAGTGGGCTGATGAATGGCAGATGTATCCTGTTGGGTTTGATTCTGCAATCACCAGCACCTCTCAGAATCTTTCCATTCCCAATCCTCTAAGCTATCCTACAAAATGAGCATGAAGGGCTACTCAACTGTGAGGGGCAACAGCTCGGAGGTTAATCTTGTGCTCAGCCAATCTCCCCACACACGCTTCTCACCTTTGGGAGAATCGGGGAGGGAGAGGGAGAGGAGATCGAGAAAGAAAAAGGGCAGCATGGTAGCATTGTGGATAGCGCAATTGCTTCACAGCTCCAGGGTCCCAGGTTCGATTCCGGCTTGGGTCACTGTCTGTGCGGAGTCTGCACATCCTCCCCGTGTCTGCGTGGGTTTCCTCCGGGTGCTCCGGTTTCCTCCCACAGTCCAAAGATGTGCAGGTTAGGTGGATTGGCCATGATAAATTGCCCTTAGTGTCCAAAATTGCCCTTAGTGTTGGGTGGGGTTGTGGGGATGAGGTGGAGGTGTTGACCTTAGGTAGGGTGCTCTTTCCAAGAGCTGGTGCAGACTCGATGGGCCGAATGGCCTCCTTCTGCACTGTAAATTCTATGATAAGTGTGGAAAAAAGGAAAGAATGAGGGGCAGACGGGGAGAGAGAGAGAGTGGGTGAGATGGAGAGCAAGATGGATAATGGGAGGGGAGAGACACACTCACCAACAGAAGGGAGTGAGGCCGAGGGAGGGACCGAGGGAGAAAGGGAAAAAAGAGAGGGAGAATAAAATAGACATTGGGGGCACGATTCTCCCATGCCGCGCCGTATGGGAGAATCGCCGTACGCCCCATTTTTTCCCGCGGCGCCAGTAGCCGATTCTCCGAGGAGCAGAGAATCGGGGCCAAATGCGGGCGTGGCGCCGATCGCGGGCCGCTGTCCGGGGCTGGGCCGCCGATTCTCCAGCCTTAATGGGCCAAGCGCCGCGCGGAAACGGACAGAGTCCCCCTGGCGCCGTTCACCCCTGCTCGCAGCCGGCGGGAACTCTGCGTGTAGGGTCGGGGGCGGCCTGTGGGGCGGGAAAAACGCTCCTTGGCATGGGGGGGCCTCCGATGGGGTCTGGCCCATGATCAGGGCTCACCGATCGGCGGGCCGGCCTCTCCCCCCCCGGGCCTACCTTGTTGCGCTTCCGGCCCCAGAATCCCTGCGCCATGTTGCATCGGGGCTGGAACGTTCCGTGAGTCTATCGCGCTTCGCCACTGCACATGCGTGGGTTGGCGCCACCCCCAGTCCACACCAGGATGTAAGGCTGGAGCAGCGTGAACCGCTCCAGCACCGTGCTGGCCCCCTCTGGGAGCCAGAATCGCTACTGCCCGCGCCCGTTTCGCACCGTCGTGAAACACGATGGTGTTCATGACAGCGCGAACACTTAGTGCCGCGATCGGTGAATCTCGCCCTGGAAGTGGAAGTGAGAGATAGTGGCCGGGTTCTCCGAGCCCGTGCCGGGTTGGAGAATTGTTGGGGGGGTGCGAGAATCATGCCATGCTGCAACGCGGCATGCGGCGACCGGAGATTCGGCGCCAATCATGCCGGCGCGGTCGCCGTGGCGCCGCGGGGGCCATTGAAAGCGCCCCCCGCGGCGATTCTCCGCGCTCGACGGGCCGAATCCTGCAGGCATGGTTTACACATGGTCCCACCCGGTGGGATCTTGGCCTTCTGGCTGCGGGGGCCGTCTGGTGGGGGGGGGGAGGGTAGCGGGGGGAGCCTACCCCAGAGGGGGTCTCCACGGTGGCCAGGCCCGCGATCGGGTCTACCGATCAGCGGGCGTGCTGATTCCGGGGGGGGGGGGGGGGGGGCTATCTTCCTCCGCGCCGGGCCCCTATCGGGCTCCGTCATGTTGCCTGGGGGCCGGTGCGGAAACGGCCATGGTGCGCATGCGCAGACCGGCTTTCGGCACCGGAGCAGCGCACAGCACTCTAGCGCCGTTCTATCCCCTGAGGAAGGGGAGAATGACTGGGCCTGGAGGCCCGTTGATGCCGGCGTCGTTCACGCCAGAGGGAGGGAATGAGAGATGCACAATGACAACGCAAGAGAGGCATAGGGAGGGAGAAATGGGGAAAGTGAAAATGAGAGAGAGGTTAGCGAGAGACAGATAAAGAAAATAAAAAGATGAAATGAGGGATAGAGGAAAAGATAGTGAGCGAGGGAAACTGGTGCTCCCACATCATTGTAGTAATGGTTCAAAAAGCAGATCTTCAAAGGGTTGCATACACTGACAGAGCAGTGATTAAATTTGCTCTGATCCAGGTGTGCTTAGTGGATGCTAAAAATAATTCCTGCCCTCAGGTTTAGGGCAACTGTCACTGAACATGTTCCAGAATGTTCTGAGAGTACATGAAGCCTGTCAGTAGAAATGCAAAGTGTTGTTTTCAGCTTATCAAAAATGTCAATCTATCAAAACAGCATTTTGAGAAATTGTTTAGCTAGAAAGAGCCAGAATGAGTCCAGAGTGAAAGTTTTTGATTCTAACACAAGAATTATTGTGGGACTTGACATAATGTGAGACCCATTAAAATAGGTGGGAAAGTAAGTTGTAATGAGGAAATAAGAAATTTACAAATGGATATCGATAGCTTAGGTGAGTGGGCCAAAATTTGACAGATAGAATTTAACGCGGTTAAGTATGAGGTTATCCATTTTGGTCGGAGGAATAGAAAGGCATTTATTATCTAAATGGAGAGAAACTTCAAAATGCTTCAGTGCAGAGGGGTCTGGGAGTCCTTGTGCATGAATTGCAGCAAGTTAGTGTGCAGGTGTAGCAGGTAATAAGGAAGGCAAGTGGACTTTTGGCATTCATAACTCATAGAATTGACTATAAAAGTAGGGGATAGTTGCTGAAATAGTACAAGGCATTGGTGAGACTGCGTCTGGAGTATCGTGCACAGTTTTGGTCCCCTTTCTTGAGGAATGCATTGAAGATGCATTGAAGATGGTTCAGACAAGGCTCAGTAGGTTGATTCCAGAGATGAAGAACTTGTTTTATGAAGAGAGATTGAGCAGTTAAGGCCTATACTCCCTTGGAGTTTAGAAAAATGAGAGATCCAATTGAGGTATATAAGATGCTTCAGGGGATTGACAGAGTAGATGTGGGGCAGATGTTTCCCCTTGTTGGACATTCTAGAATGAGAGGCCATAGTTTTCGGCTAAGTGGTGTCAGATTTAAAACAGAAATGAGGAGGAATTACTTCACTCAAAGGGTCATGAATCTGTGGAATTCTCTTCCCCAGAGTGCACTGAACACCGGAATACTAAACAAATGTGAGGAGAAAGATAGGTTTTTAATTAATAATAATCTTTATTAGTGTCACAAGTAGGCTTGCATTAACACTGCAATGAAGTTACTGTGAATATCCCCTGTGAAAATGATTAATAACAGGATGAAGGGTAATGGGAGCTGGCAGGAAGGTGGAGATGAGGCCGAGATTCGATCAGCCATAATGGTATTGAATGGGCTCCAAGGGCTGAATAATTTTTTTTCATTAAATGTTTAATGTTGTTCTACAGCTCTTTTGGGGGAAAATCTTTTTATTGGCTTCTCTCATATTTATAAACAGTTGTTACTTATATTCCCCCCCCCCCCCCCCCCCCCAAACTTAATCTTCAGGTGGAGAAATTCAGAGAGGTCAGCGAGCCAGTCTGCAGCTTTGGGTGGTGCTGCCGATCACCAGCCGAGCAGGATTCTCCGGCGTGCGATTAGGGAAGCGAAAGCAAGGGCGTTGGCCCCCTTCCCCATGTGTAACTCTGGCCGCTATTGGGCATGGCTTCACCCTCACCCCCACAACCTTGGACATTGCCTTGGAGAAGGCTGTCAGAACCCAGCAAGTTTGGGACAAGCCCATGTGGGTGTGGTTGGCCGGGCCCCTCTGGCACCGCTCACATTTGTCCTCCACCTCCGGGAAGAACCTGCTCATTCGGGTTCTGGTCAGGTGCGCTCTGTGCACCACTGTGAGCTGCATTAGGCTTAGCCTTGCGCAGGAGGAGGTGGAGTTCACCCTGCTCAGTGCTTCGCTCCAGAGTCCCCATCCTACCTCTGTCCCCAGTTCGTCCTCCCATTTTTGTCTGGTCCCGTCCAGTGATGTTTGGGCTCTGTCCAGTAGCTGTCTGTATATTTTCCCCCATAGCCCCCCCTTCTTGCTGCTTGTGCCTATCAGGTCCTCTAGTAGTGTGCTTTCCAAGGGGTGAATTGCTGACTCCTGCTCCTAGTTCTTTGGCTCTGAACTCTGTGAGTTGTGGGTAAAATCTCATTGGCACAGGAAAAAAAATGTCTGAATCAGAGGTTAAAGAAACAACTGTAGATTGTAATAATAATAATATTAATAATCTTTACTGACACAAGTAGGCTTACATTAACACTGCAATGAAGTTACTGTGAAAATCCCCTCGTCGCCACAGTCTGGTGCCTGTTCGGGTACACAGAGGGAGAATTCAGAATATCCAATTCACCTAGCAGCACGTCTTTTGGGACTTGTGGGAGGAAACTGGAGCACCCGGAGGAAACCCACGCAGACACGGGGAGAAGGTGCAGACTCCAACCTCGGGTGACTGTGTGAAGTCTGCACGTTCTCCCTGTGTCTGCGCACAGTCACCCCAAGCCGGACCCTGGCGCTGTGAAGCAATTGTGCTAACCACTGTGTTGTTGATTCAAACCATGTTATAAGGTAGAGCTAGTGAAGGGTTTGCATCTCCATCAGAGGAGGTATCCATGGTTTTTTAATAACATTACTGCCACAAACATGAAATATAATATATAACAATTTCTACATTCATCACATCTCCCCCCTTAAAAAAATGAAGCAGCAAGTACCAAACTCAATGTCACCTTCTCTATGGTCGAACACCTCTTTTGATGAGTATTTCGTTTTCTGGAAAAATAGCCACCAGTTCTTTCCATGGGTGTCACTCTCCGACCCCCCGCCGGGTCGGAGAATCGCCGGGGGCTGCCGTGAATCCCGCCCCCGCCGTTTGCCGAAGTCTCCGGCACCGGAGATTGGGCGGGGGCGGGAATCGCGCCGGTTGGCGGGCCCCCCCGCTCGATTCTCCGGCCCGGATAGGCCAAAGTCCCGCCGCTAAATTGCCTGTCCCGCCGGCGTAAATTAGAGTACCTATTTACCGGCGGGACAAGGCGGCGTGGGCGGGCTCCGGGGTCCTGGGGGGGGGGGGGGGCGCAGGGCGATCTGACCCCGGGGGGTGCCCCCACGGTGGCCTGGCCCGCGATCGGGGCCCACCGATCCACGGGCGGGCCTGTGCCGTGGGGGCACTCTTTCCCTTCCGCAACGGTCTCCACCATGGCGGAGGCGGAAGAGACTCTCCCCACTGCGCATGCGTGGGAAACTGTCAGCGGCCGCTGACGCTCCCGCGCATGCGCCGCCCCGACATGTCATTTCTGCGCCAGCTGGCGGGGCAACAAAGGCCGTTTCCGCCAGCTGGTGGGGCGGAAATCCCTCCGGCGCCGGCCTAGCCCCTCAATGTTGGGGCTCGGCCCCCAAAGATGCGGAGCATTCCGCACCTTTGGGGCGGCACGGTGCCCGTCTGATTGGCGCCGTTTTGGGCGCCAGTCGGCCGACATCGCGCCGTTTGGGGAGAATTTCGCCCCATATCTTCATCATCTTATGGTAACAGTCCAGCACCAATGTTGACATCACTCGTATCAATGCCACCTTAAATTGTTGGCATCATTTGATGTCATCAAAATTGGTGCAGTGGTTAATACAGTTTTCAGATTGTTAAATTTCTCCTGACATTCTGATATCCTATGAAATTTCTGGTTCCTTTTCAAAAGTCCAGTCAGCAGAGCAACAAAACTGTTGTAATTTGACTCACATTTTCTGCAGTAACCACTCATGGCCAGAACATCTCTTCTCATTGATGGTATTGGGAACTCCCCAATAGCTTTTGTTTTCACATTCCATGTGGCCTTCTGACCATGTCCAAGTGTATGGTCTCAGAATGTGCCTTGGGCTTTTGCAAACTCACTTTTTGTCAAGTTTACCACTAAGCTAGCCTCCCTGTAGTCGATTGAACAATATTTTCAAATGTTCCGAATTTTCCTTCCACATCTAATTGAACAGCACCATATCGTCTATGTACACTGCCCAATTCTTTAGTCCAGAAATAGAACATAGAACATAGAACAATACAGCGCAGTACAGGCCCTTCGGCCCACGATGTTGCACCGAAACAAAAGCCATCTAACCTACACTATGCCATTATCATCCATATGTTTATCCAATAAACTTTTAAATGCCCTCAATGTTGGCGAGTTCACTACTGTAGCAGGTAGGGCATTCCACGGCCTCACTACTCTTTGCGTAAAGAACCTACCTCTGACCTCTGTCCTATATCTATTACCCCTCAGTTTAAAGTTATGTCCCCTCGTGCCAGCCATATCCATCCGCGGGAGAAGGCTCTCACTGTCCACCCTATCCAACCCCCTGATCATTTTGTATGCCTCTATTAAGTCTCCTCTTAACCTTCTTCTCTCCAACGAAAACAACCTCAAGTCCGTCAGCCTTTCCTCATAAGATTTTCCCTCCATACCAGGCAACATCCTGGTAAATCTCCTCTGCACCCGCTCCAAAGCCTCCACGTCCTTCCTATAATGCGGTGACCAGAACTGTACGCAATACTCCAAATGCGGCCGTACCAGAGTTCTGTACAGCTGCAACATGACCTCCCGACTCCAGAACTCAATCCCTCTACCAATAAAGGCCAACACTCCATAGGCCTTCTTCACAACCCTATCAACCTGGGTGGCAACTTTCAGGGATCTATGTACATGGACACCTAGATCCCTCTGCTCAGCCACACTTTCAAGAACTTTACCATTAGCCAAATATTCCGCATTCCTGTTATTCCTTCCAAAGTGAATCACCTCACACTTCTCTACATTAAACTCCATTTGCCACCTCTCAGCCCAGCTCTGCAGCTTATCTATATCCCTCTGTAACCTGCTACATCCTTCCACACTATCGACAACACCACCGACTTTAGTATCGTCTGCAAATTTACTCACCCACCCTTCTGCGCCTTCCTCTAGGTCATTGATAAAAATGACAAACAGCAACGGCCCCAGAACAGATCCTTGTGGTACTCCACTTGTGACTGTACTCCATTCTGAACATTTCCCATCAACCACCACCCTCTGTCTTCTTTCAGCTAGCCAATTTCTGATCCACATCTCTAAATCACCCTCAATCCCCAGCCTCCGTATTTTTTGCAATAGCCTACCGTGGGGAACCTTATCAAACGCTTTGCTGAAATCCATATACACCACATCAACTGCTCTACCCTCGTCTACCTGTTCAGTCACCTTCTCAAAGAACTCAATAAGGTTTGTGAGGCATGACCTACCCTTCACAAAGCCATGCTGACTATCCCTGATCATATTATTCCTATCTAGATGATTATAAATCTTGTCCCTTATAATCCCCTCCAAGACTTTACCCACTACAGACGTGAGGCTCACCGGTCTATAGTTGCCGGGGTTGTCTCTGCTCCCCTTTTTGAACAAAGGGACCACATTTGCTGTCCTCCAGTCCTCTGGCACTATTCCTGTAGCCAATGATGACATAAAAATCAAAGCCAAAGGTCCAGCAATCTCTTTCCTGGCCTCCCATAGAATCCTAGGATAAATCCCATCAGGTCCCGGGGACTTATCTATTTTCAGCCTGTCCAGAATTGCCAACACCTCTTCCCTACGTACCTCAATGCCATCTATTCTATTAGCCTGGGGCTCAGCATTCTCCTCCACAACATTATCTTTTTCCTGAGTGAATACTGACGAAAAATATTCATTTAGTATCTCGCCTATCTCTTCAGACTCCACACACAATTTCCCATCCCTGTCCTTGACTGGTCCTACTCTTTCCCTAGTCATTCGCTTATTCCTGACATACCTATAGAAAGCTTTTGGGTTTTCCTTGATCCTTCCTGCCAAATACTTCTCATGTCCCCTCCTTGCTCGTCTTAGCTCTCTCTTTAGATCCTTCCTCGCTACCTTGTAACTATCCATCGCCCCACCCAAAACTTCACACTTCATCTTCACATAGGCCTTCTTCTTCCTCTTAACAAGAGATTCCACTTCCTTGGTAAACCACGGTTCCCTCGCTCGACGCCTTCCTCCCTGTCTGACCTGTACATACTTATCAAGAACACGCAGTAGCTGATCCTTGAACAAGCCCCACTTATCCAGTGTGCCCAACACTTGCAGCCTACTTCTCCACCTTATCCCCCCCAAGTCACGTCTAATGGCATCATAATTGCCCTTCCCCCAGCTATAACTCTTGCCCTGCGGTGTATACTTATCCCTTTCCATCATTAACGTAAACGTCACCGAATTGTGGTCACTGTCCCCAAAGTGCTCTCCTACCTCTAAATCCAACACCTGGCCTGGTTCATTACCCAAAACCAAATCCAACGTGGCCTCGCCTCTTGTTGGCCTGTCAACATATTGTTTCAGGAAACCCTCCTGCACACACTGTACAAAAAACGACCCATCTATTGTACTCGAACTATATATTTTCCAGTCAATATTTGGAAAGTTAAAGTCTCCCATAATAACTACCCTGTTACTTTCGCTCATATCCAGAATCATCTTCGCCATCCTTTCCTCTACATCCCTAGAACTATTAGGAGGCCTCATTGGTTATACTTTGGAATGTTGCCGGCACATTCTTCATCCAAATGGCATAACTTTAAACTGATACAGACCATTTGGTCTGATAAATGTATTTGCCTGTATCCTTTAAGTAAGTCAATTTTGATGGGCAGCACGGTGGCGTAGTGGTTAGCACTGCTGTCTCATTGTGCCGAGGACCTGGGTTCAACCCGGGCCCTGGGTCACTGTCCGTGTGGAGTTTGCTCATTCTCCCCGTGTCTGCATGGGTCTCACCTTCACAGCCCTAAACTAAATTAAACAAAATAAAAAAAAAATTCAATTTTGATAATACCATTTGCTTGTCCCATCTTTTCAATACAAACGAGGAATAGGATACAAACCTGAATTCTTAACTGCATTAACTTTCTGATAGCCCACACATAATCATTGTGTTCCATCTGGTTTTGGTAACATCACAATAGGTGAACTCCAATCACTGCAACACCCTTCAATGATATCATTCTTAAGCATGCTTTCAATTCCCTTTTGTACCTATGCAAGTTGAGTGGATTGAGTCGATATTGATGTTACTTAATTAGAATAGAATTTTCTACATCTACATCATGTATAATCACCTTTATATCGCCTAGTTTTTCCCCACATTAAGTCAATGTGAATTTAATAACTCTTTCAGGTCACTCTGATTTTCCTCTGGAATGTAACTCAGTAAGTTATCCAAATTTATCATTACTTCCTCATTGCCCAATCTCATTTGAGGAATGTCAAATTCAGAATTGTCTGGCTTTTCTTTATTTTTAGTTACAACGAGTATCACATCCTCCTTCTTCCTTTTCCTATCAAGATATCTTTTGAGCATATTAGCATAGCACACCTTTTGAGCTTTCTTTCTATCTGGCATTCTTATCAAATAATTCACCTCACTCAATTTCCTTTTGATTTGATAAGGCCTGCCAAATCTTGCTTTTGATGGTTCACCTACCATTGGCAATAATACTAATATTTTCTCCCCATTAATAAGACTATGAGTTTTTGATTTCTTATCCACCACTTTTTTCATCCCATGTTGTGACAATTTTAAATGTTTTCTGGCCAACTCACCAGCACTAGTTAATCTCTAAACTTGGTACGTAGTTCAACAAGAGAGTCTCCGAATGCTGACTCACCAAGGCTCCTAAATCAGTTTAAGTGGTCCTCTCACTTCATGACCAAAAATCATTTTGAATGGATTGAATTTAGATGATTCATTAGGTGCATCCCTGATTTGCAAACAGTACAATTGGAATTCCTTCATCCCAATCCTCTGAATAATCCTGACTATAGGCCCTCAACATGGTCTTTAAAGTTTAATGCCACCTTTCTAACACACCTTGTGATTCTGGATGATATGCAGTTGAGTTAAATTGTTTTATTCCTAAACTATCCATAACTTCCCTGAATAACATTGACATAAAATTGGGTCCCTGATCTGATTGGATTTCGTTTGGTAGTCCATATCAGGCAAAAATATTTAGTTAACTCCTCTACACCGCATTGTGCGTTTGATCACATTTGATATCGAAGGTGGCAAAATGATGATGACTGCATGGAAAAATCATTCCAAAAATGTAACGTTTCAGATAATTGCTGATTGCGTTTGAGTACGTTGAGCTCATTTGAATATAAAACCTACGTCAATATTTTCCGGTAGCAAGGGCAAGTACAGCATGGGTTAGATACAGAGGAAAGCTCCCTCTACACTGCCCCCATAAGACATTCCCAGGCCAGGTACAGCACGGAGTTAGATAAAGGGTTAAGCACCCTCGACACTGTGAACATCAAACACTTCCAGGGTAGGTACAGCATGGGGTTGGATACAAAGTACAGCACCCTCTATGTATCCCTATCAAACACTCCCAAGGCAGGTACCGCACGGGGTTAGATACAGAGTCAATCCAGGACAGTTGCAGCATGGCATTAGATACTGAGTAAATCTCTCCCGACACTGTCCTCATCAAACACTCCCAGTGGAGGTACAGCATGGGGTTAAATAGAGAGTAAAACTCACTCTGCACTACCTGTCATGATATTCAAACACACATCACAACACACACATCATGATAGACAGACCAACAGACCAATTAGCACACATAACACGACAACCAATCACAGACAAGAGCAAACACAGTGTAAGACAAGAAACACGACACCTGGTGGCCAGTCCATCTGGAGACAGGACAAGGCCAGGACCTCATTAACAAGACACTCACACAGTCATCACGTGCTGAGTACCAAGACAGATGTGTAAATAACTAGTTGGAATAAAACTGCGTTGTACCAATCGCAACCGTGTTGGTTCGTCTGTACCTCAGAGCACCCAACACCACACTACCCTCAACAAGCAAAGCAAGTAAAGTTCCCATAGTCCCACGTGGCCATTGGCTGCTTTCCCCTTTAAGGGGGCAAGCTGACTGGTGGCGATTCAATCTGAGGATCACTGCAACCACTGCTTGCAACTGCCACTAGTTAATTAGACAGCAGGCTTAAAACAATTTTCAGAGGCTAGATTAAGACAGTATAATAATAATATTTATTAGTGTCACAAGTAGACTTACATTAACACTGCAATGAAGTTACTGTGAAAATCCCCTAGTCGCCACATTCTGGCGCCTGTTTGGGTACACTGAGGGAGAATTCAGAATGTCCAATCCACCTAACAAGCACATCTTTCGGGACTGGTGGGAGAAATCCAGAGCACCCGGAAGAAACCCACGCAGACACAAGGAGAACGTGCAGACTCCACACAGACGGTGACCCAAGCTGGAAATCGAACCTGGGACCCTGGTGCTGTGAAGCAACAATGCTAACCACTGTGCTACCATGCCGCCCAATAAAAGTGGGCCATATTACTGTCCTGACTTTATTTCCATTGGAGTGCAGTAGAATGCTTAAGTGGGAGTTTTGTGACTGAGAGAAATGAAGGATTAAGTTCTATCTAAAGTCTAGTGTTCATTTTATTTGGTAATTAACTTAAACTTGCTGTTTGGGTTGGAAGAAGACGAGTTTTAGACGAGCTTTAAAGCAGGGTCCATACAGGCTCTGCTTGCAGCTGCCACTAGTTAATTAGATAACTGGCTTAAACCCATTTTCAGAGGTTGATTCAGAGAGTATAAAAGTGGGCCATTTAACAGTGCTGGCTTTATTTGTACTGGAGTGCTGACTTTGGGTTGCAGTAGAGTGCTTAAGTGGGAAAAGTGCTCCTTTCATTTTCTAACTGTGTCGAAGTTTTACAAAGAGTGTGAGGAAGCCATGAGTTTACAAAGAGTGCAGCAAGTCCTGGTGTTTTTTTTCCTAACTATATTAAATTGTAAGTCATTGTTTTAGCAAGGGTAGGGACTTAATTGATTTATTTTTTTGAACATAATAGTCTTCTAAAGTTGTAAATTTAAAGTGTTTAGTCATGGCAGGAGAGCTCAAAGCTCTCTTGCTCCATGTGGGAATCCGGGCACATTTCCAGACCCTGGGACCAGCATGTGTCCAGGAAGTGTGTCCAGCTACAGCTCCTGGAAACTCATGGTTCAGAGCTGGAACGGCGGCTTGGGGACACAGTGGAGCATTCACGGTTCTGAGAGCATCGTGGATAGTATGTTTAGAAAGGTGGGCACACTGCAACTGAAGCGACCTGAGGAAGGAAGGAAATTGGTGACCACCAGGCATTCCAAGATAAACAGTCAGGTCATTCAGGAGGCCCCTGGGGTCTCGCTTGGAGGCTGATGAGGCTGGTTCATCCAGGGATGTGGACAAAGTCAAGCTTCTGGCACCACAAGCACCCTGTCTGTAAGGAGAGGGGGAGGGGCAAGAGAGGAAGAGCAATAATAATAAGGGATTCTATAATAAGTGGAACAGATAGGCGCTACTGTGGCTGTCGACGTGCCTCCAGGATGGTGTGTTGCCTCCCTGGTGTCAGGGTCTGGGATGCCATTGAAAGGCTGCAGGGCATTTTGAAGAGGTAGGGTGATAGAATCATAAAATTTACAATGCAGAAGGGGGCCATTCAGCCCATCGAGTCTACACTGGCCCCTGAAAGTGCATCCTACCTAAGCCCACACCTCCACCATATATCCGTAACCCAGCAACCCCACCTAACCTTTGCACACTACAGGGGAGTTTAGGGTGACAAATCCACCTAACCCGTACATCTTTGGACTATGGGAGGAAACCGGAGCACCCGAAGGAAACCCACGCACACACTGGGAGAAAGTGCTGACTCCGCACAGACATAAGACAGAGGTCATGGTACATGTTGGTACCAAAGACATAGGTAGAAAGAGGGATGAGGTCTTGCATCAATAATTCAGAAAGTTAGGCAATAGACTAAAAAGCAGGACCTCTCGGGTTATAATCTCTGGATTACTTCAAGCGCCACGTGTTAGCGAGCACAGAAAGAGGAGAATAACGCAGATTAATGTGTGGCTTAACAGTTGGTGCAGGGGGGAGGGGTTTAGATTCCTGGACCACTGGGACTGTTTCTGTGGAAGGTGGGAGCTGTACAAGCGGGATGGTCTACATCTAAACTAGAGCAGGATGAACATCCTTGCTGGCGGGTTTGCTCATGCTGTTGGGAGGAGTTTAAACTAATTTGGCAGGGGGAGCGGACTAGCAGAATAGGGAAACCGCATAATACAGTAAAGCAATCAGTTTGGAGAGAATACAATGGTAGTAAGTTTCAAGGCAGAAAGATGAGGCTGGATGGTCTCTATTTTAATGCCAGGAGTATTACAGGTCAAACGGATGAGTTAAAGACGAGGACTGACACATGGAATTGTGATACAGAAGCGAGGAGATGTGGTTGAGGGAGTGACAAGATTGCCAGCTCAACATCCCAGAATAAAGAATCTTCAGGCGAATCAGAGTAAAAGGTAAAGGGGAGGAGGCATTGCATTATTAGTTAAGGAATCAGTTACTGCAATAGGGAGAATTGATATCTTGGAGGGGGGCATCAAATGAAGCTTTGTGGGTAGAGTTTAGGAATAAAAAAGGGACAGCCACATTTCCAGGTGTTTATTATAGACCCCCGGATAGTCGGTGGGAAATTGAGAAGCAAATATGTGTGCAATTCGCAGATGTGTAAAAATAATAACAATTGAATAATTATATTAGGTGATTTCAACTTTCCCAACATTAATTGGGGTAGTCATAGTGTTCATGGCTTAGATGGAGTACAGTTCTTAAAATGTATACAAGAGAACTTTTTAGCTCAATATGTAGAGGGTCCAACGAGGGGCGGTGCAGTGTTGGACCTAATTCTGGGGAATGAAGGCAGATAGGGGTTTGATGTGTTGGTGGGGGAGCCTTTTAGTGATCGTGACCACAACATGGTGCAATTTAAGTTCATTATGGACAAAGAAATAGACAAGTTGCAAAGAAAGGTTTTGGATTGAGGCAGAGTGGATTTTAGTAAAATAAGGCAGGATTTGGCCAAGACTGGAAAGAGTTACTTGATGGGAAATCTACAGAAGAGCAGTCGGGAGCATTCAAAAAGTAAATGGGGAGGGTACAGGCCCAACATGTTCCCTCTCGGGTGATAGGAAGGAGTAACAAGCTCAGAGAACCATGGATGACCAGAGATATTCAGTATACGATGAAAGGAAAAGAGGCTTTTAGCAAGTTCAAATGGATCAAATCAGTGGAGGTATTAGTGGAGTACAGAAAGTTTAGGATGGATCTTAAGAAAACAATTAGGAGAGGAAAGAGGGGATATGAGAAAGCTCTGACTGGTAAAGTAGGGAAAATCCTAAGATATTCTATAAGTATATCAATGGGAAGAGGATGACCATAAGAGATCAAGGGGGCAATCTGTGGTTGGAGCCAGAGGACATTGGTAGGGCGTTGAACGAATACTTCACATCTGTCTTCACCCAAGAGAATGAGGAGGTAGGTATGGGACTCGGGGAGAAACTGTCAGATTTCTTGAGCAAATTGACATCGGAGGTGACAAGGTATTGGAGGTGTTGGCAGAATTGAAAGTGGACAAATCTCCAGGTCTGGATGAATTGTGTCCCAGGCTGCTGTGGGAGGTGAGAGAAGAGATTGCTCGGGCTCTAACCCAAATTTTTAATTTCTCTGTGGCCCCCGGGGAGGTGCCAGAGGATTGTAGAACAGTGAATGTGGTCCCACTATTTCAGTGGTGGATAGAGAAAAGTCTGACACAGAGAATCTATCTCTACTTGGAGAGGCAAGGTTTTATCAGGAATAGTCAGCATGGCTTTTTCAGAGGGAGATCATGCGTAACAATTTTGATTTAATTTTGAGTTTGTGACCAGGTGTGTAGATGATGGTAATGCAATTGATGTTGTTAATACCGATTTCAGCAAAGCCCTTGACAAGGTCCATATGTGTGATTTATAAAGAAGACAAATGCATTTGGGATACAGGGGGATTCAAAGCTGGCTGAGCTGTAGGAAACAGAGGGCGATAACGGCTGCTTTAGAGACTGGAAACCAGTGTCCAGTGGCGTACCACAGGGATCTGTGCTGGGCCCCCTATTGTTTGTCATTTATATAAATGATATAGATGTTATGTGGGGGGTAAGATCAGTAAGTTTGTGGGTGCCACAAAGGTTGGCCGGTGGTTAACAGTGAGATATAGTCATGATGGTCAAATGTGCAGATAAGTGGCAGATGGAATTTAACCCTGAAGTGATACACTTTGGAAGAAGTAATTTGACAAGGAAGCATGCAATGAATCTGGTTACACTGGGAAGTTACTGTGAAAAGCCCCTAGTCGCCACATTCCGGTGCCTGTTCAATTCCCGTACAACCTCCCCGAACAGGCGGTGGAATGTGGCGACTAGGGGCTTTTCACAGTAACTTCATTTGAAGCCTACATGTGACATTAAGCAATTTTCATTTTCAAGTTCCGAGGAACAAAGAGACTTTGGCGTGTTTGTCCATAGATATCTGAAGGCAGAAGGGCAGGTCAATAGGGTGGCGAAAAGGCATATGAGACACTCTCTTTTATCAATCGAGGCATAGGTTACAAAAGCAAGGAGGTCATGTTGGAGTTGTATAGAACTTTGGTGAGGCCACAGCTGGAGTATTGTGTGCAATTCGAGTCGCCACATTACATAAAGGATGTGATAGCATTGGAGGGGGTGCAGAGGTGATTCGCCAGGATGTTGCCTGCGATGGAACATTAAGTCATGAAGAGAGGTTGGATAGGCTTGGGTTGTTTTCGTTGGAGTAGGGAAGACTGAGGGGTGTCCTGATTGAGGTGTTCAAGATTATGAGGGACATGGACAGGGTGGATAGAGCATAGCTGTTCCCTTCGTTGAAAGGTCAGACATGAGGGGACACAAGTTCGTGGTAAGGGGCAGGAGGTCTAGGGGGTGATTTGAGGAAAAATCGTTTTACCCAGAGGGTGGTGATGGTCTGAAATGCACTGCCTGGGAGGGTCGTAGTTGCCTCACATCCTTTAAGAACATTTGGCGCGTCATAACTTGGCTATGGGCCAAGTGCTGGCAAATGGGATTAGGTAGGCAGGTCAGGTGTATTTCATGCTTCGGTGCAGACTTGATGGCTGAAGGGCCTCTTCTCCATTGTATTATTCTGTAGTTCTGTGACAACACAGGCAAGAGGCAAGTTTGAGAAGGCGGGAGCTTCATTAATAACCTCCGCCGGTACTGGAATTGAACCCACCCTGTTGCCCTCACTCTGCATCACAAACCAGCCGTCCAGCCAGCTGAACAAAACAGACCCCCAAGCACTCCCAGGGCAGTCACAGCACAGGATTAGGTAAAGAGTAAATATTCTTCTACACTTTGCCCTTAAAGCAGTCTCAGGGCAGGTATAGCATCAGGTTAGATAGAGAGCAAATCTCCCTCCGCACTGTCCTCATCAAATATTCCCAAGCAAGGCATCAAATGGGGTTAGATACAGAGCAAAGATAACTCCACACCATCCCCATCAAACACTCCAAGGACAGGAATAGTACAGGGTTAGATAGAGAGTAAAGCTATGTTTAATTCTCCACATCAAATACTCCCAAGAGAGGCGCAGGATGGGGTTAGATACAGTATCAAGCTCCCTCCAGACGGTTCCCATCATACACTCCCATGATGGTTGCAGCATAGGGTTAGATAGGTAGAGCATGGGGTTAGATACAGAGTAATGCTTCCTCTACACTTTCCCCATCAAACACTCTTAGGACAGGTTCAGCACATGATTAGATACAGCACAAAACTCCATCTACACTGTCCCCATTAAACATTCCCAGGACAGGTACAGCACGGGTTTAGATACAGAGTAAAGCTCCCTCTACACTGTCCTCAACAGCACTCCAAAGACAGGTAGAGCACGGTTCGACACCGAATAAAGCTCCCTCTAGACTGTGTTAAGGCACCCTGGGTGGCCGATTCCAGCCCCACAGACCCCAGAGTCCCAACAAATTAACCAATAATTTGTATAAAATTCACAGAATACTTTGCCTCTTGATTGTTCAAAAATGTATAGCCACCAGGTTTATAAGTGAAACGCAATAACTGTTTATTTATAACAGAAACAAAGCTGACATATACAATAATGATAATAACAGTCAGCTAATCTGTCACCCCCTTCTACCCCGTCCCACCCTCTACCCAGACACATACAAGTCAGACAAACACAGAGACAGGAGGAAGGGTAAAATAAGAGGGATTATGATGAAAAGAGACAGTCCTTGCTTCGGATGCGAAGTTGTTGCAGTGAGCTGTCCTCCCAGGATGCTTACTGATCAATTGTTAGATATGAACTTCTTTTTAAAAAATAAATTTAGTGTAATTTTTCCAATTAAGGGGCAATTTAGCGTGACCAATCCACTTACCCTGCACATCTTTGGGTTGTGGGGGCGAAACCCACGCAAACACAGGGAGAATGTGCAAACTCCACACGGACAGTGTCCCAGAGCCAGGATCGAACCTGGAACCTTGGCGCCGTGAGGCAGCAATGCTAACCACTGTGCCACCGTGCTGCCCCTAGATATGAACTTTTGAGGGCAGCACGGTGGTGCAGTGGTTAGCACTGCTGCCTCACGGCGCCAAGGAACCAGGTTGGTACGGGCCATTGACAAGGCCTGACAATTCAAAACAGTCCATTGGCCGACAGCCAAGTACATGAAGGTGTGTCATGGTGTTTGGGCGGCATTGCAGTGGTTAGCACTGCTGCCTCACGGCACTGAGGACCCAGGTTCAATCCTGGCCCTGAGTCACTGTCTGTGTGGAGGTATCACATTCTACCTGTGTCTGAATAGGTCTCACCCCCACAACCCAAAGATGTGCAGGGTAGATGGATTGGCCATGCTAAATTGCCCTTAATTGGGGAAAAAAAGGTGTGCAAGCACTGATCTCACTGGAATCTGCTGATCTGAAATGTAAACAGCTTCTTGCAATCCTTGTGTTAGGATCACGGGTCAACCCTCAGTTTGGCAGCCATTTGAATTAAAGGTCAAATCCATTTTAAAGCCATCAGTCCATTAATTTTCCATGTCCAAAAATTGGAATAACCAAAAGAATAACAGAAATTAAAAGTCAGTAAAATGAACAGTCAGGGAATAAGCAGGAGAATCCGTTCAACTGTCCACATCAGACACTTCCAGGTCAGGTACAGCACAGGCTTGGATACAGAGTAAAGCTTCCACCACACTGTCCCCATCAAACACTCACGGGACAGATACAGCACGGGCTTAGATACAGAGTAAAGCTCCCTCTACACTGTCCCCATCAAACACTCCCAGGGCACGTGCAGCATGAGGTTAGCTGTAGAATAAATCTCCCTGTACACTGTCCCCATCAAACACTCCCAGAATAGGTATAACAAAGGGTTAGATGCAGTGTAAATCTCCCTCTACACTTTCTCCATCAAAAACTCACAGGACAAGTACAGCACGGGCTTAGATAAAGTAAAGCTCCCTCCATACTGTCCCCATCAGCTTTCCGAAGACGGGTAGAACACGGAGTAGATACAGAGTAAAGCTCCCTCTCCACTGTGTTATGATACCCTGGGGCAGTCGATTCCAGCCCCCCACACCCAGGAGTCCCAACACAAGTGAATTACCAATAATTTGTATAAAATTCACAGAATCCTTGGCGCCTTGACTACTCAATAATTTATAGCTGCCAAGTTTGTAAGTTGAACACAAGGTTGAAATATGCAATAATGATAACGGAATTATGGTCAGCTGATCTACCACTCCTCTTCTACCATCCCACCTTCTATCCAGACACGTGAAAGTCAGACAAACACAGAGACAAGGGGAGGAGTTAAATAAGAGGGATTATGATGAAAAGAGAGAGTCCTTGCTTCAGATGTTGAAGTCACTGCAGGGAGCTGTCCTCCCAGTATGCTTAGTGATCAATGCCACCAGTTACCCCACACCTCAGGAAGGACATACTGGCACTGGAGCGGGTCCAGCGGAGATTCACACGGTTGATCCCAGGAATGGTAGGCTTAACATACGATGAACGTCTGAGGATCCTGGGATTATATTCATTGGAGTTTAGGAGGTTGAGGGGAGATCTAATAGAAACTTACAAGATAATGAATGGCTTAGATAGGGTGGATGTAGGGAAGTTGTTTCCATTAGCAGGGGAGACTAGGACCCGGGGGCACAGCCTTAGAATAAAAGGGAGTCACTTTAGAACAGAGATGAGGAGAAATTTCTTCAGCCAGAGAGTGGTGGGTATGTGGAATTCATTGCCACAGAGGGCGGTGGAGGCCGGGACGTTGAGTGTCTTTAAGACAGAAGTTGATAAATTCTTGATTTCTCGAGGAATTAAGGGCTATGGAGAGAGAGCGGGTAAATGGAGTTGAAATCAGCCATGATTGAATGGTGGAGTGGACTCGATGGGCCGAATGGCCTTACTTCCACTCCTATGTCTTATGGTCTTATAATGTTAGATATGATCTTCTGGCAGTAGTCTTCAGTCAGTACTTCTGGACAATAGGATTTCCTCTTGAGAGGCAATTTTCCTTTTATTAACCTGGGCCTTCACTCCAAAGGAATGTTGCCAATTTGCACCGGAGACGCCAATAATGTTGCCCCTTTTAATATTGAGTGATATTGCTTTTCAGAGTCGCCAGGTATCAGATGATACCACCACAAGGTTCAACCGGATATTGATCAAAGACCCAACAACCAGTCAGTTAGTTCAAGTTCAATAATAGTTTATTTACACAAGATTAACTCACACATGCAACATAAAAACACTACAAGCTAAATTGTACCTAACACAACAACCTGTACTTAACTTCAGGCACCCGTCTTTGGCAGAGGAATATGGCCTTTGTTCTGATCTGGAGTGGCTGGGTCTGGAGAAGTAACTTCGGTTCTGCTGGGCTCATCCGTCTGGTAGCGATCGTTGATCTTGAACTTGCTTCTGGTCGTGGTGCTGCAGTTGGCTTCAGGTATAGGCCGGGCCGAAGAGTGCCGGTGTGCCAGGGCCAAAACAGATCAAACACATGACAATGTCTCTCTTTATCCTTTGGGGGTTTCGCGCTCGTTTGGGTGGTCCTTAGCTTTGGACCCAATAATTCGGCAGACTTCGATTACTGCCTTCGATTTGAGCCAATAAGGGGCGGGTGCCTTGATGGCTGGGCGTGTCCTGAGCGGTCATTGACCTTGGCTGTTTGGGCTTCCTGGGTGAAGGGAGTGGCGCCGATGTCTCTGGAATTGTATCTGATACCTGAGTACCAGTCCTTTGTCCTGGGGAAATGGGCTATTAGAATGCAAATCGGCTAGGGGTTTCGATACTGTCTGACTCTCTGTTAGCAAATATACATTTAGGCTCTGAGTTTGCCTGAATCCTGTATTGGCCTCCACACTGTCCCCATCAAACACTCCCAGGACAGGCACTGTACGGAGTTAAATACGGAGTAAAGCTCCCTCCACACAGCCCCTATCAAACACCCCTAGGGCAGGTACAGCATGGGATTAAATACAGAGTAAAGCTCCCTCTACACTGTCTCCATCAAACACTCCCAAGACAGGTCCAGCATGGGGTTAAATACAGAGTAAAGCTCCTTCTACATTGTCCCCATGAAACACCCCCATGACAGGTACAGCATGGGGTTAGATAGCATAAAGCTACCTCTATACTGTACCCATCAACAGTCAGAGGACAGGTAGAGCATGAGGTTAGATACAGTTAAAGCTCACTCTACATTCCCCCATCAAACACTCTCCGGGCAGGTGCAGCACGGGGTTCGATACAGAGTAAAGCTCCCTCTACACTGTCCCCATCAAACACTCCCAGGGCAGGTACAGTATGGGGTTATACAGAGTACAGCTCCCTCTACACTGTCCCCATTAAACAGTCCCAGGACAGGTACAGCACTGGGTTATACAGAGTACAGCTCCCTCGACATTGTCCCCATTAAACAGTCCCAGGACAGGTACAGCACGGGGTTAAATGCCGAGTAACTCTCCAGGATAGGGCCAGCACGGGGTTCGATACAGAGTATAGCTCCTTCTACACTGTCCCCATCAAACACTCCAGGATAGACCCAGCACGGGGTTCGATACAGAGTAAAGCTCCCTCAACACTGTCCCCATCAAACACTGCCAGGACAGCCACAGCACGGGGTTCGATACAGAGTAAAGCTCCCTCAACACTGTCCCCATCAAACACTGCCAGGACAGCCACAGCACGGGGTTCGATACAGAGTAAAGCTCCCTCTACACTGTCCCATCAAACACTCCAGAATAGACCTAGCACGGGGTTCGATACAGAGTAAAGCTCCCTCTACACTGTCCCATCAAACACTCCAGGATAGACCTAGCACGGGGTTCGATACAGAGTAAAGCTCCCTCTACACTGTCCCATCAAACACCCCCCAGGACAGGCCCAGCACGGGGTTAGTTACAGAGGGTTGGGTTCTCCTGTCCCACAGCTGCGTGTTTCTTGGCGGCAGAAGGCACCACGCCATTTACTGGTGGCAGAATTCTCTGCTCCTCCAGTGACAATGGGAGTTCCCATTGAAGTTATCCTATACCACTGGGAAACCTGTGGCTGACGGCATTACCCGAGAATCCCAGCGCCAGCGAACAGCTGGAGACATGTGGCCCACATCTTGGTTTACTGCTGCAACTGCTGTCCTCAGTGCTGCTGGGAGGGGGAGTTCCAGGATTTTGGCCCAGTGACGGTGAAGGAACAGCTGATATATTTCCAAGTCAGGTTGGTGAGTGATTTGGAGGGGGCTTTCCAGGTGGTGGAGTTCCCACGTATGTGCTGCCCTTGCCCTTCTAGATGGTAGTGGTCATGCATCTGGAAGGTGCTGTCTAAAGAGCCTTGGTGAGTTTGTGTGCACAGATCATTGATGATGGCTGGAGAAGATGAGAAAACGTTAACAATATATATGGGATGTTGGATTTTATAAACAGAGGCATACAGTGTAAAAGCAATGGAGTTATTCTGCACATTTTGAAATACTGCAGGGCCTCAATTGCAGTATTGTGTCCAATTCTGGGAACCATACTTAAGGAAGAATATGAAAGCATCAGAGAGGATGCAGGAAAGAATGGTTCCAGCCGGGATGAGAAACTGGAATTCTGTGTCTAGATTGGAGAAGCTGAAATTGTTCTCGTTGGCGAAGAGAAGGTCAAGAGGACCATGTGATGGTGCAAGGTAGATTCAATTGTGGCTTTTAAAGGAGAATTGGATAATTATCAAAGAGAAACTGAATTGCAGAGTTCCAGAAATTGTGCATGGGATTTGGGACTAGCTCTGTTGCTCTTGCAGACAGGATGATCACAATGGGCCAAATGGCTTCTTTTTCTGTGCTGGAACCTTCTATAAATCTCTGATTTAGTCACGTGAATCAGGTTTCCTATTGGTGCATGGTAACATGGGACGATGAAGAATGATAGGCTGGGTGACCAATGTTGTGGGACTGGGCTTGGGACAGGGTTAAGGCAGAGGTCGTGTGATGAAAGCAGAGGTTGCAACTCTACATTCTTCTTCTCCATCCCTTTCAATCAGAATTTTCATTGAGGTGAGGAACATGCTGACAACCCATAGCATCCAAACAAAAATAATAACCTCTTGGAAACAAGGCACAATGCCATGACCAACCTGGAGCTAAATGTGAGATGGTTGAGAAACTGATAGTCACCGTGGGGAGGCCTAGACCCTGGGACTGAGGGGCAGTTGTTATGAAACCCTGGGTAAGGGTGTGGTCCACTCCAGCCCCACCCATCCTGGAATGACAACAGAATTAAATCAATCTATAATTCTTACAAAAATACTAGAAGTCTTTAGCCTTTGGCTGCCCAATAATTACAGTCACCCGGTTTGTAATTACAGCTTATTTACAACAAGAATAAATATGAAATACACAGTAAATACAGCTGTTTAACATCAAGCTAATCGCTGACTCTCCCATTTACTGCCCCATCCCTCTACCTACACACACAAGACACACAAACAGCGGGGGGCGGGGGGGTGTAAAAATAATGAGGATTAAGGTCGAAAGATAAGAGTCCCTGCTGAGTGTGGTTTTAAATCTCTGGCCTACAGCCTGTATTGATTTTCCTTGCAGTTCACAGTATCTTACTCACAGCTTTTCCAGGAGAGCTTCAAACCAGCCTGTTCTGCAGAGAGGTTGATCAGATTCTGGTCTCTACTGAGCATCAGCCATTTCTGCAGAGGGAGAGTTGATTCCCACAGTAACCTTTTGGTGTGAATTTGCTGGTTATTTCTGGAGAAAACAGAGTTGGAAAAAGAGAGCTAATCTCGCTTAGCTGCCAATAGTGAAACTAAAATGGAACCTCGTGGCTCTGAGAAACATTCCTGTGAGTCAATATCCAATCACCACCTGTTACCATGCAGAGCACAGCCTCCTGGCCCATGCATTGGCCACCAGCCAAATTAATCAATCCGAGTCATCACTAATGCCAGTCTAAAACAGCACAGCCTTCTGCATCTTCCTGTTTGAATTAAAGGTGCAGCCAGCTTTTCCTTAAAGTCACACGTCCAATAAACTTCCATGGATCAGAAATGTAACAGGAAAAATAATAGAAAGGGCAAATAAAGGGAATAAACTAGAACAAATAGGAAGGACGTTAACATCCCCCCCCCCCTCCCCCCCCCCACCCCACTGTCAAAGAATTAAACATTAAACATCAGGGCACGGACGTTTCATTGTGAGGTATGCAAGACATAAAATCACAAACACATGAAATGAACGTACCCATCTAAATCATCCCCATTATACAAATCCCCTTTCATGTCTCCACATTTGTTTTTTCATAGAAAGTATTTTATTCAAGGCATTTTCACATACACACAAAAAATCAGAAGACCAATGGAACAACTCAATAAATAACCACACCCACCTGCCCCCCTGATGCTGTCCCCACTTCACATCCCACTTTCCCTATTTTAACCCCCTTACTCCCCCCTCAATCCTCCATATAGAAATCAGTAAACGGCTTCCACCTCCGGGTGAACCCCTCTGCCAACCCTTGCAGAGCAAACGTGACCTTTCCAGCCTAAGGAATTCTGCCAGGTTGCTCACCCGCTCTCCCGCTTCCAGCAGCTCTGAGTCCTGCCACCCTAGCAAAATCCGTCTCCGGGCTATCAGGGAGGCAGAGGCCAAAACATGGGCCTCTCTCATCCCCTGGACTCCCAAGTTTTTCGACCCCCCAAACATAGTCAATTCTGGACCTGGAACCACCTCCACAACCAGCACCTCGGACGTCTGAGGACCCCTGCCAGAACCCCCTCAGTCCGGGACATGCCCAGAACATGTGGACATGTTTTTCCCCCCCTTCCCCCCGCGCACTGCCCACATCTAATCTCCATCCCCGCAAAGAACTTACTCATCCTCATCACCATCATATGAGGCCTCTGTACCATTTTAAACTGGATGAGGCTTAACCTCGCACAAGATGAGCAGTCTCCACATTTGTAACTAGTCAGCCCTTAAATGTGTAATAAAGCATCCGTCATCACGTTATCCTTTCTGGGAATATGTACAATTTTAACATTGAACTGTTGTATTAATAAACTCCAACGGAATGATTTTGCGTTCCGGGTTTTCTGCACATTCTCCCTGTGTCTGTGTGGGTTTCCTCCGGATGCTCTGGTTTCCTCCCATAAGTCCCGAAAGACATGCTTGTTCGGTAATTTGGACATTCTGAGTTCTCCCTCTGTGTACCCAAACAGGCGCCAGAATGTGGTGACTAGGGGCTTTTCCACATTAACTTCATTGCAGTATTCCTACTCATGACAAGATTATTATATTTATTATTCTCTATAAACGCAAGTGGATTATGGTCTGGAAAAGTCCAGCTTGACCAGCACTGATTCATCCTCCAACATGTCTGCCAATCTCTCAAACTCCACTTGGCGTTCTGTGGACCACAGCAGTTTTGCCTGTCAATGCAACATTTCCAACATGCGTTGTATTTCAGTCTCTAACGAGTCAAGTCTCTGTGGTTTTAGTGGAGGCGGATGTGGCTTTATTGGTGAAAGTTTATGTCTGCACCATGAGTAGTTAACAGAGTGCCTCCTGGTGGGTCCCTGCAACTCTACTCTTTCAGTCTCTTGTGTAATGCAGTCAGACTTTTCTGATTGTCCAATGAATGTTTAACCACATTTTGTGGATTTTCTATAGTCAAACTACAAGCAATATTGTCAATGCTCATAAAAATATTGGGTTAATTTTAAACCAATAAACACTCTTCATTCCCTCCAGTTTTACATTCTCTTCCTTCACATGGCTAGCTTCAGTAACACGTGCAGCTGAGGGTTCAATCCTTGCGTATCTGTTCACTTTATTTGCAGCATTCTTTGTGTAACAACTTTTATCTCCTTGGAGTTTTTGTAATCACAGCCTTTATCCCCATTTAGTAATACAGATTGAAATAATTTGTGCTTTCCAGATTTCAATTGTGCCTTTTTACTTTCAGAATCAGTTAGCACAGTTGCTTCACAGCTCCAGGGTCCCAGGTTCGATTCCCGGCTTGGGTCACTGTCTGTGCGGAGTCTGCACGCTTTCCCCGTGTCTGCGTGAGTTCCCTCCGGGTGCTCCGGTTTCCTCCCATAGTCCAAAGACGTACAGGTTAGGTGGATTGGGCATGATAAATTGTCCTTGGTGTCCAAAAAAGGTTAGCTGGGGTTACTGGGTTACGGGGATAGGGTGGAGGTGTGGGCTTAAGTAGGGTGCTCTTTCCAAGAGCTGGTGCAGACTCGATGGGCCGAATGGCCTCCTTCTGCACTGTAAAGTCTATGAAATCATAGGATGGCATGTTATGGCCACTTGACTTTCTGATTATTATGAACAGATGCGGTGGTAGAGACACTATAGGGTTCTTCAACCACCTTCTCCTTCATTTTTAAAAGGAACTGATCACTGATTATGTCATCTCCTTTGCTATTTTCTTCCTTTACCTCAAAGAGGCACTGTGGAACTTTACAAGGATGTTGGTTAACCAGCCATTTGCTTGCTATCATTTCACAGTCCTTGCCCTGACTAACCGATGCCATGCTATCATGTATACTTTCCTTCAAAGCAGTAGTGCACTGGGAAATATTGGTACCTAGGGTTTATTGCAAGAGGCTGGAACTAATTTAGAAAAGTCCAAGTCACTTTCTTCTTCCAATTTGTTGTCTTCCTCACTAGCTTTGGTAGAATTACTGGCATTTGCTCAAAAGTGACAGGTCTATTTGGTAACAGCTGTTTATCATTACTTCATAATCAGAACTGAAATCGAAACTCAAAACTCGGGTCTGACTCTTAATCACTGGCATTACCTGTCCTACCATTGGTATCTCATGTGCTATCTGCAGTACTTCTCTCGAACTCTCTGTAATCATGGGTGAAGCTACAACCTTCATTCCCCAAAGGTAAGTCTATTCCTTCCATTGGGAATTCCTTAGCCACTCCGACAACTATTGGACCTGATCCCAAATCATATTCCAATTGTACTTTATACAATGGAACTGGGATAGGATCTTCACCTATCCCCTTCACTACTACCTCCGCTTTCAGTGAGCTCTCTGGAGGGAAAACCAAATCCTTCTTGAGTACCAGAGTTTGAATAGCACCTGTATCTCTTAAGATAGTTATGGGTTTGGCTACATCGGTCGAGGAAAATGGGGTGATTTTCCCTTTAGACAAAAACCCAGCATATTTCTCATCTCCCTAATTCCTCACACCTGGTCCCAAAGCAGTGTTTACCTCCGGTCTGGTAAGTCCAGTTAAAGATACAGGGTGCGATTCTCTGAGCCCCGCGCCGGGCCGGAGAATCGCCGTAACCGCGCCACGGCGCCCTGATGCCGGTGCGTGATTCTCCGAGGTGTGGAGAATCGGCGCGTTTGGCGCGGCGCTGGCCGCAGGACGCTGGGATCGGCGGGGTCACCGATTCTCCGGCCCGGATGGGCCGAGCGGCCGTGCCGATACGACAGTGTCCCGCCGGTGCCGTTCACCCCTGCTCGCTGCCGGTGGAAACTCTGCGGGAATGTTCGGGGGGGCGGCCGGCGGGGGGGGGGGGGGGGGGGGGGGGGGAGTGGGGGGGGCTCCTTCAGCGGGGAGGGGCCTCCGATGGGGTCTGGCCCGCGATCGGGGCTCACCAATCGGCGGGCCGGCCTCTTTTTTCCCCACCCCGGGCCTACTTTCTGGTTTTGCCGGTCCCTGAACACCGACTCCATCTTGAGTCTGGGCCGGCGCGCTAAAGAAGTCCCCTGCGCATGCGCAGGATGGCGCAGCCCAACTGCGCATGCGCGGGTTGGCTTGGTGCTGCGAAAGGAGGCTGGAGCGGCGGGAACCGCTCTAGCGCCGTGCTGGCCCCCTATGGGGGCCAGAATTGTACGTAACCAGGCCCGGTTCGCGCCATTGTGAAACGCGATGGCGTTCACGACGGCACAAACTCTTGGGCCCAATATTGGAGAATCGCCACCACAGTCTGCCATATTGTCTTCTCCATTTTTGTTCCCTTTTCTATCTTCCTTATGAACTCCCACAAGTCCCATGGGCTTTCCTCTCAACTTCCAACATGCTAAACTATCGTGTCCCACATTATTACAATGGTAACGCCTGGGTTTCCAAATCCCACCTCCGCCCTCAGTACCTTCCTTCCTGGTGAGATCTCCGAACATTCCCAGCTATTCATTATTTGCCTTGGATACCTGCCTTCCTTTCACCCCCACATTTCATAGAATTATCATAGAATTTACAGTGCAGAAGGAGGCCATTCGGCCCATCGAGTCTGCACCGGCTCTTGGAAAGAGCACCCCACCCAAGGTCAACACCTCCACCCTATCCCCATAACCCAGTAACCTCACCCAACACCAAGGGCAATTTTGGACACTAAGGGCAATTTATCATGGCCAATCCACCTAACCTGCACATCTTTGGACTGTGGGAGGAAACCGGAGCACCCGGAGGAAACCCACGCACACACGGGGAGGATGTGCAGACTCCACACAGACAGTGACCCAAGCCGAAATTGAACCAGAGACCCTGGAGCTGTGAAGCAATTGTGCTATCCACAATGCCAACGTGCTGCCCTATCCTTTTCAAAATTATGGGGATGATGGAACAAAAGTTTAAATTTATGGATTAGCTCATAATCATCACCCATAATTGCTGCCTCTCTAGCAGTCTTCACCCTCTGGTCTTCCACATTACTATAGGAGGTAGGGAATTCTTAAATTCCTCGAAGAGAATGACCTCTCTTAGAGCCTCACAGTTAGTTTCAACTCCCAATGATCATACCCACTAATTAAAATTGTTCTGCTTAACCCTTTCATGTTCAGCAAGCGTCTGTCCAGCTTTCTTCTTTAATTCTGTAAACCTTTGTCGCTATGCTTTGGGAACCAATGCATGTGCATCCAAAATAGCCCTTCTTACCACGTCAGAATTCTTAGACTGCTGCTCTGACAAGGAAGTATAAACTTTCTTTTCCCACCCCGTCAGTTTACTCTGCATTGTAATGTCCACTTTTCTCTCGGCCACTCCATTTGGGTTACTATTTTCTCAAAAGCCCTAAAAATTGTTCCTACCTCCTCCTCATCGAACCTTGGGAGAGCCTGTATAAATTTAAAAATATCACCGCTGGGTTCCGTTCTAGGATTCGGCTTCCCTCTCCTTTCTGGCAGCTTCCCATTCATTTGGAGTGCCTTCAGCTGGAAGTCTCTTTTGCTTTTTCCTCTCTCTCTGTCTTTCTTTTTCCTCTCTCCTCATTTCCATCACCCTTTCTTTTTTGCATCACCTCCATTTATTTTTCTTTTCCTCTCTTCCTCGGCTCCATTTCTATTTTTTAAATTCTCTTTCATGCTCTAACTGCAACTGAACTCTCCCCAGCTCAACGTCCCAACCAGACAATATCCCTGATGCTGCAATACTTCATAGGCTCACCTGTGTTCCTAGCATCTCTTTCAAATGTAAATGTTGAGCAATCATTTAAATTATCTCCACCTTTTATCTCTAGCACATACATTTATTTTTAGTTCACCTACCAGTTCGGCTAGCTTGTCTTTGCAAAGCTCTTTAAAATAAACCAGAGTTAAGTCTTCCACCTTAAGAAAACTCTTGGGTAGCTTCTAGAGCCATCCTGTTATATCGCCACAAATCTGGTTCACTTTTTAATTCATACTGTAACCCAAATACACCATCTACCATTCCAAAAATGCCAGACAAGCCCACAGTTTATATTACGACACCCTGGGCAAGTGCGCAGTCAATTCCAGCTCTACTTATAGAGTCACAACACAAGTGAATTAATCAATAATTCTTATAAAAATACCCCAAATCTTTGGTTAGTGGCTGCCCAATAATTACAGTCACCAGGTTTGATAGAGGTTTAAAAGATGATCAGGGGAATAGATAGAGTCGACAGTCAGAGACCTTTTTCCCCGGGTGGAACAAACCATTACAAGGGGACATAAATTTAAGGTGAATGGTGGAAGATATAGGGGGGATGTCAGAGGTAGGTTCTTTAGCCAGAGAATAGTGGGGACATGGAATGCACTGCCTGTGGAAGTAGTTGAGCTGGAAGCATTAGGGACCTTCAAGCAGCTATTGGATAGGTACATGGATTACGGTAGAATGATGGGGTGTAGATTAATTTGTTCTTAATCTAGAACAAAAGTTTGGCACAACATCGTGGAAGCCGGAAACATTAGGGACTTTCAAGCAGCTATTGGATAGATACATGGATTACGGTAGAATGATGGGGTGTAGATTAATTTGTTCTTAATCAACAACAAAAGTTTGGCACAACATCGTGGGCCGATGGGCCTGTTCTGTGCTGTATTTTTCTATGTTCTATGTTTTTTCTATGTTTGTAAGTCTAAACACATTTACTGTTTATTTATAAATGCGCAGTAAATACAGCTGTTTTTTAAAAATAAATTTAGAGTACCCAATTCATTTTTCCAATTAAGTGACAATTTAGTGTGGCCAATCCACTTAGTCTGTGCATCTTTGGGTTGTGGGGGCGAAATCCACGCAAACACTGGGAGAATGTGCAAACTCCACACGGACAGTGGCAGTGCTATGATGCAGCAGGGCTAACCCACTGCGTCACCGTGCTGCCCCAGCTGTTTAACATTTACCTTGGCATCAAAGACACAAAGTTTCACAGATACAATCCCTGACTCCCCCTTTAAATCCTCTACCCACACACACAAGACAGACAAACGCAAAGAGCGGGGGTGGGGGGGGGGGGGAGGAACAAATAGGAAGGCCACTAGCACAGTGGAGAGGCCTAGAACTTGAGACTGAGGGACATTGGGGAGGCCTAAAGCCTGGGCCTGAGGGACAATGGATAGGCCCAGAGCCTGGGCCTGAGGGACAATGGAGAGGCCCAGAGCCTGGGCCTGAAGGACAATGGAGAGGCCCAGAGCCTGGGCCTGAGGGACAGTGGAGAGGCCCAGAGCCTGGGACTGAGGGACATTGGAGAGGCCCAGAGCCTGGGACTGAGCAACATTGGAGAGGCCCAAAACCTGGGACTGAGGGACAATGGATAGGCCCAGAGCCTGGGCCTGAGGGACAATGGATAGGCCCAGAGCCTGGGACTGAGCGACATTGGAGAGGCCCAAAACCTGGGACTGAGGGACAATGGATAGGCCCAGAGCCTGGGCCTAAGGGACAATGGATAGGCCCAGAGCCTGGGCCTGAGGGACAATGGATAGGCCCAGAGCCTGGGCCTGAGGGACAATGGATAGGCCCAGAGCCTGGGCCTGAGGGACAATTGATAGGCCCAGAGCCTGGGCCTGAGGGACAATGGATAGGCCCAGGGCCTGGGCCTGAGGGACAATGGATAGGCCCAGAGCCTGGGCCTGAGGGACAATGGATAGGCCCAGAGCCTGGGCCTGAGGGACAATGGATAGGCCCAGAGCCTGGGCCTGAGGGACAATGGATAGGCCCAGAGCCTGGGCCTGAAGGACAATGGATAGGCCCAGAGCCTGCGCCTGAGGGACAATGGATAGGCCCAGAGCCTGCGATTGAGTGACAATGGATAGGCCCAGAGTCTGGGACTGAGGGATAATGGAGCGGCCTAGAGCCTGGAATATACGTCGTATGGTTAAATGTTTTTATATGAATAGCTGGATCAGGTTTGGCCATAAGATTGACAAATATCTAATTATGTTTGATCGACACTGGGTTTGAAAAGAAGAAAACAGTCCAAATTAAAACAATTACAATTATTAGTCACAGAATATTATTCATGCTTCAGTCATGAGGGTTGTTGAAATAATCAGCTTGATCCAAAGTTGAAAGATTCCGCCTCTGAAATTAATAGAACAGTAATGTTTAAGTATAAGTTGTTTTGGCTGAATAAAGCCCAAGGAAAAGTGGCAACGATTCAAATATCTGCATATTTCCTGTTTCCCATACTTGAAAGAAGTTGTTCAAAATCAAAGGTGTGCTTAATAAATTAAGTGATGAGACTGTATACCTTAAAGCAAAGCAGTCAGCATATTTCTGTTTTAAAGAACAGTTTTGTATCATAGAATTTACAGTGCAGAAGGAGGCCATTCAGCCCATCGAGTCTGCACCGGCTCTTGGAAAGAGCACCCTACCCAAGGTCAACACCGCCACCCTATCCCCATAACCCAGTAACCCCACCCAACACTAAGGGCAATTTTGGACACGAAGGGCAATTTATCATGGCCAATCCACCTAACCTGCACATCTTTGGACTGTGGGAGGAAACCGGAGCACCCGGAGGAAACCCACGCACACACGGGGAGGATGTGCAGACTCCGCACAGACAGTGACCCAAGCTGGAATAGAACCTGGGACCCTGGAGCTGTGAAGCAATTGTGCTATCCACAAGGCTACCGTGCTGCCCCTGTTTGATGAGGCATCAGGCAAGAACAGGATTAGATTTTGCAATAAATCTGATTACAGACCAGGGGCGTCATTCTCCGACCCCCCGCCGGGTCGGAGAATGGCCGTTGGCCGCCGTGAATCCCGCCCCCGCCCCCGCCGAAGTCTCCGAAGGGAGAAAAGTCGGCGGGGCGTTAATGGCGCCGCTGCCGCGGAGAATGTCACGGGTCTGCGCAAGGCAGCCGATTTTCGGCCTGCCGATATTCTCCCTTCCGGATGGGCCGAAGTCCCGTCGACGTGATGACCGTTCACGTCGACGTGAATCAAACCTCCTTTTCATCGGCGTGACCCGGTGCTCCAGGCTCACGCCGACCAGCGAGGAGGTGAGTGACGGCCTGGGGGGTTGGCTCTGGGCAGGAAATGGCGTGGCCGCAGACTGATTGCGTGAGGAGAGGTGTGTCTCGGCTTGTGTGTGTGTGTGTGTGCGGCGGGGGGGGGGGGGGGGGGGGGGGAGGGGGGGGTTGGTTAGAGTAGGCTGGGTTCCGGGGGAGTGCCGGGAGGGGGTCCGTGCCGGGGTGGAGGTTGGGGGGGGGTCCGTGCCGGGGTGGAGGTTGGGGGGGGGTCCGTGCCGGGGTGGAGGTTGGGGGTTGGGGGGGGTCCGTGCTGGGGTGGAGGTTGGGGGTTGGGGTCCGTGCCGGGGTGGAGGTTGGGGGTTGGGGGGGGGGTCCGTGCCGGGGTGGAGGTTGGGGGGGGGGTCCGTGCCGGGGTGGAGGTTGGGGGTTGGGGGGGGTCCGTGCCGGGGTGGAGGTTGGGGGGGGGGGGTCCGTGCCAGGGTGGAGGTTGGGGGTTGGGGGGGGTCCGTGCTGGGGTGGAGGTTGGGGAGGGGGTCCGTGCCGGGGTGGAGGTTGGGGAGGGGGTCCGTGCCGGGTTGGAGGTTGGGGGGGGGGGGGTCCGTGCTGGGGTGGAGGTTGGGGGGGGGGTCCGTGCCGGGGTGGAGGTTGGGGGGGGGGTCCGTGCCGGGGTGGAGGTTGGGGGGGGGGTCCGTGCCGGGGTGGAGGTTGGGAGTTGGTGTCCATGCCGGGGTGGAGGTTGGGGGTTGGGGAGGGGGTCCGTGCCGGGGTGGAGGTTGGGGAGGGGGTCCGTGCCGGTGTGGAGGTTGGGGAGGGGGTCCGTGCCGGGGTGGAGGTTGGGGGTTGGGGGGGGGTCCGTGCTGGGGTGGAGGTTGGGGAGGGGGTCCGTGCCGGGGTGGAGGTTGGGGAGGGGGTCCGTGCCGGGGTGGAGGTTGGGCAGGGGGTCCGTGCCGGGGTGGAGGTTGGGGGTTGGGGGGAGGTCCGTGCCGGGGTGGAGGTTGGGGAGGGGGTCCGTGCCGGGGTGGAGGTTGGGGGGGGGGGTCCGCGCCGGGGTGGAGGTTGGGGGGGGGGTCCGTGCCGGGGTGGAGGTTGGGGGGGGGGTCCGTGCCGGGGTGGAGGTTGGGGGGGGGGTCCGTGCCGGGGTGGAGGTTGGGGGTTGGGGAGGGGGTCCGTGCCGGGGTGGAGGTTGGGGAGGGGGTCCGTGCCGGCGTGGAGATTGGTGAGGGGGTCTGTGCCGGGGTGGAGGTTGGGGGGGGGTCCGTGCCGGGGTGGAGGTTGGGGGTTGGGGGGGGTCCGTGCTGGGGTGGAGGTTGGGGAGGGGGTCCGTGCCAGGGTGGAGGTTGGGGTGGGGGTCCGTGCCGGGGTGGAGGTTGGGGGGGGGTCCGTGCCGGGGTGGAGGTTGGGGGGGGGTCCGTGCCGGGGTGGAGGTTGGGGGTTGGGGTCCGTGCCGGGGTGGAGGTTGGGGGTTGGGGGGGGGTCCGTGCTGGGGTGGAGGTTGGGGAGGGGGTCCGTGCCGGGGTGGAGGTTGGGGCGGGGGTCCGTGCCGGGGTGGAGTTTGGGGGGGGGGTTCCGTGCCGGGTTGGAGGTTGGGGGTTGGGGTCCGTGCCGGGGTGGAGGTTGGGGGGGGGGGGTCCGTGCCGGGGTGGAGGTTGGGGGGGGGGTCCGTGCCGGGGTGGAGGTTGGGGGTTGGGGAGGGGGTCCGTGCCGGGGTGGAGGTTGTGGGGGGGGGTCAGTGCCGGGGTGGAGGTTGGGAGTTGGGGTCCGTGCCGGGGTGGAGGTTGGGGGGGGGGTCCGTGCCGGGGTGGAGGTTGGGGGGGGGGTCCGTGCCGGGGTGGAGGTTGGGGGTTGGGGAGGGGGTCCGTGCCGGGGTGGAGGTTGGGGGGGGGTTCCGTGCCGGGGTGGAGGTTGGGGAGGGGGTCCGTGCCGGGGTGGGTGATGGGAGGGCAAATGAGTTGGTCCACCTGGCCAGGTGCCAGCCTCCAACAGTTGGACCCATGCGGTCCATGCCACCTGGCTGGGGGGAGGAGGGGATATGGGCAATGATGACATGTCGTCGTTCCCCTCCCCCCCACCAGGCCGTCATGTTTTCAGATCATCCAGCGATGTTGGCCGCCGTGGTGGCAGCCGCTCATGTCTATGTTGCCCTGGATGAGGAGGAGGAGGAGGAGCGTGCCAGAGAGGCGGCGCAGGATGCCGCAGAGGGGCAGGCGGCAGCCGCCCAGGCTGGAGGGACACCTGGCCGACAGGGCGAGGAGGGGGAGGAGGACGTCGCGGCCCCACGGCAACGGAGGCACCCGAGGGCGCCCCGTGTGTACCGGCCCCGGCAGTCATACCAGGACCTCACGGACCGGGAATGCAGGAGGAGACTCCGGATGAGCCGGGAAACCGTGGCACACATCTGCCACCTGCTGGCACACCTGTCACCGCGTGGCACTGGCGGGGGACACCCTCTCCCCGTGTCCGTCAAGGTTACGGTGGCCCTGAACTTTTATGCAACGGGGTCATTCCAGGCACCGAGTGGGGACCTGTCCGGCATATCGCAGACATCGGTGCATCGGTGCATCCGGGCAGTGACAGATGCCCTTTATGCCATGGCGCACCGCTACATCCGCTTCCCCGTGGACCGGGCCAGCCAAGATGCCCGGGCCGTGGGCTTCTCTGCCGTTGCCGGGTTCCCCATGGTCCAGGGCGCAATCGATGGGATGCACGTCGCCGTGCGGCCACCTGCAGATAACAGGGCCGTGTTCACTAATAGGAAGGGGACCTATTCAATGAACGTACAGGTGGTCTGCAACCACCGCATGATGATCCTGCACGTCTGCGCCCGTCACCCAGGCAGTGTACACGACTCATTCGTGTTGTCGCGGTCATCCATCCCCGGCATGTACGAGGGACGCCATCCCCGGCTGAGGGGCTGGTTGCTGGGCGACAGGGGCTACCCATTGCGATCGTGGCTGATGACGCCTATACGGAGGCCACGCAATGAGGCGGAGAACCGCTACAATGATGCCCATGTAGCGACAAGGGGAGTGATCGAGAGGTGCTTTGGCGTGCTGAAGATGCGTTTCAGGTGCCTGGACCTCTCTGGGGGCGCCCTCCAGTATCGGTCAGATAGGGTCGGCCGCATCATTGTGGTGTGCTGCGTCCTGCACAACATAGCCCAGCAGAGGGGCGATGTGCCGCAGGCAGAGGAGGGCGGAGTGGAGGAGCAGCAGGAAGAGGCCCAGTCCTCCCCAGATGAGGGGGATGGGGGCAATGGTCAGGGCAGACGGGGTAGACACAGGCGGGTGGCTGTCCACCGTTACCGGCTGGCCCAGCGGGCACGGGACAGACTGATAGACGCCCGCTTCACTGACTAGATGGGCGTGGGAATCGGGTAGTATGGCCACAGACCGCACACCATGACAACAGCCGACCACCCACACCCCCCACCCATCCACCCACCCAGCACCCTCACCCCCCTCCCCAACCCCACACACCCCACCCGCATGCACACCACCCCCCACCCCCAATTGCCGATCCACCTGCGGCACAACGGGCCGGGCTCACCCAGTTGCGGGTGGACGCGTGTCTATCGCAGGCCATGGAGAATGATGACAACCCGCCTCCGATGAGCTCCTGGCTCTACATCGTTGGACTATGTCTGACCCATGGCCACAGTACCACCATCCACCCGGACCATCCCTGCATGCGGCTGTGACACTGCAGCGCACGGTCCCGTCCTCTGCCCGGGGGATGTTGATGGCGGCCCAGGGGGAAGGGGGCAGACTCACCTGGGGCTGAGGTAAGACCAGCCCTCACACACACACTTGCGCTCAACGTACATGACACCCCCGCACACTTTGAACAGAGCACAAAGGCAGCTTCGGTCGGTGTAACATTGACTTTAATAACCAAAGGAGTTCATGCACGTGCCCTAGCCCCTAAAACTCATCTGTGCCCTGCACCCGTGCCAACTTACTCAGTGTCTAATTGTTTGGCCTTACGGGCCCTTTGACTACGTCTACGTGGTTCCCCAGACGGTACAGCAGAACTGGAGGTGGACTCCTGTGATTCCTGCCCTCTGACACTGGATCCCTTTGGCGGCCGTTTCCTGGGGCGTCCTGGCCTAGATGGGCCAGGCTGCGGCCCGGGCGACTGGGATGGCGAGCTGCCAGCCTGTCCTGCCCGTTGCCCACCCGATGCACCTGGGACGGAAGGGGGGGAGTCCGAGGTGTCGCGGTGTACCGGGACCTCCCCTACAGAGGGAGCCGGGACGGACCACACCACCTCCTCCTCCCTCGGGGTGCCCGATGGCCCCCAGGCCTCTACATGGGTGGGGGATGCGAACGGACTGGCCATCCGACGCGCCCCCGACATCTGGCGCTGCCAGTCCTGGAGGCCCGTGCTGGTATCGACAGGGGTCTGCAGGTTTGCAGCCATGGAGCCCAGGGGGTTGTCGAACCCTGTCTGCGACAGTGCGACGCCAGCTCGCACATGGCCACTGGCGCCGATGCCCTCAGCGATGGCCTGCTGAGACTGGGCCATGGCCTGCAGAGACTGGGCCATGGCCTGCAGAGACTGGGCTATGGCCTGCTGAGACTGGGCCATGGCCTGCTGAGACTGGGCCATGGCCTGCTGAGACTGGGCTATGGCGTTGAGCGCCTCTGCCATCTGGCGTTGGCACTGGCTCAAGGCCTCCTGTGAGAGGGCAGCCATTTCCTGGGCCACAGACGCCGCCTGCACGGAAGGCCCCAGGCCTCGCAAACCGTTCCCCATGTCTGACACCGTCGCACCCATTGCCTCCACCGCGGACGCCACCCGTGCGGTGTCAGCCTGGGTGGCACGCATGACCGGGACCACTCCCAGCTCCTCGACGCGGGTGGACTCCTCCACCTGCGACCGCAGCCGCCGCAAGCCACCCGTCACCCTATTCGCTCGTCTCCGTGTCGGTGGTTGCATCGGATCTATGTGTGGGTGTGGTAACTGCAGGAACCCGGGATCCATCTGGGCGGCAGATGTTCGCTTGGCCTGGGCTGCCCTCCGACCGCCCGGTCCCTCTGCTGCTCCTACCTCCACCTGCTGTACCGGGACGGCTGTGTTGTGCGCACCAGTGAGTGTACCAGACGCCTCATCACTAAAGTGCCCAACCGTGGTGAGTGTTTCTGCGATGGTGGAGGGTGTTGGTGACAGCAGTGGCGTTGTGTCGTGCTCTTCGTCCCACTCTGAGTCCATGGCACTTTGGGGTGGGGGCTCGTTTCCACCCATCCACTCTGAGTCACTGTCCGGTATTTCGTCTTCCCGGGTAGGGGTGTCCTGGGTAGTGCTGTCCCGGGTAGTGCTGTCCCGGGTAGTGCTGTCCCGGGTAGTGGTATCCCGGGTAGGGGTGTCCTGGGTAGTGGTGTCCCGGGTAGGGGTGTCCTGAATAGTGGTGTCCTGGGTAGTGGTGTCCTGGCTCGGATGTGACGGGGGCCTGTGGCTGCCCCCCTCATCGCTGGGTGGTCGCTCCCGCACGTGACGGGGGTGTCGTCTCCCTGTTGCTCCAGGTCTCTCCGTCTCCTGTGGTGTGCGAGGGGCATCCTGCGGGCGTCGCATGCTGGAGGGTCCAGGTCTCTCCGTCTCCCGTGGTCTCCGAGGGGCATCCTGCGGGCGTCGCATGCTGGAGGGTTCGGGTCTCTCCGTCTCCCGTGGTCTCCGAGGGGCATCCTGCGGGCGTCGCATGCTGGAGGGTGCGGGTCTCTCCGTCTCCCGTGGTGTCCGAGGGGAATCCTGCGGGCGTCGCATGCTGGAGGGTTCGGGTCTCTCCGTCTCCCGTGGTCTCCGAGGGGCATCCTGCGGGCGTCGCATGCTGGAGGGTGCGGGTCTCTCCGTCTCCTGTGGTCTCCGAGGGGCATCCTGCGGGCGTCGCATGCTGGAGGGTGCGGGTCTCTCCGTCTCCTGTGGTCTCCGAGGGGCATCCTGCGGGCGGTCTGCATCTGCGGGGATGGGTGCCTGGACGTTTGGTCCTGCGATACACAATGAAGCATGCATGGTTAGACATCAGGCAGTGATCAGGTGATACGGGGGAGGGGGATATAGGGGAGGGGGGATATGGGGACGGGCTGTTGGTGGCTCACTTGCTCGTGGGGCCCCGACCTCTGCATCAGCAACCTCCCGGTCCTCAGGTCCGCCAGCCAGTTCCAGGGCCCTTTCCTCGTGTACGGTCAGTGGCCTCTCATCAGCGGGCCCTACTCCAGTCCTCACATGCTCCCTATTGTTGTGTGCGCGCTTCTCCTGGGGGGGGGAGGGGTGGTGGCAGGGGTAAAAGGCAACAGTGTTAGGCAGGTATATGAATGCACGCCATCGGTTGCGCGTGCATTGCAGAGGTTAAGGTTAGGGCTGGATTCACTTGGGGATATGGGGGATATGGGGGAGGGGGGGATATGGGGGATATGGGGGAGGGGGGATATGGGGGAGGGGGGATATGGGGGAGGGGGGAATATGGGGGATATGGGGAGGGGGGATATGGGGGAGGGGGGAATATGGGGGATATGGGGGATATGTGGGAGGGGGGATATGGGGAGGGGGGATATGGGGGAGGGGGGATATGGGGGAGGGGGGATATGGGGGATATGGGGGAGGGGGGATATGGGGGAGGGGGGAATATGGGGGATATGGGGGAGGGGGATATGGGGGATATGGGGGAGGGGGGATTTGGGGGATATGGGGGAGGGGGGATATGGGGGAGGGGGATATGGGGGAGGGGGGATATGGGGGAGGGGGGATATGGGGGAGGGGGTATATGGGGGAGGGGGGATATGGGGAGGGGGGGATATGGGGAATATGGGGGAGGGGGGAAATGGGGGAGGGGGGATATGGGGGAAGGGGGGATATGGGGGAGGGGGTATATGGGGGATATGGGGGAGGGGGATATGGGGGAGGGGGGATATGGGGGATATGGGGGAGGGGGGATATGGGGGAGGGGGGGAATATGGGGGATATGGGGGAGGGGGCATATGGGGGATATGGGGGAGGGGGGATATGGGGGAGGGGGGATATGGGGGAGGGGGGAATATGGGGAATATGGGGGAGGGGGGATATGGGGGATATGGGGGAGGGGGGATATGGGGGAGGGGGGATATGGGGGATATGGGGGAGGGGGGGATATGGGGGATATGGGGGAGGGGGGATATGGGGGAGGGGGGATATGGGGGATATGGGGGAGGGGATATGGGGGAGGGGGATATGGGGGATATGGGGGAGGGGGGATATGGGGGACATGGGGGATATGGGGGAGGGGGGAATATGGGGGATATGGGGAGGGGGGATATGGGGGAGGGGGGAATATGTGGGATATGGGGGATATGGGGGAGGTGGGGATATGGGGGAGGGGGATATGGGGGAGGGGGGATATGGGGGAGGGGGGATATGGGGGATATGGGGCAGGGGGGATATGGGGGAGGGGGGAATATGGGGGATATGGGGGAGAGGGGATATGGGGGAGGGGGGATATGGGGGATATGGGGAGGGGGGAATATGGGGAGGGGGGATATGGGGGAGGGGGGATATGGGGGATATGGGGGAGGGGGGGATGTGGGGGATATGGGGGAGGGGGGATATGGGGAGGGGGGATATGGGGGAGGGGGGATATGGGGGAGGGGGATATGGGGGATATGGGGGAGGGGGGATATGGGGGATATGGGGGAGGGGGGATATGGGGGAGGGGGTATATGGGGGATATGGGGGAGGGGGGATATGTGGGATATGGGGGAGGGTGGATATGGGGAGGGGGGATATGGGGGAGGGGGGATTTGGGGGAGGGGGGGTATGGGGGATATGGAGGAGGGGGGATATGGGGGAGGGGGGATATGGGGGATATGGGGGAGGGGGGATATGGGGGATATGGGGGAGGGGGAATATGGGGGAGGGGGGATATGGGGGAGGGGGGATATGGGGGATATGGGGAGGGGGGATATGGGGGATATGGGGGAGGGTGAATATGGGGGAGGGGGGATATGGGGGAGGGGGGATTTGGGGGAGGGGGGATATGGGGGATATGGAGGAGGGGGGATATGGGGGAGGGGGGATATGGGGGATATGGGGGAGGGGGGATATGGGGAGGGGGGATATGGGGGAGGGGGGATATGGGGAGGGGGGATATGGGGGAGGGGGATATGGGGGAGGGGGGATATGGGGGATATGGGGGAGAGGGGTATGGGGGAGGGGGGAATATGGGGGATATGGGGAGGGGGGATATGGGGGATATGGGGGAGGGGGGATATGGGGGATATGGGGGAGGGGGAATATGGGGGAGGGGGGATATGGGGGAGGGGGGATATGGGTGAGGGCGATATGGGGGAGAGGGGATATGGGGAGGGGGGGATATGGGGAATATGGGGGAGGGGGGAAATGGGGGAGGGGGGATATGGGGGAGGGGGGATATGGGGGATATGGGGGAGGGGGGATATGGGGGATATGGGGGAGGGGGGAATATGGGGGATAAGGGGGAGGGGGGATATGGGGGAGGGGGAATATGGGGGATATGGGGGAGGGGGGATATGGGGGATATGGGGGAGGGGGGATATGGGGGAGGGGGGATATGGGGGAGGGGGGAATATGGGGAATATGGGGGAGGGGGGATATGGGGGATATGGGGGAGGGGGATATGGGGGAGGGGGGGATATGGGGGATATGGGGGAGGGGGGGATATGGGGGAGGGGGGATATGGGGAGGGGGGTTATGGGGGATATGGGGGAGGGGATATGGGGGAGGGGGGATATGGGGGATATGGGGGAGGGGGGATATGGGGGACATGGGGGATATGGGGGAGGGGGGAATATGGGGGATATGGGGAGGGGGATATGGGGGAGGAGGGAATGTGGGGATATGGGGGATATGGGGGAGGTGGGGATATGGGGGAGGGGGGATATGGGGGAGGGGGGATATGGGGGATATGGGGGAGGGGGGATATGGGGGATATGGGGGAGGGGGGGATATGGGGCATATGGGGAGGGGGGATATGGGGAGGGGGTATATGGGGAGGGAGGATATGGGGGATATGGGGGAGGGGGGATATGGGGAGGGGGGATATGGGGGATATGGGGGAGGGGGGGATATGGGGGATATGGGGAGGGGGGATATGGGGAGGGGGTATATGGGGAGGGAGGATATGGGGGATATGGGGGAGGGGGGATATGGGGAGGGGGGATATGGGGGATATGGGGGAGGGGGGGATATGGGGAGGGGGGATATGGGGGATATGGGGGAGGGGGGATATGGGGGAGGGGGGATATGGGGAAATGGGGGAGGGGGGATATGGGGGATATGGGGGAGGGGGGGATATGGGGGAGGGGGGATATGGGGGAGGGGGGATTTGGGGGAGGGGGGATATGGGGGATATGGAGGAGGGGGGGATTTGGGGGAGGGGGGATATGGGGCATATGGGGGAGGCTCACCCTGCCTGCTCTGACGAGGTCGTTCACCTTCTTGTGGCACTGGGTGCCTGTCCGTGGTGTTAGCGCCACAGCGGTGACGGCCTCTGCCACCTCCCTCCACAGACGCCGGCTGTGGCGTGGGGCAACTCTGCGGCCGTGCCCGGGATACAGGGCGTCCCTCCTCTGCTCCACCGCGTCCAGGAGCGCCTCCACATCGCGTGACTCGAACCTCGGGGCTGAGCGACGGCCAGCCATCAAGTCGGGTGTTGCGGTCGGCTGTTCCGGTCGGGTGGGGGGGAGCTGCGCGGCCTTATGAGCCGTCACGCCGTGCAGCGCGTATGACGCTGCACGGCGTGAACCACTGCGCAAGCGCGGATCCCGTTACGTCGCTGCTAGCCCATTTCGGGCCGCAGACTATTGGCCCATTTTTATGACGTGACGCAAGTGGGATTTGCGCCGTTTTTTGCGCCGATCGTCGGACTTTCCGCCGATAATGGAGAATTTCGCCCCAGATACAGAGACAGCACAACTTTGCTTTCTTCATGTAAGTAATATCAGCCAGTTTATTATTAAAATCGAAAAATAATCTGTAATAATGTCCCTCAGTTATTGCAGGATATTCGCTCAAAAACTCAACCAGTAAAATCTTCCCCAAGCATCTTCGACTCAATGAGGAGGTGAAGGAGGATGGTTCGACCACTGGAATTTGACACAAGGAATTTTTGTAAACCTGAGCAATTTCCAATAATTTACTGAGAGTGGACCCTCATCTCTCTGCCTTCTGGTGTCACCACCTCCTGATGTTTAGTGAGGCTTCACTGCTGGCACTTTGTGGAAGCAGCCAGTTTCTGCACACGAGTTCACTGATTCTGATCTGTCCCAAATCACAGACTTGGAGGGTGACCTTTCAGACCACTTCCTTTGGAGGAAAGTGAGCCAGGGTCCTGTCCTGGTCACTGTCCACTTTGTTGAGTCACTCTTATGGACTATTCTGTACTGTGCCTGACCTGGGGCACGCATTACCAACACTGGGTGTCCTTTTCCTTGGCATTAAACAAATCCAATCCAATCCAAACACTGGGAGACTGTGCAAACTCCACACGGACAGTGACCCAGAGCCGGGATCGAACCTGGGACCTCGGTGCCGTGAGGCAGCAGGGCTAACCCACTGCGCCACTGTGCTGTCCTGCTTCCTTGGCATTAAAGACACAGGTCGGGATTCTCCGACCCCCACACCGGGGGGGGGGGGGGGAGTCGCGCTGCGCCGGTTGGCGGGCCCCCACCCCGGCGATTCTCCGGCCGCGATGGGCTGAAGGCCCGCTGCTGGAATGCCTGTCCCGCCGGCGAGAATCAAACCACCTCTTACCGGCGGGACAAGGCGGCGTGGGTGGGTTCCGGGGTCCTGGGGGGGGGGCGCGATCGGGGCCCATCGATACGCGGGCGGGCCTGTGCCGTGGGGGCACTCTTTTTCCTTCCGCCTTCGCCATGGTCTCCACTATGGCGGAGGCGGAAGAGACCCCCTCCACTGCGCATGCGCGGGGATGCCGTGAGCGCCCGCTGATGCGCCCGCGCATGCGCCGCACGGCAAAGTCATTTCCGCGCCAGCTGGCGGGGCACCAAAGGCCTTTCCCGCCAGCTAGCGGGGCGGAAATCAGTCCGGCGCGGGCCTAGCCCCTCAAGGTGAGGGCTCGGCCCCTCAAGATGCGGAGAATTCCGCACCTTTGGGGCGACGCGATGCCGGACTGATTCGCGCCGTTTTTGGTGCCAGTCGGCGGACATCGTGCTGATTGCGGAGAATCCCGCCCACAAAGTCTCTCAGATATAAGTGAATCCAGACTGCTTCCAGAAATATAACGACAATAAAACAAACAGCTGACATAGAGTCATCCAGACTTGAAACATTGCCCCGTTCTCTCTCCACAGATGCTGTCAGACCGGCTGAGATTGTCCACCATGTTCTGTTTTTATTTCAGATTCTGGGGCGAAATTCTCCGACCCCCCGCCGGGTCGGAGAATCGCTGGGGGCTGGTGTGAATCCCGCCCCCGCCGGTTGCCGAAGTCTCCGGCACCAGAGATTCGGCGGGGGCGAGAATCGCGCCGCACCGGTTGGCGGCGGGGGCGGGAATCGCGCCGCACCGGTTGGCGGGCCCCCCTGCGCGATTCTCCGGCCCGGATGGGCTGATGTCCCGCCGCTAAAATGCCTGACCCGCCGGCGTAAATTGAACCACCTACCTTACCGGCGGGACAAGGCGGCGCGGGCGGGTCCTGGGGGGGGGCGCGGGGCGATCTAGCCCCGGGGGGTGCCCCCACAGTGGCCTGGCCCACGATCGGGGCCCACCGATCCGTGGGCGGACCTGTACCGTGGGGGCACTCTTTCTCTTCCGCCTCCGCCACGGTCTCCACCATGGCGGAGGCAGACGAGACTCCCTCCACTGCGCATGCGCGGGAAACTTTCAGCGGCCGCTGACGCTCCCGCGCATGCGCCGCCCGGAGATGTCATTTCCACGCCAGCTGGCGGGGCACCAAAGGCCTTTTCCGCCAGCTGGCGGGGCGGAAATTCGTCCGGCGCCGACCTAGCCCCTCAAGGTTGGGGCTCGGCCCCCAAAGATGCGCTGCCCGGAGATGCCATTTCCGCGCCAGCTGGTGGGGCACCAAAGGCCTTTTCCTCCAGCTGGCGGGGCGGAAATCTGTCCGGCGATGACCTAGCCCCTCAAGGTTGGGGCTCGGCCCCCAAAGATGCGGGGCGGCGCGATGCCCGTCTGATTTGCGCCGTTTTGGGCGCCAGTCGGCGGACATCGCGCCGTTTCCGGAGAATTTCGCCCCAGGAATCTGCAGTAATTTGCTTTTAACAATAAACATTCAGGCGACCTGCTTCAATCAAATGGTTCACTCATGTTAATTTGTAGGCTGTTCACCGGAGGTCCTGGTGCTCGGTTGATGGCGTCAGTGCTGCGCTGTCGTGTCATGAACTCAGCGGAGCAGCTAATATTCTCTGGCAGATTCAGATGCGAGATCCTGGCCAGTAGGTATATTGGTTATCCGTGTCTCTGGCCCTCTCTTTCGGATGACAAACGATCCATGGGTTACATGCAGCTTGTCATTACATGAGTAGCATAGAAAAAGTGTGAACTCGAAAGAGAAAGAAAATTGGCGGCAATTACACATACAGGGCACGCTGACCTGTTTATTGCCTCATGTGGTCATACTGTGTACTGCAGGGAGAATATGTATTTCATTTACCCAGGGGAAAAAGGTCAGGGAATTTTGCAAGTTTTGGTGACCCATTTTATGAACATACCGAGATCCACCTGAGGGTTGTGACCCCAACTTTGAAAACCACTGCAGTAAAGGGCACAATCTAGGAGCTGTCTCCCATATTTTCTGATACAACACTCTGTCCAGCACTAGAGTGATTCCCATGTGCGGGTCAGATGCTCTCTTACATCACTCTGTAGGCGGTACTGTACTCAGTCCCACATATTTTCAAGGCCCTTATGCTACACGTCCCCACCAAGTCTTTAATCAACATATTCTGACTTGTACTAGTTTACCTTATGTCTTACATTGCCATTAGGCCTTTTAACCCTTCCATATCTCATTTGCACCACTGTCGGGGGAGTGGTGGGCTCTGGCATTGCTGGTTTCCTCTGTAGGCCTGGAGGTTGTTCTGGTATCTGGGTATGTTTTCCTCCTATTCTTCCATTTTGTTGTGTTGAGCTGTACTTGGTTGGTTAGCCTGCTACGCTGGTCAGTGGTTGCTTCTCTAACTAATTTCTTGTGGGTTGGACCGAATATTGTGCTCATCTCCTTGTCATTCCTTTCACTTTTTCTGTCACTGTGTGTGGTGGTGATGTCCTCTGTGGTGGAGGATGAACATTCCTGTGCCTAGAATGAGGTTTTAGTGGTACGCGCATGCTGGCTGGGAGTTGCGGCGTACCTTCGATGTGTTGGCCCGTTATTGGAGAAGGAGTTTGATGATCTCCAGACTGCTGGTCATTCTGTTTTATATCCTCCACAAAGAGGCACCGTGTTTACCTCTGGGTAGTTGGCTGGTCTGACGGTTGAAGGGTTTTTGGCACTTGTAACAAGAATGGGCAAACCTGCCCTGCAAAGAGAGAAGAGATTTCAGATCTGGGGCGCGATTCTCCAACCCCCCACCGGACCGGAGAATCTCCGGGGGCCGGCGTGAATCCCACCCCCGCCGTGTCCCAAATTCTCCACCACCGGAGATTTGGCGGGGGCAGGAATCGCGTCGTGCCGGTCAGCGGAAATCGTGCCGGTCGGCGGGCCCACCCCCGGTGATTCTCTGGTCCGCGATGGGCCGAAGTCCCGCCGCTGTCAACCCACGCCAGCCGGCGTGGATTGAACCACCTTTTGAACGGCGGGACAAGGCGGCACGGGCGGGCTCCGGGGTCCCGGGGGTTCGTGGGGCGATCTGGCCCCGGGGGGGTGCCCCCACGGTGGCCTGGCCCGCGATCGGGGCCCACCGATCCGCGGGTGGGCCTGTGCCGTGGGGGCACTCTTTTCCTTCCGCCTTCGCCATGGTCTTCACTATGGCGGAGGCGGAAGAGACTCCCTCCACTGCGCATGCACGGGGATGCAGTGAGCGGCCGCTGACCCTCCCGCGCATGCGTCGCACGGCAAAGTCATTTCCGCGCCAGCTGGCGGGGCGCCAAAGGCCTTTCGTGCCAGCTGACGGGGCGGAAATCAGTCCGGCGCGGGCCTCGCCCCTCCAGGTGAGAGCTCGGCCCCTCAAGGTGCGGAGAATTCCGCACCTTTGGGGCGGCGCGATGCCGGACTGATTCACGCCGTTTTTGGCGCCAGTCGGCGGACATCGTGCCGATTGCGGAGAATCCCGCCCATTAGTCTTAGTCAGGATACTCTAGTTGTTGTTTGAGTACTCGGGAACTTTCAGTTCTGTGTAATTCACCACAGTGGCTGGCTTGACATCTTCTGCCATTTTGAGGAGATTCAAGGCTGCGCAGGATGTCTGCTTAAGAGAGAGAAAGGCTGGTTAGGGATGACGTGCCTCATTTCGAAGATTGGTTTGCTGTCCCTTCATGCTTCCAGAGTCATTGCTATGTCAGATTTCTCCGTGTCCAAGAGTGCTCCGAATCCAGAGGTCTTTCAACCATTGATCTGGCAGGACTGTTATGCTGGCTGCTGCACCTAATTTAAAATTTGCTAAATGGCCATTTTTGAAATGTCCACATTCCAAAATGAGAAACCAAGATGTTTGACTCACCAATGAAGCATAGCTGTGTGTCTTCCAGGTTTGCAATCTAGGCCGAGTGGATAATCTTTGGGACTTCTGTGCATTGAGTTTTTGCCCTGCAGTTTCTGAATGCCGCACTGATAGCTATTAAGTTGAAATTCCAGGGCCGAGACTCTCTGATCCCGCGGCCAAGTTCTGACGGCGGCGACAAAAGCGGCGTGAGCCACTCCGGCGTCAATGGGCCTCCAGGCCCAGGTATTCGCTCTTTCCCAGGGGGCTAGTACGGCGCTGGAGTGGTGTCTGCTGCTCCAGCTGGCAACCACGGCCGGCGCGAGTTTGCGCATGCGTGTGGGCTCCCGTCTCCGTGCCAGCCCCCGGGCAATATGGCGGAGCCCTACAGGAGCCCAGCGTGGAGGAACATAGGCCCCTCACGGAATCAGCCCGCCCGCCGATCGGTAGGCCGTGATCACGAGTCAGGCCACCGTGGCGGCACCCCCCGGAGTCGGATCCCACCGCCCCCACCAGCCAGAACTCCGAGGTCCTGCCGAGAAGGACCAAAATCCGGCGGGATTTGGCTGAACTCGGCGGGCACGCGGCCCGTCGAGGCCGGAGAATTGCCGGGGGCGGGCCACTTTCAACGGCCCCCGACCGGCGTGGCGGCGATCCTGCAGGCGCCGGAGAATCAGCGGGCCGGCATCGGAGCTGCATGACGCGATTCCCGCGCCCCCTTGCGATCCTCCGACCCGGCGGGGTATCAGAGAATCGCGCCTTAAAATGGTTCTGTGCTGTTCATAGAGTTCTGGATGCCCAACTATCTGGACTGCCTTTTTCTGGGTTAGATCTTCTGCTTACATAAAATCAGGGAGTGTGTCGTTTGCTATTCCTATCACTATTCTGTCTCTGAGTTCAGGTATTAAGGGCGGGATTCTCCGACACCCCAGCCGGGCCGGTGAATCGGTGCGAGGCGGTGTGAATCCCGCCCCGGCGCCGGCTTCCGAATTCTCCGGCGCCGCTTTTTTCGCCGGGGGGCGGGGATCGCGTCGCGCCGGTCGAGGGCCGTTGGCTGGAGCCCCCCCCGGCGATTCACCGCTCCACGATGGGCTGAGCGGCCACCCGTTTTCGGCCAGGGGGATCTGGCCCCCCACGGTGGCCTGGCCTGCCATCGGGGCCCTCCGATCTGCAGGCGGGCCTGTGCCGTGGGGGCACTCTTTCCCTCTGCGCCGGCCGCTGTGAAGCTCCGCCATGGCCGGCGCGGAGAAGAAACTCCCTGCTCAGGCGCTGGGATCACAGCCGCGGGGGTGGGGGGGGGGGGGGGGGGGGGATAATGGGGCTAAATATTGACGCTGCCGTACACATCGGTGCATTTTACGATGGCATCCCCATTGTGCACCGATTCAGCGGCCCACAAGGGGCCAGCACGGGCGTCACGAAAAGCGCCCGGGAAGCGGCCTGTGATCGCCGTCCACCTTAAAAGAACGTATCCCCCACACACAGCCGTCGGAGGTAAGATGGCCGCCCGCCGTGCAGCGGCAAGGTACCGGGATGCCGATTTGGACATGCTCATGTACGCCATGGAGCAGAGGAGGGGGGCTCTGAACCCCAGATCTGGCTGCAGGACCCCAGGTGCCACCGTTCAGTGTCTCTGGAGGCAGGTGGGCGAGGCCGTCAGTACCATCGGGCCGGTTGCTACGGCAGGTGAGCAGTGCTGGAAAAAGCTGCACAGCCTCCTCATGGCACCCCTGGCACAAACCCCCCTATCCCCCACATATTTGACACTGCCCCCAGGAGGATGGTCCACCCCCGCCCTGACCCAGATGGCTGCACCCACCCATGCCAGCTGTATTGGCTGGGTGCCTTGTGCACCTATGCCATCTTAGACCCGACCGCTGGGCTGCTTTCGTCGGACAGTCTAACACTGTTGATGTTTGTGTGCTCCCCAGGAGAAGAACGGCCATAACCGCAGGGAGCGTGTGAAAACCAGAGTGGGTGCACCTGAATTGCAGGGCACTGGACCTCGCTGGTGGACCCGACGACTGGGAGGTTCCCGATGTCAAGATCGGGGGCGCGTCACCAAGTGAGACCCCCCCCCCCCTGCCTGGCCGCGCCCCTTTACCTCACCCCCGTCTGCCTCTCTAACCATACATGCTGTCTTGTGTCTATGCTCCAGCTGAGCACGGCCTCGGAGAATCCCGCCCGGGGTGTCCCCCTTGGGATCAGGGTGGCCGGGCACAGAGCAATCCTGCTGCAGACTGTCTTTTAAACACACCCTTTGGTGCTTCTTACAGGTTCCTGCCTCTCTCACTGCTCAGTGCTGTCTGTATCCTTTGAATACCCAGATGGTTTCTGGTCAACTGGGACCCCACCCAGGCCACCCCTCTGGGCACCCTCATACCTCAGCTGTTTCTTCAAGGGGATGCTTATGGCCAAGCTCAATGAGGTGTCCATGAGGTGTTGGCATTCCTCAGAAGAACGAAGAACAAAGAACAAAGAAAAGTACAGCACAGGAACAGGCCCTTTGGCCCTCCAAGCCCGTGCCGACCATGCTGCCCGACTAAACTACAATCTTCTACACTTCCTGGGTCCGTATCCCTCTATTCCCATCCTATTCATGTATTTGGCAAGATGCCCCTTAAATGTCACTATTGTCCCTGCGTCCACCACCTCCTCCGGCAGCGAGTTCCAGGCACCCACTACCCTCTGTGTAAAAAAAAAATCTTGCCTCGTACATCTACTCTAAACCTTGCCCCTCGCACCTTAAACCTATGCCCCCTCATAATTGACCCCTCTACCCTGGGGAAAAGCCTCTGACTATCCACTCTGTCTATGCCACTCATAGTTTTGTAGACCTCTATCAGGTCGCCCCTCAACCTCCGTCGTTCCAGTGAGAACAAACCGAGTTTATTCAATCGCTCCTCATAGCTAATGCCCTCCATACCAGGCAACTTCCCGGTAAATCTCTTCTGCACCCTCTCTAAAGCCTCCACTTCCTTCTGGTGGTGTGGCGACCAGAATTGAACACTATACTCCAAGTGTGGCCTAACTAAGGTTCTATACAGCTGCAACATAACTTGCCAATTCTTACACTCAATGCCTCGGCTAATGAAGGCAAGCATGCCGTATGCCTTCTTGACTACCTTCTCCACCTGTGTTGCCCCTTTCAGTGTCCTGTGGACCTGTACACCTAGATCTCTCTGACTTTCAATACTCTTGAGGGTTCTACCATTCACTGTATATTCCCTACCTGCATTAGACCTTCCAAAATGCATTACCTCACATTTGTCCGGATTAAACTCCATCTGCCATCTCTCCGCCCAAGTCTCCAAACAATCTAAATCCTGCTGTATCCTCTGACAGTCCTCATCGCTATCTGCAATTCCACCAACTTTTGTCGTCTGCAAACTTACTAATCAGACCAGTTGCATTTTCCTCCAAATCATTTATATATACTACGAACAGCAAGGTCCCAGCACTGATCCCTACGGAACACCACTAGTCACAGCCCTCCAATTAGAAAAGCACCCTTCCATTGCGACTCTCTGCCTTCTATGACCTAGCCAGTTCTGTATCCACCTTGCCAGCTCACCCCTGATCCCGTGTGACTTCACCTTTTGTACCATTCTACCATGAGGGACCTTGTCAAAGGCCTTACTGAAGTCCATATAGGCAACATCCACTGCCCTACCTGCATCAATTATCTTTGTGACCTCTTTGAAAAACTCTATCAAGTTAGTGAGACACGACCTCCCCTTCACAAAACCATGCTGCCTCTCACTAATACTGCTCCACTTCAGAGGAAGCAGGAAATCAGCAGAGCCTACCCCAACCAGATGTTACCTGCACCGCAGCCTTTGGAACACTTCCTGTTTTCTTTTCCCCTATCAGGGCAGCGGCATCACCAGTGACTCCCACCACTCCGGACCACCAATTGTCTCCTCCTGGTGAGGCTGGCAGCACTGACTGCCTCTGCCCCCACCTCCCAGGCAGTGTTCAGGAGGATGGGCTTGAGCCTGTGGCCCACCCTGGGGAAGAGGGTGTCCCTCCACTTCTCACTGGCATGGAGCTGTGGGTCCACCTCAGATTCTCAAACTTGGGGGGCAGGTCTTCAGTGAGCCATCTTGGTGGCCGCAGTGAGTGTCATAAGTGTAGAGCTGCCTGAGCCCCACGATCTGGACCTCCCTCCCCACACCTCACTGCCTCTTTACCTCACTCTTTAAAGCTACCTCTTTGACTCAACTTTTTGTTATCTAATTTCGCCTTGGGTGATTCAGTGTCAATTATGTTTGATAATATTGCTGTGAAGTGCCGTTGACTGCTTTTCTACATAAAAGGTGCGAGTAAATGCATGTTGTTTTGTGAAGACTTCAATGAATGCACTCACGCTGAAGCCCTCCACTCACACAGGCTGCACATCCCTCTTTGACCTCCAGTGGTCTAAGGGTAAAAGGAGATTTGATCCCATTCCTCAATGCACATGGTCACACAAAAAAACCAGCAATTCAGATGCTCAAAGAAAATAACCTCCAATATATTGGGATTTTAACAACAAGAGCTTGCTGCTGATAGCAAAGACAGACTGATTGTGAATTTTGGAAGGCTACAACAGGAGAGACATTAGAAAGAATGTTTACATGTCCTGCCAGTCAGAGCTTTGCTGCAATCTCAGTGAAACATTGTCCTCTAGTGAGGGGATGATAAACAAGGATGTCCCAATGTAATGCATATTACATTTTTGATAAATACTTTGAATATTAATTCAAATTTTAAATTGGCATTCATTTATTCAAGGATGATTCTCAAATGACTTTGTCGTGAATTTTATTCTCAAAGTGTGAAGTAAAACTGTGTTGAACACTTGCAGGGCAGGTACAACACAGGTGGTCAAACACCCTCTACACTGTCCCATCAAACAGAGACACATCACCGGGTTGGATACAGAGTAAAGACCCTTCCCCAGGTGTTAGCATGGTTATCTACTAGCAGAAAGAAGGGTTCGTAGATAGTTTGTATTTAAGAAGGGCGCATGGTGGCACAGTGGTTAGCACCGGTTTCGATTCTGGTCTTGGTGATTGTCTGTGTTGTCATGATATTCATATAAACATATCATGGTGCAAACACACACTGATAGACAGATCAACGGACCAATCAACACACACGCAACATCTCAGCCAATCACCAGTGAGAGCACACGCACTATAAAACAGGGAACTCCACAGTTCCCGCTCATTCTACCAGGAGATAGCTCAGAGCACAGAGCTCACAGCGTGCCACTCAGACATACACCATGTGCTGAGTGCCTCTCTAAGATAGTGTTAGGGCTGGGTCCACAGGTTAACGGGTAAAGTACGAACCACAGCCATGATTTAACAGATGTTGTTATCAAGAGTAATAAAACAGAGTTGTACCATCTACAACCATGTTGGTTCGTTTGTATAGCGGAACACCCAACACGACATAGTACCAGGATTGGAACCCAGCAACTGTGAGACCTACCTGCACATCTTCAGAGATCCGCCATCCTGCGCCATGGACACCATCAGCCCGCCGCAGCCGGTCCAAATCGCTGGAAACCTCGGCGTCAACTGGAAGCTGTTTAAACAGCACATCCAGCTCTTCCTAGAAGCCACAGAAAGGGCGAATGCATCGGACACCAGGAAGATCGCCCTCCTCCTCCACGGCAGGGCAACACGCCATCCACATCTACAACTCCCTGGTATTCGCGGAAGGTGAGGACAAGACTAAGTACAAGACGGTCCTTCTAAAACTTGAGCAACACTTCAGCGTCGAGGTGAACGAGAGTTTTGAGAGGTACTTCTTCCAGCAGCGCCTGCAGGGTAAGGATGAGCCTTTTCAATCTTTCCTGACATACCTCCGTATCTTCGCGCAGTTCTGCGGCTATGAGGCCACCTCCGATTCCATGATTCGGGACCAGATCGTTTTTGGGGTCACCTCGGGCACTCTACGCCAGCAGCTCCTCAAAATCAAGAGCCTCACCCTAGCCACTGCCATCGAAACCTGCGTCCTCCACGAAAACGCGACCAGCCGGTACTCCCAATTCCAGGCGGCCGAATCGGCACGGCAGTGGTCCTACGAGGCCGAGCGGGCCCAGTCTATCGAGTTCCTCCCGGCCCGGATGAGGGCGGCAATTTTGCACGCTTTCCGCGGCCTCCCGCGCTTGTACGCGCCAAAAGAGACGTCGACACAGAGGGACGTGACGCGAAGGCGCGCCCTATGCAGGACCAAACTGCGCATGCGCGGTGGCGCAACGAACGCCATGACTTCACTACGTGCGGCAACTGTGAATCCGCACATTTAAAGCGGCAATGTCCAGCCAAAACTTGACGACTGCCTCCGCTGTGGCAAGAAAGGCCACTACGCTGCCTGCTGTCGAGCAGCTCAACCTGCCAACGCTCCACAATTCCGCCAGCCTCGCAGGGACGTGCGGACCATTCAGCCTCCATACACCGAGTCATACCCTGACGACGTACAGACCGGTGATACCGATGACCGGGAAGCCTTCCGCGTTGCGGTAATTGACAGAAATCGGATGTCCCCAAGTAGGACCCACCAGCCGATGCCAGTACACAGAAGTAAGCCAGGTGATGAATGGTGTGCCACCCTAACGGTCAACCGATCACCAATAACATTCCGTTTGGACACTGGTGCCTCCGCCAATCTCATTGCATGGTCAGCCTTCTACACCTTGAAGGTCAAACCACCGATTCGGCCATCCCGCTGTCAGTTGGTCAATTACAATGGAAATGTTATCCCGGCCATGGGATCCTGCCAGCTCGAGGTGACACACAATACATACACAGCCTCACTGTCCTTTGAGATAGTTGGATCCTCGAAGGATTCCCTGCTAGGCGCACAGGCGTGCAAGATCCTCCACCTCGTTCAGCGGGTACACACTCTGTCTCCAGAAGGCACGTCCGATTTCCCGGATGCAGAATTTAGGGCGCAGCTCCACTCGCTCCTCGCCCACAACCAGGAGGCTTTCGAGGGCATGGGCACACTGCCCTATACCTACAGAATACGGCTCAAACCGGACGCCACCCCGGTCATTCACGCACCTCGTAGAGTCCCAGCACCAATCAAGGACCGCCTCAAGCAGCAGCTGCAGGATCTCCAGGACCAAGGAGTGCTTTCCCGGGTCACGGAGCCCACGCCATGGGTCAGCTCCAAGGTGTGCGTAAAAAAGCCCTCTGGCGAACTCCGGATCTGCATCGACCCGAAAGACCTGAACAATAACATCATGAGGGAACACTACCCCATACCCAAACGGGAAGAGATCACGAGCGAGATGGCCCGGGCTAAAATTTTTACCAAGCTTGATGCCTCAAAGGGTTTTTGGCAGATTCAGCTGCATCAGTCCAGCAGGAAGCTGTGCACTTTCAACACTCCCTTTTGACAGATACTGCTACAATAGGATGCCGGTTGGCATCATCTCGGCATCCGAGGTGTTTCATCGGATCATGGAGCAGATGATGGAGGGCATCGAAGGGGTGTGCGTCTATGTTGACGATGTCATCATCTGGTCCACCACACCACAGGAGCACATCAGTCGTCTCTCGCGCGTCTTTGCTCTGATACGAGAACACGGCCTGCGCCTCAACCAAGCCAAGTGTTCTTTTGGCCAAACTGAGCTAAAGTTTCTGGGGGACCACATATCCCGGTCAGGGGTGTGTCCGGATGCAGACAAAGTGACAGCTATTACAGCCATGCCGCAGCCGGCAGACAAGAAGGCAGTGCTACGCTTTCTCGGGATGGTCAACTTCCTGGGGAAGTTTATTCCCAACCTAGCCTCCCACACAACGGCTCTTCGCCACCTAGTGAAGAAGACTACGGACTTCCAGTGGCTGCCCACACACCAGAAGGAATGGGAGGAGCTCAAGATCAAGCTCACCACAGCCCCGGTATTGGCGTTCTTAAACACTGCTCGAGATACAAAGATCTCTACTGATGCCAGCCAGTCCGGCATTGGGGTGGTACTCCTGCAACCGGACGACACTGCATCATGGGCCCTGGTCGCCTATGCCTCACGGGCCATGACCCCCACAGAACAGCGCTATGCGCAGATTGAGGAGGAGTGCCTGGGTTTGTTAACCGGCATAGATAAATTCCATGACTCCCTCAGTTCACCGTGGAGACCGACCATCGCCCCCTGGTCGGCATCATACAAAAGGACCTTAATGAGATGGCTCCTCTCCTCCAGCGCATTCTGCTCAAGTTCCGGAGGTACGGATTCCAACTGGTCTACAACCCGGGAAAGGACCTCATCATCGCGGATGCCCTGTCCAGAGCAGTGAGCACACCGCCCGAATCGGAGGTGTTCGTTTGTCAGGTCGACTCACAAGTAGCCTTCACATCGGCCAATCTGCCGGCTACTGATACACGTCTGGCCCACATTCGCCGTGAGATGGCGGCTGACCCCCTTCTACAACGTGTGATGCACCACATGACGGAAGGGTGGCTCAAGGGGCAGTGCCCACAATTCTACAATGTCCGGGACGACTTGGCCGTCATTGATGATGTCCTCCTAAAGTTGGACCGGATTGTGATCCCACACAGCATGCACCGGCTTGTCCTCGAACAATTACACCAGGTCACTGTGGAGACCGACCATCGCCCCCTGGTCGGCATCATTCAGAAGGACCTCAACGACATGACCCCTCGCCACCAGCGCATTCTGCTCAAGTTCCGGAGGTACGACTTCCAACTTGCCTACACCCTGGGGAAGGATCTCATCATCGCAGATGCTCTGTCCAGGGTGGTCAACACACCATCCGACTTGGAGGAGTTCATTTGTCAGGTCGACGCACAGGTAGCCTTCACATCGACCAATCTGCCGGCCACCGATGCACGTCTGGCCCACATTCGCCGTGAGACGGCGGCTGACCCCCTTCTACAATGTGTGATGCACCACATGACGGAAGGGTAGCTCAAGGGGCAGTGCCCACAATTTTACAACGTCCGGGACGACTTGGCCGTCATTGATGGAGTCCTCTTGAAGATGGACCGGATCCTGATCCCACACAGCACGCACCGGCTTGTCCTCGAACAATTGCACGAAGGCCATCTCGGGGTTGAAAAGTGCAGGCGGAGGGCCCGAGAGTCTGTGTACTGGCCGGGCATCAGCGACGGCATCGCCAACATGGTGCTCAATGCCCCACCTGCCAAAGGTTTCAGCCGGAGCAAATCCCTGAGACGCTTCAGCCCCATGAGTTGGTAATGTCCCCCTGGGTGAAGGTGGGTGTGAACCTTTTTTCATGCGCTCGGCAGGGACTACGTCATCATAATTGATTATTTTTCAAATTATCCGGAGGTCATAAGCCTGCACGACTTGACATCATCAGCTGTAATCAGAGCATGTAAGGAAACCTTCGCTCGCCATGGCATTCCGCTTACCGTCATGTCGGACAACGGGCCCTGTTGTGCGACCCAAGAATGGTCTTCTTTTGCCGCTTCGTATGGCTTAACACACGTGACGTCCAGCCCTCTGCATCAAATGGTAAGGCGGAAAAGGACGTCCATATCGTGAAGCGGTTCCTCTGCAAGGCTGCTGATGCCGGATCTGACTTCTGTTTAGCCCTGCTGGCCTATCGCTCAGCCCCACTGTCCACAGGCCTCTCACCAGCCCAGCTGTTGATGGGTCACGCCCTCAGGACCACTGTACCATGCTCCAGTACTGCAAAGGATGCCCAGCAGAAGGTGGCATATGACACTCGGGCAACTGATCTTCCTGCCCTGGCGCCTGGAGACAACGTCCGCATACAACTACCAGAGGGTGGCTGGTCGGCAACTGCCGAAGTTCTCTGCCGCGTGGCTCCCCGTTTGTTCCTGGTTCGCATGCCTGATGGCTCCATTCGCCGGCGTAATCGCCGGGCTCTTTGGCTGCTTCCGCGCTCGCTACATGATCATGCACCGGTGCCACGCCCTCCTGTTGTCCCTGATGTCGACTTCGTGGAGCTTCCTGCCACTATGCCTATTCCTCAGCCGGTGGATCCTGACCCACCCTTGAGGCGGTCAACCCGAATTCGTCGCTCACCTACTAGGCTGGACTTATGAGCCTGTTTGCACATTGGACCCACTGAATTGTTGTGCAATACTGTTAACGTGTTTCTTTCTTGTCGTGCCAGGAGTTCTCTTTCGATATTTGATGATTGCACTTGTTTTGTTTGTGGTACAACCTCGTTGCTATGTTGCACCTGACACCTTCCTATGTATATAGTTTAGCCTCATGTACATTGTAGATACTGCGCACACATATTCAGCTGCACTCGGTACACACCAATATTTATTACCATATAGGCACATGTTCTTTTAAAAAGGGGGGATGTCATGATATCCACATTAACATATCATGGTGCAATCACACACACACACACACACTGATGGACAGATCAACGGACCAATCAACACACATGCAACATCACAGCCAATCACCAGTGAGAGCACATGCACTATAAAACAGGGAACACCACAGTTCCCGCTCATTCCAGCAGGAGATAGCTCAGAGCACAGAGCTCACAGTGCGCCACTCAGACATACACCATGTGCTGAGTGTCTCTCTAAGATAATGTTAGGGCTGGGTCCACAGCTTAATGGGTAAAGTACGAACCACAGCCATGATTTAACAGATGTTGTTATCAAGAGTAATAAAACAGTTGTACCATCTACAACCACGTTGGTTCGTTTGTATAGCGGAACACCCAACACGACATGTGTGGAGTTTGCACGTTCTCCCCATGTCTGCGTGGGTTTCCTCCGGGCGCTCCAATTTCCTCCCACAAGCCCCGAAAGACGTTCTTGTTAGGTGAATTGGACATTCTGAATTCTCCCTCTGTGTACCCAAACAGGCGCCGGAATGTGGCGACTAGGGTGTTTTCACAGTAACTTCATTGCATTAATGTAAGCCTATGTGTGATATTGATAAAAAGTTTATTATTAGATGGATTGACCATGCAAAAATGGTCTCTAAGTGGCCAAAGATGTGCAGGTTAGGTGGGGTTACAGGGATAGGGGTGGGGGAGTGGGCCTAGGTATGGTGTTCTTTCATAGGATCAGTGCAGGCTCAATGGACTGACTGGCCTCCTTCTGCACTGTAGGGATTTTATTTATAACAGATGATTGAGTGTTTTAAGCCCCATTTATCACACTTGAACACATAATCTAGGCTGTCTCCCACTGGGCTGCATTCTCCAGGCTCCCCATTCGCAGTGTTTCCCGGCGGCACATCATTCGTTGGCAGCTGGATTCTCTGCTCCCACCGCTGTTAAAGGGAATTCCCATTGAAGCCAGCCCACGCCTCTGGAAAACCCGTGGGTGGTGTGCCGGTGGGCCCAGAAAATTCCACTGCCAGCGAACAGAGGGGGCGTCATTCTCCGACCCCCCACCGGGTCGAAGAATGGCCGTTGGCCGCCGTGAATCCCGCCCCCGCCCCCGCCGAAGTCTCCGCTCCCGGAGATTGGGCGGGGGCGGGAATCCGGCCGCGCCGGTTGGCGGGACCCCCCGCTGGATTCTCCGGCCCGGATGGGCCGAAGTCCCGCCCAGGAATTGCCTGTCCCGCCGGCGTAAATCAAACCTGGTATTTACCGGCGGGACCAGGCGGCGTGGGCGGGCTCCGGGGTCCTGGGGGGGGCGCGGGGCGATCTGACCCCGGGGGGTGCCCCCACAGTGGCCTGGCCCGCGATCGGGGCCCACCGATCCGCGGGCGGGCCTGTGCCGTGGGGGCACTCTTTCCCTTCCGCCTCCGCCACGGCCTCCACCATGGCGGAGGCGGAAGTGACTCTCCCCACTGCGCATGCGCGGGAAACTGACAGCGGCCGCTGACGCTCCTGCGCATGCGCCACATTTCCGCGCCAGCTGGCGGGGCAACAAACGCCATTTCCGCCAGCTGGCGGGGCGGAAATCCCTCCGGCGTCGGCCTAGCCCCTCAATGTTGGGGCTAGGCCGCCAAAGATGCGGAGACTTACGCACCTTTTTGCCGGCGCGATGCCCGTCTGATTTGCGCCGGCTTTGGCGCCAGTCGGCGGGCATCCCGCCGTTGGGGGAGAATTTCGCCCAGGATTCTGGACACTGAGGGAATGCTGGGCTGTCAAAAGTGATGTCGTTCAAACGGGACATTAAACTTAAGCTCTGACTCTTCTTTCGGGTGGATCTTAAATATCCCACGGTGAAGATTAAGGGAGTTCTCCCAGTGCTGTGGGATTTTTCCCTCAAACCAAAGCAGCAGCAACAGATTATCTGACTGTGCATTTGTTGTCTTTCTGGGATCTTCCTCTGTCGAGCGCCTGCTGTTTCTCTTCATTGAAGCTGTGCCTGGTAAAGATATTTTGTTAGCTGCAAGGTCCTTTGAGTTTCGTGAAGAATGCAAAAGGCATTAGATAAATGCTCTTTCTACCAGGAGAAATCAAATTAACTTTTAATTAAAGGGTGCCTTTACATGGCAGAATGCTTAGCTGCCCTCAAGCCAGGAAGCTGCAGTATTGTTGCATTGAAGGGATGTGCTAAAACCTGATTCCTCCCTGGGTGAGGCTCCATCACTCTATATTTAGCACACTGCCATCCTTCTCCCCAGCAACCAGAATGACAGAGACAACATTTAGCCTGTGGTGTCCCTCACTACCCTGCACATCATCCATGATAGGGAGGGAGACACAAGAGTGGATCAGTGATCTCGCCCTCTTTTTAAAGAGCAGCTCAGCTCAGATCACAGAAGTCAAGTTTCCAATGCAATTAATTAAGAAAAATTAAATAAATTGTTGTCCGCCGATTGAGCAAGTACAATTCCGGTGGAAGTTTAGTGTCAGTGACTCGCTCTCTAATAATGCCACTTACTTGTTTGATATTCCCTGACACTAAACTGGTTTGAAAATGGTAAAGGGCGTGGGGACTGAGATAGAATGATCTTTCTGTGCCCTTCAGAAAGCCGCATTGCACTGCAACAATAGGGAGCCTATTTCAAAGGAAACATGAGCTACTGGTGCAGACCTGAGATTTTGGAAGCCCAGTGTGTTCAGTTCACTGGGTCCCACTGTCCCAAAGCACTTCACAGAAGTTTACATGGACAGAGCCAAAGACAATGACACAGAAAATGATCTAAAGAGATCTTCGATGGGGCAACTGATAGCTCCATCAAAGAGGTGGGTTTGAATGAGGGCCACCGAGGCAGGAGAGAAAGAGGTGGAGAGAAGGCAAGCGGCAAACTGGGGTCAGGCACACCAGCCTCTCCCTCGTTGCTTCTGACTTCTAGTTCAGTTAATTTGGATGGAGACATGGAGCGGGATTCTCCATCCCGCTGCACTGGGGCGGGATTCTCGCTAAGGGCCGACGCCGGAGTAAAAACGGGAGTGTTTTACTCCGGCGTCGGCACCCATTCCAGGACCCCATTCTGCGGCCCACAGGGGGCTACACCGCTCCAGCTGCCGATCCCAGCCTGAACCCGGCGCCGCGTGGTCCGCGCATACGCAGTTGGACCGGCAACAACTAGTGCATGCGCAGTGGCCTTCTTCCCCGCGCCGGCCCAGACCCCAAATGGCGCATTGCTACAGGAGCCGGCACGGAGGAAAGGAGGCCGGCCCGCTGATCGGTGGGCCCCGATCGCGGGCCAGGCCATTACGCCCCCCCCCCCCCCACCAACGGCGAGGTCCCGCCGGCTTAACATGTTAGAACGGCGCCGGCGGGACTCGGCTTTTTGTTGCAGCCACTTGGCCCATCCGGGCCGGAGAATCGGCTCTTGCCGGTCCAGGCCGGAGAATCGGCGCATACTGCGACCGACACCATGCCAGCCCCAATGGCGTCGATTCTCCGCTCAGCGGAGAATCATGTCCCGAAATCGGGGCGGCGGCCCGCCGGCGATTCTCCATCCTGGCCGGGGGTCGGAGAATTCTGCCCGGGGTTTCCCATTGTGGGCAGCCCCATGCCGTCGGTAAATCCACGGGCTGCTGGCGCAATGGAGAATTCCGACAGTGGAGAATCCAGCACTCAAACCAGCAAGTGCCTGCAGGGACCATACATTGACAATAACTGGAATGAGTGATGTTATCCCTGTATATTGTGGGAATCATCCTCATTTCCATCGAGATACAGACATGACTGATGTGTTCAGTCAATGTGAAGGGATGCAGCAATGTACTGGGAACCTTGCCCAAAGCATATGGAAGAAGCCCTGTACTGAGAACCCTGACATCCTGTGGGTTTTCACTTCAGAATTACAGGAACACGCTCATCCGAACAAGGAGCCACAGAAAGGGTGCAATTAGTGAGGTTTGTTTATAGAGGAGGATGTCGTGTATAAGTGCTTAACACCCGTGCCCAGGCTGTGCACTAGAGCTTCTTAACTTTTGTTTTTTTAAATTTAAAATTTTTTTTTAGAGTATCCAATTCTTTTTCTTTTCCAATTAAGGGGCAATATAACATGGCTAATGCACCTACACTGTGTCATGATATCCACATCAGTATATCGTGGTGCTATCACACACAGACACTGTTGGACAGGCAGTTGGACCAACCAGCACACACATAACATCGCAGCCAATCACCAGTGAGAGCACACGCACTATAAAACGGGGAACACCACAGTTCCCGCTCATTCTACCAGGAGATAGCTCAGAGCACAGAGCTCACAGCGCGCCACTCAGACATAGACCATGTGCTGAGTGCCTCACTAAGATAGTGATAGGGCTGGGTCCACAGGTTAGCTGGTGAAGCACGTACCCAGGCCGGTAGTTAGTTGTTACCGTTGTTTAGACAATAAAACAGAGTTGTATCATCTACAGCCGTGTTGGATCATTTGTGCATCAGAACACCCAACTCGACATGATACCAGTAGTGGAAGCTAACCAGCGACTGTGAGACCTACCTGCACCCTTTCAGAAATCCGCCATCCTGCTCCATGGAAAACATCAGCCCGCCGCTCCGAATCGCTGGTAATCTCGGCGTAAACTGGAAGCTGTTTAAACAGCGCTTCCAGCTCTTCCTAGAAGCCACAGAAAGGGAGAATGCATCGGACACCAGGAAGATCGCCCTCCTCCTCTCCAAGAGAGGACAAGACGCCATCCACATCTATAACTCCCTGGCATTCGCGGAAGGCGAGGACAAAACAAAATATAAGATGGTGCTTCTGAAGTTCGATGAACACTTCAGCATGGAAGTCAATGAGAGCTTCAAGAGGTACCTATTCCAGCAGCGCCTGCAGGGTAAGGATGAGCTTTTCCAATCTTACTTGACACACCTCCGTATCCTCGCGCAGTCCTGCGGCTACGAGGCCACCTCCGACTCCATGATACGGGATCAGATAGTTTTTGTGGTCATCTCGGACACCCTACGCCAGCAGCTCCTTAAAATAAAGCGCCTCACCCTAGCGACCGTCATCGAGACCTGCGTCCTCCATGAGAACGTGACCAGCCGGTACTCCCAAATCCAGGCGGCCGGAACAGCACGGCACGGGTCCTACGAGGTGGAGCTGGTCCAGTCGATCGAGTTCCTCCCGGCCCACGGCCCGGACGAGGGCGGCCATTTCGCGCGCTTTCCGAGGCCTCTCGCGCTTGTATGCGCCAAAAGAGGGGACGTTGACGCAGAGGGACGTGATGCGCAGGCGCGCTCTACGCAGGACCGCACCGCGCATGTCCGGTGGCGCAACGAACGCCATGACGTCACGACATGCGGCAACTGTGGCTCCGTCCACTTAAAGCGGCAGTGTCCGGCCAAAACGCGACAATGCCTTCGATGTGGCAGGATGGGCCACTACTCTGCCTGCTGTCGAGCAGCTCAACCTGCCAACTCCCAACAATTCCGCCAGCCTCGCAGGGACGTGCGGGCGATTCAGCCCCGCTACACTGAGTCATATCCTGATCGTATGCAGACCAGCGATACCGAAGACAGGGAGCCCTTCCATGTTGCGGTAATCCACAAGAACCGGATGTCCCCAAGTCAGAACCACCAGCCGCTGCTAGTGCACAGCATTGATCCGGGCAATGAGTGGTGTGCCACCCTAACGGTCAACCGATCCCAAACCACATTTCGCCTGGACACTGGTGCCTCCGCCAATCTCCTCGCATGGTCAGCCTTCCAGACCTTGAAGGTCAAACCACCGATTCTGCCATCCCACTGTCAGCTGGTTGACTACAATGGAAACGTCATCCCAGCCATGGGGTCCTGCCAGCTCGATGTTACACACAACTCAAACAAAGCCATATTATCATTTGAAATAGTTGGATCCTCGAAGGACTCTGTTGGGCGTGCAAGATCCTCCACCTCGTTCAGCGGGTACACACTCTGTCTCCAGAAGGCACGTCCGATTTCCCAGATGCGGACTTTAGGGCGCAGCTCCACTCACTCCTCGCGCACAACGAGGAGGTTTTCGAGGGCATGGGCACACTGCCCTACACATACAAAATATGGCTCAAACCAGACGCCACCCCGGTCATTCACGCAACTCGTAGGGTCCCAGCACCACTCAAGGACCGCCTCAAACAGCAGCTGCAGGACCTGCAGGACCAAGGAGTGCTTTCCCGGGTCACGGAGCCAACGCCATGGGTCAGCTCCATGGTGTGCGTCAAGAAGCCCTCCGGCGAGCTCCGGATCTGTATCGACCCAAAAGATTTGAATCACAACATTATGAGGGAACACGACCCCATACCCAAACGAGAAGAAATCACGAGCGAAATGGCTCGGGCAAAAATATTCACCAAGCTTGATGCCTCAAAGGGCTTTTGGCAGATTCAATTGGATCAGTCCAGCAGGAAGCTGTGCACTTTCAACACCCCATTTGGCAGATACTGCTACAATAGGATGCCATTCGGCATCATTTCGGCCTCTGAAGTGTTCCATCGCATCATGGAACAGATGATGGAGGGCATCGAAGGTGTACGCGTCTACGTAGACGACGTTATCATCTGGTCCACCACACCACAGGAGCACATCAGTCATCTCCAGCGTGTCTTTGCACGGATACGGAATCGGGGCCTGCACCTTAACCGAGCCAAGTGCTCTTTTGGCCAGACTGAGCTAAAGTTTTTTGGGGACCACATCTCCCGGTCGGGTGTGCGGCCGGATGCCGACAAGGTGGCAGCCATCGCAGCCATGCAGCAGCCGTCAGACAAGAAGGCAGTGCTGCGCTTTCTCGGGATGGTCAACTTCCTGGGGAAGTTCATTCCTAACCTTGCTTCGCACACGACTGCTCTTCGACACCTGGTCAAAAAGACAACGGAATTCCAGTGGCTGCCCGCACACCAGAGTGAATGGGAGGAGCTCAAGGTCAAGCTCACAACCGCCCCGGTACTGGCGTTTTTCGATACCACACGGGAAGCAAAGATCTCAACTGACGCCAGCCAGTCCGGCATTGGGGCGGTCCTCCTGCAACGGGACTGTCGTGTTGGGTGTTCCGATACACAAACGAACCAACACGGTTGTAGATGGTACAACTCTGTTTTATTATTCTGTACAATAATAACTATTAACTTCTGGAAGTGGTTCGTACTTCACCAGCTAACCTGTGGACCCAGCCCTAGCACTATCTTAGTGAGGCACTCAGCACATGGTGTATGTCTGAGTGGCACGCTGTGAGCTCTGTGCTCTGAGCTATCTCCTGGTAGAATGAGTGGGAACTGTGGTGTTCCCTGTTTTATAGTGCGTGTGCTCTCACTGGTGATTGGCTGTGATGTTGTGTGTGTGTTGATTGGTCCATCGACCTGTCCATCAGTGTGTGTTTGCACCATGATATGTTTATATGAATTTTCAGAAGGATATGCGCCTACATGGTAATAAATATTGGTGTGTACTGAGTGTGGCTGAGTATGTGTGTGCAATATTTACAACATGTACATGAGGCTAAACTATATACAGAGGAAGGTGTCAGATGCAACAGAGCAACGAGGTTGTACCACGAACAAAACAAGTGCAATCATCAAATATCGAAAGAGAACTCCTGGAACGACAAGAAAGAAACACGTTAACATTGTTGCACAACAATTCAGTGAGTCCAATGTGCAGACAGGCTCATAAGTCCAGCCTAGTAGGTGGGCGACGAATTCGGGTTGACTGCCTCAAGGGTGGGTCAGGATCCACCGGCTGAGGAATGTGCCTGGCCACGGGCGAGAGAGTAATAGGCAGAGTGGCAGGAAGCTCCACGAAGTCGACATCAGGGACAACAGGAGTGAGTGCAACTGTGCATGATCACATAGCGAGCGCGGAAGCAGCCGAAGGGCCCGCGATTACGCTGGCGAATGGAGCCATCAGGCATGGGCACCAGGAACGAGTGGGGAGCCACACGACGGAGAACCTCGCCGACCAGCCACCCTCCGGTAGGTGTATGCGGACGTTGTCTCCAGGCGCCAGGGCAGGAAGATCAGTTGCCCGACCGTCATGTGCCACCTTCTGCTGAGCACACTGCTGTTGCATCCTTTGCAGTACTGCAGCATGGTCGGATTTAGGAACATGAATGGACGGCACAGTGGTCCTGAGGGTGTGACCCATCAACAGCTGGGCTGGTGAGAGGCCTGTGGACAGTGGGGCCGAGCGATAGGCCAGCAAGGCTAGACAGAAGTCAGATCCGGCATCAGCAGCCTTGCAGAGGAGCCGCTTCACGATATGGACGTCCTTTTCCGCCTTGCCATTTGACTGGGGATGCAGAGGGCTGGACGTCACGTGTGTGAAGCCGTATGAAGCGGCAAAAGAAGACCATTCTTGGCTCGCAAAACAGGGCCCATTGTCAGACATGACGGTGAACGGAATTCCATGGCGAGCGAAGGTTTCTTTCCTGCTCTGATGACAGCTGATGATGTCAAGTCGTGCAGGCGTATGACCTCCGGATAATTGGAAAAATAGTCAATTATAATGACGTAGTCCCTGCCGAGCGCATGAAAGAGGTCCACACCCACCTTCGCCCAGGGGGACGTTACCAACTCATGGGGCTGAAGTGTCTCGGGGTTGCGCCGGCTGAAACCTTTGGCAGGTGGGGCAGTTGAGCACCATGTTGGCGATGTTGTCGCTGATGCCCGGCCAGTACACAGCTTCTCGGGCCCTCCGCATGCACTTTTCAACCCCGAGGTGGCCTTCGTGCAATTGTTCGAGGACAAGCCGGTGCATGCTGTGTGGGATCACAATCCGGTCCAACTTTAGGAGGACATCATCAATGACGGCCAAGTCGTCCCGGACATTGTAGAATTGTGGGCACTGCCCCTTGAGCCACCCTTCCGTCATGTGGTGCATCACACGTTGTAGAAGGGGGTCAGCCGCCATCTCACGGCGAATGTGGGCCAGACGTGTATCAGTAGCCGGCAGATTGGCCGATGTGAAGGCTACTTGTGAGTCGACCTGACAAACGAACACCTCCGATTCGGGCGGTGTGCTCACTGCTCTGGACAGGGCATCCGCGATGATGAGGTCCTTTCCCAGGGTGTAGACCCGTTGGAAGTCGTACCTCCGGAGCTTGAGCAGAATGCGCTGGAGGCGAGGGGTCATCTCGTTGAGGTCCTTCTGAATGATGCCGACCAGGGGGCGATGGTCGGTCTCCACAGTGAACTGCGGAAGACCACATACATTGTCGTGAAACTTGTCGATGCCAGTCTGTTCTGTGCGGGTCATGGCCCGTGAGGCATATGCGACCGGGGCCCATGATGCAGTGTCGTCCCGTTGCAGGAGTACCGCCCCAATGCCGGACTGGCTGGCATCAGTCGAGACCTTTGTGTCCCGAGTAGTGTCGAAGAACGCCAAGACCGGAGCGGTGGTGATCTTGATCTTTTTTAAAAAAAATAATTTTTATTATATGTTTTCATAAAATATCAATAACAAAATGAGAAAGAAAAAAGAACCCAACAGTGTTAAGTACAAAACACAATCTAAAAAAGCAACCCCCAAACCCCTCCCCCCCCTGTACATAAATAATAAATTAACATTAACACCCCGACTTAACACAACGGGTGTATACACCCCCTCACACCCTCCAGTGTAAATAACATAAACAAAAATAAAGTTGAATTCGGCCTGGAGGCTGCGCCTCTTCCTCAACAATCCTTCCTCAGGCTCTTCCGCATACCTCCTGTCTACCCTCACCATCTCCCCCACCAGCCTCTCCCTCTCCCCCGCTCCCTCCATTCCTTGTGGGCCCTAATGGAGATCAGCTCTCCCCTCACCACCGCCTTCAGTGCCTCCTATACCATCCCCACTCGGACCTCCCCGTTGTCGTTGGTCTCCAAGTACCTCTCTATACTTGCTCAGACCCGCTCGCTCACCTCCTCGTCCGCCAACAGCCCCACCTCCAAGCGCCACAGCGGGCGCTGGTCCCTCTCCTCCCCCACCTCCAAGTCCACCCAATGCGGGGCGTGGTCCGAAATGGCTATTGCCGAATACTCGGTATCCTCTACTCTCGCTATCAGCGCCCTACTCAAAATGAAAAAGTCGATTCGAGAATAAGCCTTATGGACATGTGAGAAGAATGAAAATTCCCTAGCCCCCGGCCTTGCAAATCTCCAAGGGTCCACCCCTCCCATTTGGTCCATAAATCCCCTCAACACTCTAGCCGCCGCCGGCTTCCTACCCGTCCTAGACCTGGAGCGATCCAGTGCCGGATCCAACACCGTGTTAAAGTCTCCCCCCCCCCATTATCAGGCCCCACACTGCCAAGTCTGGGATCCGACCCAACATACGCCGCATAAAACCCGCATCGTCCCAGTTCAGAGCATACACATTGACCAGTACCACCCTCTCTCCCTGCAACTTACCACTTACCATTATGTACCTACCGCCATTATCTGCCACAATGCTCGACACCTCGAATGACACTTCTTTCCCACCAAGATCGCCACCCCTCGATTTTTGGCATCTAGCCCCGAGTGAAATACCCTTTCCTCAGTCTTACCTGGGCTGCCAACTTCAGGTGTGTCTCCTGGAGCATAATCACATCCGCCTTGAGCCCCTTCGGGTGCGTGAACACGCGGGCCCGCTTAACCGGCCCATTCAGTCCCCTTACATTCCAGGTTATCAGCTGGATCAGGGGGCTACCCGCCCCCATCCACCGCCGACTAGCCATGACCCCTCCTCGGCCAGCCACGTGCCCGCACCCCACACTCGGCCCGTTCCCCACAGCGGCATACCCCCATCTCGACCCCCCCCCACTCGCTCCAGCTCCTCCTTGACCTTAGCAGCAGAAACTCGATCCCGCCCCCCCCCCCCCGCTCCCCCCCCCCCCCCCCCTCCCCCCCGGGCTAGGACCCATCTGATGCACAATCAATTACTCTCGAGACAACGTGAGTCATAACTAATAGGCTTCAATCAGCTAGAACTGTACCCAGCAGCTTCGATACAGAAAGTGAAGGCTGTTGGGATGGCATTGGTTCTTATACCCCGCCTCTCAGGGCGGAGCTATGTACGTTAGCCAATGGTAGACTCCTAGGTCTAGCCAATGGTCATCCACCTCAGGTACTGCAATACCTGGTATTACCACATTCACCCCCTGTTAAAAAGAACCCAGCGGGGTGATGGCCAGCATTACTGTCGCCTTTTGCATGGTAGAACCAGGTATGGAGGTACCGTGATGTCGAGGGTAACAGAAAAAGTGTTTATGGTGCAGCAATCAAACGATCGGGTGGCCTGGCCGTCCTTCTGGAGCGTCTGGGCTTCGGCGATGATCCTGGTGGGGGCCCCAGCGGTTGCGACTCCGGGAATGTGGTGTTTTCCTCCCAGGCAGCTTCGTCACCCCTCGGCGGCGCTGTTGGGGCGAAAAGTGGGCAGGGGCGCCTGTAGGGGGCGTCGGTGCCTGTTTGGCGCTGGGTTGGGGTGGCGGCAGTACTGACCCTCTGGTCAGGTGCTGCGGGGAGGGTGGGGGCAATGGTGCGGGCGTGCGTGGGGCTCCGGTGGGCGCCAGGTCCCGAAGGGAGACCGTGTCTTGGCGTCCGTCGGGGAACGCAACGTAGGCATACTGGGGGTTGGCATGCAGCAGGTGGACCCTCTCGACCAACGGGTCCAACTTGTGCGCCCGCACGTGTTTCCGCAGCAGGACGGGTCCGGGTGTCGCTAGCCAGGTTGGGAGCGAGGTCCCGGAGGAAGACTTCCTGGGGAAAACAAGGAGACGTTCATGAGGTGTCTGGTTTGTGGTAGTACAGAGCAGCGACCGGATGGAGTGAAGGGCCACTGGGAGGACTTCTTGCCAGCGGGAGACTGGGAGATTCCTGGACCGTAGGGCCAGCAGGACAGTCTTCCAGACCGTTCCGTTCTCCCTTTCTACCTGCCCATTTTCCCGGGGGTTGTAACTGGTCTTCCTGCTGGAGGCGATGCCTTTGCTGAGCAGGAATTGCCGCAGTTCGTCACTCATAAAGGAGGACCCCCTATCACTGTGAATGTATGCGGGGAAACCGAACAGTGTAAAAATACCCTGGAGGGCCTTGATGATGGTGGTTGTGATCATGTCCGGGCAGGGAATGGCGAATGGGAACCGGGAGTACTCGTCAATCACGTTCAGGAAGTCCGTGTTGCGGTCGGTGGAGGGGAGGGGGCCTTTGAAATCCATGCTGAGGCGTTCAAAGGGACGGGAAGCCTTTATCAGATGCGCTCTCTCTGGCCGGTAGAAGTGCGGTTTGTACTCCGCGCAGATTTGGCAGTTCCTGGAGACTGTCCTGACCTCCTTGATGGAGTAGGGCAGGTTGCGGGTCTTGATGAAATGAAAGAAACGAGTGACCCCCGGGTGGCAGAGGTCCTCGTGGAGGGCTCGGAGGCGGTCCACTTGTGCGGTGGCGCAAGTGCTGCGGGGCAGGGCACCAGGAGGCTCGTTCAGCTTCCCGGGACGGTACAAGATCTCAAATTTTTGGTGGAGAGTTCTATCCTCCACCGCAAGATCTTGTCGTTCTTAATCTTGTCTCGCTGCGCATTATCGAACATGAAGGCAACCGACCGTTGGTCAGTGAGAAGAGTGAATCTCCTGCCGGCCAGGTAATGCCTCCAGTGTCGCACAGCTTCTACTATGGCCTGGGCCTCCTTTTCGACCGAGGAATGGTGATTTTCGGAATCATGGAGAGTGCGGGTGAAGAAAGCCACGGGCCTGCCCGCTTGGTTGAGGGTGGCCGCCAGAGCTACGTCGGACGCATCGCTCTCGACCTGGAAGGGGAGGGTCTCGTCGATGGCGCGCATCGTGGCTTTTGCGATGTCCGCTTTGATGCGGCAGAAGGCCTGGCGGGCCTCCGTCGACAGGGGGAAGGTTGTGGACTGGATCAGGGGTCGAGCCTTGTCGGCGTAGTTAGGGAACCATTGTGCATAATAGCTGAAGAAACCAAGGCAGCGCTTTAGGGCCTTGGGGCAGTGAGGGAGGGGGAACTCCATGAGGGGGCGCATGCGTTCAGGGTCGGGGCCTATGACTCCACTTCGCACTACGTAGCCTAGGATGGCTAGACGGTCGGTGCTAAACACGCATTTATCCTTATTGTAGGTCAAATTAAGGATATTTGCGGTCTGGAGAAATCTTCGGAAGTTGGTGTCGTGGTCCTGCTGGTCATGGCCGCAGATGGTGACGTTATCAAGATACGGGAACATTGCGCGTAAGCCGTACCGGTCAACCATTCGGTCTATCTCTCGTTGGAAGACCGAGACCCCGTTCGTGACACCGAAGGGAACACTTAAAAAGTGATAGAGCCGCCCATCTGCTTCGAAGGCCGTGTACTGGCGGTCACTACGGAGAGGTAGCTGGTGGTAGGCAGACTTGAGATCCACCGTGGAGAAAACCTTGTATTGCGCAATCCTGTTTACCAGGTCGGCTATACGGGGGAGAGGGTATGCGTCCAGTTGCGTAAACCTGTTGATGGTCTGGCTATGGTCGATGACCATCCTATGTTTCTCCCCGGTCTTTACCACCACTACTTGAGCCCTCCAGGGGCTGTTGCTTGCTTCGATGACCCCTTCCTTCAGCAGCCTTTGGACCTCGGACCTGATGTCCTGGGCACTGTACTGTCTGCTCCTGGTGGCGACGGGTTTGCAATCCGGGGTAAGGTTCGCAAACAGGGAAGGCGGGTCGACCTTAAGGGTCGCGAGGCCGCAGACAGTAAGGGGGGGTATAGGGCCGCCAAATTTAAAAGTCAGGCTTTGCAGATGGCACTGGAAATCCAGCCCAAGAAGGGTGGCTGCGCAGAGGTGCGGCAGAACGTACAGGCGGAAATTGCGGAATTCCCTGCCTTGGACAGTGAGATTCGCTAGGCAGAACCCCTTTATCTCCACTGCGTGTGACCCGGAGGCCAGGGAGATCCGTTGGTTTACGGGATGGGTGACAAGAGAACATCGCCTTACCGTGTCGGGGTGGACAAAGCTTTCCATGCTCCCGGAGTCGATCAGGCACAACGTCACATGGCCGTTGATGGCGATCGTTTTAGTGGCTTTCGCTCGCGTCCGGGGCCAACTCTGGTCCAGGGCAACGGAGGCCAGCTGCAGTAAGGAGGAGTTCTGGTCGGGCAGCGAGTAGTCGACTGTGCTGGGGGCCTGAGACCCCCATCCAAGATGGCGTCAGCCACGGGTCGCACATGGAGTCCGGGGATGTCGAAGATGGCAGTGGCGAGGGACAAAATAGCGGCGCCCACCCATCCAGCGTGGTGGCCGGGGGGCAAAATGTCCGCGGCCGTGGGTCGCACGCTGCCTGGGGATAGGAGGGCGGCGGTGGGCCTTGGACGGCCGGGGCCTGGAAGAAAGGCTGCTGATAGTCGCTGGAGACCGCGGCCACGGCGCGGGGCCTGGCAGACCGCGACATAGTGGCCTTTCTTGCTGCACCCTTTGCAGGTGGCGGCGCGGGCCGGGCAGCGAACGTACGGGTGATTCGCCTGCCCGCAGAAGAAGCAGCATTGGCCGGCGGTGATAGCGGGCCGTCTCGCCGCGCAGGCCTGCGGGGTTAGCGGGAAAGTCTGGGGGGCGCCATGCGTCCGGGAGCAAAAGCCAGTGCGTTTAAAAAAAAAAATATTTATTCAAGTTTTTTGGCCAAACATAACAGTACGTAGTGTTTCTTTTACACAACAATAAAGCAATATAAATAACAGTGGCCAGTTTTAAACAAATAAATAATATATAAACAAAAACAAAAACAAAACTGAATGGCAACTGCCTTGTCCGAAATAAATACTCTCCAAAAATACAATCCAACAATCCAATATACAATTACATATACCAAATACCTATACATATACAATAACATCCCTGAGAGTCCGTCCGATTCCTCCCCCCCGCCCTCCCCCCCGCCCCCCCCCCCCCTCGCCCCTGGGTTGCTGCTGTTGTCTACTTCTTTTCCATTCCCTCTATCTTTCTGTGAGGTAGTCGACGAACGGTTGCCACCGCCTGGTGAACCCCTGAGCCGAACCCCTTAACACAAACTTAATCCGTTCTAACTTTATAAACCCTGCCATATCGTTTATCCAGGTCTCCACACCCGGGGGTTTGGCTTCCTTCCACATTAACAATATCCTGCGCCGGGCTACAAGGGACGCAAAGGCCAACACGTCAGCCTCTCTCGCCTCCTGTACTCCCGGCTCTTCTGCAACCCCAAATATAGCCAACCCCCAGCCTGGTTCGACCCGGACCCCCACCACCTTCGAAAGCACCTTTGCCACCCCCACCCAGAACCCCTGTAGTGCCGGGCATGACCAGAACATGTGGGTGTGATTCGCTGGGCCTCTCGAGCATCTCGCACACCTATCCTCTACCCCAAAAAATTTACTAAGCCGTGCTCCAGTCATATGCGCCCTGTGTAGCACCTTAAATTGTATCAGGCTTAGTCTGGCACACGAGGACGATGAGTTTACCCTACGTAGGGCATCAGCCCACAGCCCCTCCTCAATCTCCTCCCCCAGTTCTTCTTCCCATTTCCCTTTCAGCTCATCTACCATGATCTCCCCCTCGTCCCTCATCTCCCTGTATATGTCCACCACCTTACCGTCCCCCACCCATGTCTCTGAGATCACTCTATCCTGCACTTCCTGCATCGGGAGCTGCGGGAATTCCCTCACCTGTTGCCTCGCAAAAGCCTTCAATTGCATGTACCGAAATGCATTCCCTTGGGGCAACCCATATTTCTCCGTCAGCGCTCCCAGACTCGCAAACGTCCCATCTACAAATAGATCTCTTAGTTGTACTACCCCAGATCTTTGCCATGCTCCAAATCCCCCATCCATTTTCCCTGGAACGAACCTATGATTGTTTCTTATCGGGGACCGCACCGAAGCTCCCGTCCCTCCCCTATGCCGTCTCCACTGCCCCCAAATTTTCAATGTAGCCACCACCACCGGGCTTGTGCTGTATTTCTTTGGTGAGAATGGCAACGGCGCCGTCACCATTGCTTGCAGGCTAGTCCCCCTGCAGGACGCCCTCTCCAATCTCTTCCACGCCGCTCCCTCCCCTTCTCCCATCCACTTACACACCATTGAAACATTGGCGGCCCAGTAGTACTCACCTAGGCTCGGTAGTGCCAGCCCCCCCCTGTCCCTACTACGCTGCAAGAATCCCCGCCTCACTCTCGGGGTCTTCCCAGCCCACACAAAACTCATAATGCTCTTCTCAATTCTTTTGAAAAAAGCCTTTGTGATCACCACCGGGAGGCACTGGAACACAAAACGGAATCTCGGGAGGACCACCATTTTAACCGCCTGCACCCTACCTGCCAATGACAGGGACACCATGTCCCATCTCTTGAAATCCTCCTCCATCTGTTCCACCAACCGTGTTAAATTAAGCCTATGTAATGTACCCCAATTCTTGGCTATCTGGATCCCCAGGTACCGGAAGTCCCTTGTTACCTTCCTCAACGGTAAATCCTCTATCTCTCTGCTCTGCTTCCCCGGATGCACCATAAATAACTCACTTTTCCCCATGTTCAGTTTATACCCTGAAAAATCCCCAAACTCCCCAAGTATCCGCATTATCTCTGACATCCCCTCCGCCGGGTCCGCCACATATAGCAACAAATCATCCGCATACAGAGATACCCGGTGTTCTTCTCCCCCCTGAGTACTCCCCTCCACTTCCTGGAACCCCTCAGTGCTATGGCCAGGGGTTCAATCGCCAATGCAAACAATAACGGGGACAGAGGACATCCCTGCCTCGTCCCTCTATGGAGCCAAAAATAGTCAGACCCCCGTCCATTCGTGACCACTCTCGCCATCGGGGCCCTATACAGCAACTGTACCCACCTGATATACCCGTCCCCAAAGCCAAATCTCCTCAACACCTCCCACAAATAATCCCACTCCACTCTATCAAATGCTTTCTCGGCATCCATCGCCACCACTATCTCCGCCTCCCCCTCTGGTGGGGGCATCATCATTACCCCTAGCAGCCTCCGTATATTTGTATTTAGCTGTCTCCCCTTCACAAACCCAGTTTGGTCCTCATGGACCACCCCCGCGACACAATCCTCTATCCTCATTGCCATTACCTTGGCCAGAATCTTAGCATCCACATTCAGGAGGGAAATGGGCCTGTATGACCCGCATTGCAGTAGGTCTTTTTCCTTCTTTAGGAGGAGCAATATCGTTGCCTCTGACATAGTCGGGGGCAGCTGCCCCCTTTCCCTCACCTCATTAAAGGTTCTCATCAGTAGCGGGGCCAGCAAGTCCAAATATTTCTTATAGAATTCAACTGGGAACCTGTCTGGTCCCGGGGCCTTCCCCGCCTGCATGCTCCCAATCCCTTTCACTACTTCCTCCGTCTCAATCTGTGCTCCCAGCCCCACTCTCTCCTGCTCCTCCACCTTAGGAAATTCCAGCTGATCCAGAAAGCACATCATTCTCTCCTTCCCGTCCGGGGGCTGCGCTTCATATAATCTTTCATAAAATGCCTTGAACACTCCATTCACTCTCTCCGCTCCCCGCTCCATCTCTCCCTCCTCATCTCTCACCCCCCCTATCTCCCTCGCTGCTCCCCTTTTCCTCAGTTGGTGGGCCAACAACCTACTCGCCTTCTCCCCAAATTCGTACTGTACACCCTGTGCCTTCCTCCATTGTGCCTCTGCAGTACCCGTAGTCAACAAGTCAAATTCTACATGTAGCCTTTGCCTTTCCCTGTACAGTCCCTCCTCTGGTGCCTCCGCGTATTGTCTGTCCACCCTCAGAAGTCCTTTTAACAACCGCTCCCTTTCCCTACCCTCCTGCTTTCCTTTATGTGCCCTAATAGATATCAGCTCCCCTCTAACCACTGCCTTCAGTGCCTCCCAGACCACTCCCACCTGTACCTCCCCATTATCATTAAGTTCCAAGTACCTTTCAATACACCCCCTCACCCTTAAACACACCCCCTCATCTGCCAATAATCCCATGTCCATTCTCCAGGGTGGACGCTGTTGTTTTTCTTCCCCTATCTCCAGGTCCATCCAGTGTGGAGCATGATCCGAGATGGCTATAGCCGTGTACTCCGTCCCCGTCACCTTTGGGATCAGTGCCCTTCCCAAAACAGAAAAATCTATTCGTGAAAATACTTTGTGTACATAGGAGAAAAACGAAAACTCCTTACTCCTAGGTCTACTAAATCTCCAGGGATCTACTCCTCCCATCTCCTCCATAAAATCCTTAAGCACCCTAGCTGCAGCCGGCCTCCTTCCGGTCCTGGACCTCGATCTGTCCAGCCCTGGTTCCAGCACCGTATTAAAGTCTCCACCCATTACCAACTTTCCCACTTCTAGGTCCGGGATTCGTCCTAACATACTCCTCATAAAATTGGCATCATCCCAGTTCGGGGCATACACGTTCACTAATACCACCGCCTCCCCTTGCAGTTTGCCACTCACCATCACGTATCTGCCCCCACTATCTGCCACTATAGTCTTTGCCTCAAACATTACCCGCTTCCCCACTAGTATGGCCACCCCCCTGTTTTTTACATTTAGCCCCGAATGAAACACCTGCCCCACCCATCCTTTGCGAAGTCTAACCTGGTCTATCAGCTTCAGATGCGTCTCCTGAAGCATAACCACATCTGCCTTAAGTTTCTTTAGGTGTGCGAGTACCCGTGCCCTCTTAATCGGCCCGTTCAGCCCTCTCACATTCCACGTGATCAACCGGGTTGGGGGGCTCTTTACCCCCCCCCCCTTGACGACTAGCCATTTCCTTTTTCAATCCAGCTCCTCACCCGGTTCCCACGTAGCTATATCCCCCCCCAGGCGGCGCCCCCCTGCCCTGACCCCCCCCTCCCATACCAGCTCCCCCTTCTCCCCAGCAGCAGCAACCCAGTTAACCCCCCCCCCGCTAGATCCCAAGCTAGCGTAATTGTACCCCCCATGTTGCTCCCAGAAGTCAGCAAACTCTGGCTGACCTCGGCTCACACTGTGCGAGGCCCCCTCCTTCCTGCTTCCCTGTTCCCGCCATGATTACCATAGCGCGGGAACAAAGCCCGCGCTTCCCTTTTGGCCCCGCCCCCAATGGGCGGCGCCCTAAACTCCTCATCCTCCCTCACCCCCTCCCCCACGACATGGGGAAGAGAGAGAAGTTACAGGGTCGCAGGTTTAACAACTTGGGAAGTCCTCTCTTCCCCTTTTCCCCCCTTCATCCCACAAATTCACCCCCCAACTTTTGTCCCAAACGTTCTTTTTCTGGCCCGCTCACTCCAGCTTCTCCTCGACAATAAATGTCCACGCCTCATCTGCCGTTTCGAAGTAGTAGTGTTTCCCTAGATGTGTGACCCACAGTCTTGCCGGTTGCAGCATTCCGAATTTGACCTTCCTTTTATGCAACACCGCCTTGGCCCGATTAAAGCTTGCCCTCCTTCTCGCCACCTCCGCACTCCAATCTTGATATACGCGGATCACTGCATTCTCCCACCTACTGCTCCAAGTTTTCTTTGCCCACCTGAGGACCATCTCTCTGTCCTTATATCGGAGAAATCTCACCACTATTGCTCGAGGAATTTCTCCAGCCCTCGGTCTTCGCGCCATAACCCGATAGGCTCCCTCCACCTCCAGCGGACCCGTCGGGGCCTCCGATTCCATTAACGAGTGCAGCATCGTGCTCACATATGCCCCGACGTCCGCCCCTTCTACACCTTCGGGAAGACCAAGAATCCTTAGGTTCTTCCTCCTCGCATTATTCTCCAGCACCTCCAGCCTTTCCACACATCTTTTGTGTTGTGCCTCGTGGATTTCCGTTTTCACCACCAGGCCCTGTATGTCGTCCTCATTCTCAGCAGCCTTTGCCTTCACGACCCGAAGCTCCTGTTCCTGGGTCTTTTGCTCCTCCTATAGCCCCTCAATCGCTTGTAATATCGCGGCCAACAGCTCCTTCTTCATCTCCTTTTTGAGTTCATCTACGCAACGCCGCAGGAACTCTTGTTGGTCAGGGCCCCATATTAAACTGCCTCCTTCCGACGCCATCTTGCTTTGTGCCTGCCTTCCTGGCCGCTGCTCTAGAGGATCCACCGCAATCCGGCTACTTTCCTCTCTTTTTTTCCATCCGTGTCCAGGGGGGATTCCCTTCTGGATTACCGCACAGTGTTATTTGCCGTTAAAATTGCCGATGGGGCTCCTATTAAGAGCCCAACAGTCTGTTCCACCGGGAGCTGCCGAAACGTGCGACTCAGCTGGTCATCGCCGCACCCGGAAGTCGTGAGCCAGTGCGTTTTTATACGCAACGTCCATGGACCCCGCACAGTGTGTCCATTTCAAGGAGCCTTCGGCGGATGTCGGGGGAAGTCATACCTGCCACGAAAGCATCCCGAATTAAAAGTTCCGTGTGCTCGTTCCCCATAACTGGTGGGCAGCCACAGTTTCTGCCCAGCACTAGCAGTGCCCGATAGAAGTCTTCCAGTGTTTCTTCAGGGCTTTGCCTTCTAGTTGCTAGCAGGTGACGGGCGTAGACCTGGTTCACAGGACGGATGTAATGTCCTTCCAGCAGCATGATAGCTGCAGCATAGTTCGCGGCCTCTTCGATCAGAGGGTAGATCCCGGGGCTGACCCGCGAGGGTAGAAGGTGCATTTTCTGCCTCTCCGTGGGGGTGTCGGCGGCCGTGTCGAGGTAGCCCTTAAAACACGCCATCCAATGCTTGGAAATCGCAGTGGAGTTGTCTGCGTGGGGGCTGAGCTGAAGGCACTCCGGCTTAATGCGGGGATCCATCCTTTCAGAAGTAATAGCTGATTAAATTGATGCACAATCAATTACTCTCGAGACAAGGTGAGTCATGACTAATAGGCTTTAATCTGCTAGAACTGTACCCAGCAGCTTTGATACAGAAAGTGAAGGCTGCTGGGACGGCATTGGTTCTTATACCCTGCCTCTCAGGGCGGAGCTATGTACATTAGCCAATGGTAGACTCCTAGGTCTAGCCAATGGTCATCCACCTCTCAGGTACTGCAATACCTGGTATTACCACACCATCCTAGCTGGTTTACTCCCCCCATTGCACTTCCGCAAGTCAGCTGACTCCTGCTGATGCCGGCCACTCCCGCCTCCCCTTCGACTCCTCCCATTGTGTGGCACACCCTCCTCTCCCACTCCCCATCCACAGGCTCTCCCCCTCCCCCCTCCGTTCTAAGCGCGGCAAACAATCCTCGCTTCCCCGCCCCGGCCCTGCTCCCGCCCCCCCAGACTTCGGCGCGGGAAAAAAGCCCGCGCTCTCCACCTCCCAGGCCCCGCCACAAACCAAAACAGTGCCCAACCCGCCCCATTCACCCTCCCCAACCCGAAAGAGAAAAACACAGAGAAAAAGAAACCCAAAGGCCCCCCACCCCCCGAAACAAAAATAGGCATAACATATCCACCGCAGTCCCCAATCGCCCATCCCGACCCTCAGTCTGTGTCCAGCTTCTCGGCCTGAACAAAGGCCCACGCCTCCTCCGGAGACTCAAAATAATGGTGCCGGTCCTTGTAGGTATCCCACAGTCGCGCCGGCTGCAACATGCCAAACTTCACCCCCTTCCTGTGCAGCACCGCCTTCGCTCGGTTGTACCCGGCCCTCCTCTTCGCCACCTCCGCACTCCAGTCCTGGTATATCCGAACCTCCGCGTTCTCTCACCCGCTGCTTCTCTCCTTCTTGGCCCACCTGAGCACACACTCCCGATCGACGAACCGATGGTACTGCACCAGCACCGCCCGCGGAGGCTCGTTAGCCTTGGGCCTCCTCGCCAACACTCTATGGGCCCCTTCCAGCTCCAGGAGCCCCTGGAAGGACCCCGCTCCCATCAGCGAGTTTAACATGGTGACCACATAGGCCCCCACGTCCGGCCCCTCCAGCCTCTCCGGGAGGCCAAGAATCCGCAGATTCTTCCGCCTTGACCGATTCTCCATCTCCTCGAATCGCTCCTGCCATTTCTTGTGGAGCGCCTCGTGCGCCTCCACCTTTACCGCCAGGCCTAAGATCTTGTCCTCATTGTCAGAGATCTTTTGTCGAGCCTCTCGGATCGCCACCCCCTGGGCCGTCTGTGTCTCCAGCAGCTTATCAATAGCGCTATGCGCAGATTGAGAAGGAGTGCCTAGGCCTGTTGACTGGCATCGACAAGTTTCACGACTATGTGTATGGTCTTCCGCAGTTCACTGTGGAGACTGACCATCGCCTCCTGGTCGGCATCATTCAGAAGGACCTCAACGACATGACCCCTCGCCTCCAGCGCATTCTGCTCAAGCTCCGGAGGTACGACTTCCAACTTCTCTACACCCCGGGGAAGGATCTCATCATCGCAGATGCTCTGTCCAGGTTGGTCAACACACCATCCGACTTGGAGGGGTTCATTTGTCAGGTCGACGCACAGGTAGCCTTCACATCGGCCAATCTGCCGGCCACCGATGCACGTCTGGCCCACATTCGCCGTGAGACGGCGGCTGACTCCCTTCTACAACGTGTGATGCGCCACATGACGGAAGGGTGGCTCAAGGGGCAGTGCCCACAATTCTACAACGTCCGGGATGACTTGGCCGTCATTGATGGAGTCCTCTTGAAGTTGGACCGGATCGTGATCCCACACAGCATGCACCGGCTTGTCCTCGAACAACTGCACGAAGGCCATCTCGGGGTTGAAAAGTGCAGGCGGAGGGCCCGAGAAGCTGTATACTGGCCGGGCATCAGCGACGACATCGCCAACATGGTGCTCAACTGCCCCACCTGCCAGAGGTTTCAGCCGGCGCAACCCCCTGAGAGCCTTCAGCCCCATGAGTTGGTCACGTCCCCCTGGGCGAAGGTGGGCGTGGACCTTTCATGCGCTCGGCAGGGACTACATTCTTCTTATTGACTACTTCTCCAGTTATCCGGAGGTCATACGCCTGCACGACACGACGTCATCAGCTGTCATCCGGGCATGCAAAGAAACCTTTGCTCACCATGGAATTCCGCTCACCGTCATGCCTGACAACGGGCCTTGCTTTGCGAGTCAAGAATGGTCTTCCTTTGCCACTTCATACATCTTCACACACGTGACGTCCAGTCCCTTGCATCCTCAGTCGAATGGCAAGGCGGAAAAGGGCGTCCACATTGTGATGCGGCTCCTCTGCAAGGCTGCTGATGCCGGATCTGACTTCTGTTTAGCCCTGCTGGCCTATCGCTCGGCCCCACTGTCCACGGGCCTCTCGCCAGCCCAGCTGTTGATGGGCCGCACCCTCAGGACCACTGTGCCATCCATTCTTGTTCCTGACCCCGACCATGCCCCAGTATTGCGAAGGATGCAACAACAGCGTGCTCAGCAGAAGGTGGCACATGACGCTCGGGCGACTGATCTTCCTGCCCTGGCGCCTGGAGACAACGTCCGCATACACCTACCGGAGGGTGGCTGGTTGGCAACCGCCGAGGTTCTCCGCCATGTGGCTCCCCGGTCATTCCTGGTTCATATGCCTGATGGCTCTATTCGCCGCCGTAATTGGCGGGCCCTTCGTCTGGCTCCGCGCTCGCTACGCGATCATGCACCGGTGCCATGCCCTCCTGTTGTCCCTGATGTCGATTTTGTTGAACTTCCTGCCACTCTGCCTCTTCCTCTCTCGCCCGTGGCCAGGCCCATTCCTCAGCCGGTGGATCCTGACCCACCCTTGAGGCGGTCAACCCAAATTCGTCGCCCACCTAATAGACTGGACTTATGAGCCTGTTAGCACATTGGACTCACTGAATTGTTTTACAGTACTGTTAACTTGTTTCTTTCTTGTCGTTCATTGTTCCAGAAGTTTTCTCTCGTCGTTTGTTGATTGCATTTGTTCTGTTATTGGTACAACCTCGTTGTTCTGTTGCACCTGACACCTTCCTCTGTATAGAGTTTAGCCTCATATACATGTTGTAAATATTGCGCACATACTCAGATGCGCTCAGTACACATTTCTATTTGTTATCATGTAGGCACATACCTTTGTGAAAGGGGGGGATGTCATGATATCCACATCAGCATATCATGGTGCAATCACACACACACTGATGGACAGGCAGTGGGACCAACCAGCACACACATAACATCGCAGCCAATCACCAGTGAGAGCACACGCACTATAAAACAGGGAACACCACAGTTCCCGCTCATTCTCCCAGGAGATAGCTCAGAGCACAGAGCTCACAGCGTGCCACTCAGACATAGACAATGTGCTGAGTGCCTCACTAACATAGTGATAGGGCTGGGTCCACAGGTTAGCTGGTAAAGCACGTACCCAAGCCAGTAGTTAGTTGTCGTTGTTTAAGACAATAAAACAGAGTTGTACCATCTACAGCCGTGTTGGATCATTTGTGCATTGGAACACCCAACACGACACACTGCACATCTTTTTGGGTTGTGGGGGTGAGACCCATGCAGACATGTGGAGAATGTGCAAACTCCACACGGACAGTGACTTGGGGCCGGGTTCGATCCAGGGTCCTCAGTGCCGTGAAGCAGCAGTGCTAACCACCGTGCCCCTGTGCCGGCCTACTTCTTAACTTTTCTAATCCTGCTGCTGTGTATTGGTGCATCCCCAAATCCACAGCAGAGGTGGAGGCAGCTGACTGTCTGCAATGCCTTGTTGTCTGTGATGACCTTGACGGGCGTCCTCTGCAGGGCCGGGACCCAAAAGGCTGCTTTCAGGGTTCTGCTGTGTGTCAGTCCCACCCTCCTCTGCCTATGGAGCTAAAGTTGAGGCGGTCACAGGAAGAGGGGAATCAGATTGCAGGACACTCCTGGCGTCACCTGGGTGGATGGCCCCGGGCTGTGCACCAGTTGCTCCTCCTCCCTATGGGTGCCCAATGGCCCCTGGCTTCCTCCTTGGCAGAGAGCGACAGTTGAAGTGTGTTTGAGGAGCCTGGCCATCCTCTGGTGGATACCAGCAAGTGCTGCAGCAGAGCAGGACAAACATCTTGGACCAAGGTTTCCATGATGACTGCCACCCGAGCAGTGTTGATCTTGGTGCGTTTACATGCTTGCGCTATCACCTCAGCCTGAAGGCGGATGGACTCCTCCATGGAGCTTGAGGAGTGTACCACAGGTATCTTCCTGAATTTCCCTCCCTTGCCTTTGGAATTCCTGTAACTGAGGCATGACTGAGTCCAGAGGCTTGTTATCTGACTGGGGGTCAGCAGAGTTGTGGCCTCCAGCAATCTTCTGAGTTCCGGAACCCTGGGATGTCCCTGCCTTTGCCTGCTGAGGATCTGATTGTGTGATGTGCTCACTAGATTGTGATCCCGAGGCTACTCTCGAGCTAGGTCCCACCAAGATGTGTGTCTTTGTGCTGGTGGCGAGTGTGGGTGAACGCTGTCACAGTTCTTCTATTTCAGGCTCCGTGAATCCCTCCTCTACATTGCGGGCAGGCCTGGATGTAACGACCTAACTGGTGGACTGCCTCAACTGCTTCCCGGGTGTGCCTGAGAAAGAAAGGAGGTAATGAGTGCATGGCAGGAGCCTGAGAAACAGGAGACCTGACTCACAGCATCTGTTGTCTGATGAATATTACAGTGCTGGATCCTCACTTGGTTTATCATGCCAACCTCACCATCAGCACAGGAGCAGCTGACATCGTCCCTGGCTTGCTGAATGATTCTGTACTCGACGTCTGTGAGGATCTTCTGCTCTGCCATCTCTCCGCTCATCTTGGATATCCCTCTTGTCGTGAACAAATTTCAGGTGGAGAGGGTATTAGCAGGATGTGAGGTAGGGCAGATGGTAAGGATGTTTGGCATTTGTGGATGGTGAGTGGAGCCATGGGAGGCACGGTAACACAGTCATTAGCACTGTTGCTTCACAGTGCCAGGGTCTCGTGTTCCATTCCCGCTTGGGTCACTGTCTGTGCGGAGTCTGCACATTCTCCCCGTGGCTGCGTGGGTTCCCTCCGGGCGCTCCGATTCTCCCACAAGTCCCGAAAGACGTGTTTCTTGGTAATTTAGACATTCTGAATTCTCCCTCAGTCTACCCAAACAGGCGCCAGAGTGTGGTGACAAGGGGCTTTTCACAGTAACTTCATTGCAGTGTTAATGTAAGCCTACTTGTGACAATAATAAAGATTATTATGAGGACATGACCTGCAGGAGAGATGAAGATGTGTGTGTGAAAGAGTTAGTAGTCGTGTCCCTTGAGCGGACAGTGACTGAGATTCCTGTAGATGTGTGATGGACCTGTGTGTGAGTGATGAGGAGAGTGATTCACCCTGCCAGAATGGAGAAGATCAGTCACTTTTTTGCGTCAATGGATAGCGTTCCCCTTCTGGAGGGCGTTGGCACTGACCATGCTCTAAGCTGGAATGATCAGCTCGAATAAGGCTCTTCGCCCAGTGCATGGGCAGAGTACATCGCGGTGGGCCTTAGGCCTTTGAGGAAGACATCAGTGAATTTTGGGGCAGTCTGTCTCTTAGCCTTTCACAGCAATGACTTCCCAGCAGCTCCCTGAGACTTGCAGAATTCTGGGCTGAGTGCAGGGGTGACCTTTAAATTTGGCACCCTGGTTATTAAAGTGCTCAGGTAATAGCAGGCATGCACTGCCCACCAGTGACCCAGTGGAACCCATGCCTCCAATTTCTGCTGCACTGAATGGCGGGCAAAGCCGCCATTGGCGTCAGCGGGCGCAACGTCACTTTTCCTGACTGACAGCGGACTTTGCCGATTTTGGAGAAAATTCTACCCATCGTTTTTTCCTTCCCAATGACTGCCATCTTCCTCTCATGAAAGAGACCAAGGAGAGTCTCCAGTTGCTTCCAGATTTGAATGCACTCCAGATTTCCGCAATAGTATAGCTGGCACCTTACTTTGTGGCTGTGTTATCTGATGAGTGAAGAGCGAAGAAACAAATAGTTCAGTAACATTTGTCCCTTTAAATCAGCGGCTCGCAAACGGTTTTGTCCGTGGACCACTCGTAGACAGGACAACCCGTCCACAACCTCTACCCCACCCACCTTTGCTTAACACTGCAAACTACTCATCAGAATTTCTGGGAAGAATGGCTTTGTTCTTAGAATCCCATTGAGTCTGTACTCACTTTCCTAAACAGCACCCGACGTGGCCCAATCTCCCACCCTATCTCAATAACCCCACCTCGGGGCAATTTAGCATGGTCAATCCGCCTAACCGGCACATCTTTGAACTGTGGGGGAAACCGGAGCACCCGGAGGAAACCCACGCAGACACGGGGAGAACGTCAAACTCCACACAAGTCACCCGAGGCCTGAATTGAACCTGGGTCTCTGGCACTTGAGGGAGCAGTGCTAACCACTGTGTCACCGTGCTGCCATTATCTTGGGAAATGAAGAAGATTTCCATGAGTTGACATCCATGAGTTGACACCTGGTTCTGAGCTGGAGAGCTTCTGTCTGATTTTGCCCTCCATAGTCAAGTGGCACTGCTGCCTCACAGACCAGGGACCTGGGTTAAACTTCGGCCTTCAAGTCGCTGTGCGACTTTGCACGTTCTCCCCGTGTCTCTGAGTTTCCTCTGGGTGCTCCGGATTCCTTCCAAGTCCAAAGATGTGCAGGTTAGGTTGGGATGTGGGGATAGGACCTGAGAGTGAGCCTAGGCGGGGGACTCTTCCAGAGGGTTAGAGCAGATTTGATGGACCGAATTTTGTCCTTCTGCACTGTAGAAATTCTATAAGTTTATTTGTTGCAATGTCGGCCTGAAGGCGGGAGCTGGAATGTGCGTGCAAAATCAAGTGGATGGTGAAGTTGAGGTTTTGGGACTTTTCTCTCTCAGGGTTTCAGTTGTGGTATTGCGTGTCAGTAACTTGCGTTTTGGAGCAGGCCCTGGGCCACCACTTTGTGAAGCACTGCCTTAACTGGCACAAAGGAGCAGCTTTTTAACTCGCCCATCAATGAAATCCCAACTTTCACCTCAATAGCTAGCGAGGGGAATTTGGTGACAGGTTCACATCGGCAGTTTCATGCCTCAGGCTGAAAACCTACTCTTCGAAATTCTCCAAATCAATTTTGTAAAAATTAAAAATACTCGACTGCCATCATTAAAATTGCCTTTTAAACAAAGAGCGCCCCTGCCTCCTAGCATGTGGGCTGGTGTGCCAAAAGCAGGCTCACTCCGCATAACCCCCAAAACTGGCACAGTTTCTGACAAAATTATTTATGAACCCCTCAGGCAAACTGGAGGTATTTCTGTTTATTTTAATCGGATACCTGAAAATGCAAATTTAGCATTTCGATTGCAGAATCTCATTTTGCTACTGTACTCTTGTAACACACCTAAACTCCAAAAGCTCTCTGGTGACGCATTTCAGCACAAGCTTTACCCTATTCCAAGAATCAGAATGGTTAGTCACAGCTGACGTCAATAAGTATTTTCCCAATTACTCTCATGTGCTTATGTTACATCTGATATTGAATTAATATTTATTTCAATTAAGGGAATAAAGAAAATAGACAAGGACCAGGAGATTCAACTCAATCTCTGACTACTTGATTACAAGAGTCTAAATTGATACAAAGAGTAGATGTATAGAACATAGGAATTGCTAGATGATAAAGACCAACTTCCATCTAATTCGCCGTTATCTATCTGGTAGTCCATGATACAATGATAATCGAGTTGTTGATTAATCATGTTAATCAATCGTTGTCAAAACGTATGGCACAGTGGTTAGTTAGCGCTGTCTCCTCAGTGTCAGGCGATCCGGGTTCAATTCCCGCCTTGGGGCACTCTGTGTGGAGTTTACACATTCTCTTTGGTTCTGCCTGGGTTTTCTCCAGGTGCTCTAGTTTCCTCCCACAGTCCAAAGATGTGCAGGTTCGGTGGATTGGCCACGCTGAATTGCCCCCAAGTGTCCAAATGTTAGATGGGGTTATGGGTATGTTGTGGGGATTGAGCTTAGGGGCGGTGCTCTTTCAGAGGGTTGGTGCAGACTCGATGGACCAAATGGCCTCCGTCTGTACTGTCGGGATTCTATGAATACTTCCTTGATTGTAAAGTGCTTTGAGATGTCTGATGGACATGAGAAGCGCTGTATAAACAGAATATTTTATTTCTTTGAGTACTTCTAGAAGTTAAGAATAGCAATAGTCAGTAAATATTTGGGGTTTGGAATTGCTGGCAGTTCACTCTCGGCAGCACGGTAGCACAGTGGTTGGCACAATTGCTTCACAGCTCCAGGGTCCCAGGTGCGATTCCTGGCTTGGGTCACTGTCTGTGCAGAGTCTGCACGTTCTCCCCGTGTCTGCGTGGGTTACCTCCGGGTGCTCCGGTTTCCTCCCAAGTCCCGAAAGATGTGCAGGTTAGATGGATTGGCCATGATAAATTGCCCTTAGTGTCCAAAAAGGTTAGGTGTGGTTACTGGGTTACGACAAGGTAGAGGCGTGGAGTTAAGTAGGGTGCTCTTTCCAAGGGCCGGTGCAGACTCGATGGGCCGAATGGCCTCCTTCTGCACTGTTGATTCTATGATTCTCTGATTCTACGATTCTGGAGGCGGACGTTATCACTCTTTCCTCATTCATAACCCTTAGTGATAACCCTTAGAGATAAATTGCCCTTAGTGTCCAAAATTGCCCTTAGTGTTGGGTGGGGTTACTGGGTTATGGGGATAGGGTGGAGGTGTTGACCTTGGGTAGGGTGCTCTTTCCAAGAGCAGGTGCAGACTCGATGGGCCGAATGGCCTCCTTCTGCACTGTAAATTCTATGATAATCTATGATAACCCGGAGGTGGATACTGCTTGGTTGGAGGTCTCCCTCTCTGTCTCGTGCCTCTGGCTGATTAGGGGACTTACTGTTCCGTTTGCATTTGGACAAAAATAAATTTACCACCAGGGTTTCTGTTAAGAGATTCTACCTGAGATGTCAGCAGTTTACCTCCTTTTTCAAAGGTCTACACACCATCATCTATTAAGGATTTGGGGTATGGAGTTTGTCATTTGCTTTTTCTTTGTTTTGTTTGCATTATTGCAAAATATTTCTTGGAATGGGGAGGGCCTATAGATTTAGTGATTTTTTTTTTTCTTTTGTTGAATACTTGGAACTTCAATATCAGGCTTGTTGCAATTGTTTTGTGCTGTTCCTGATGCACAAAGACACCTGCAACTGTCTTTTTGCTTTTGTTTGTTTCATGCAAGTTTTTGTAAAAAATTCAAATTCCAATAAATAGACAAATAAAAAAAGCAATAGTCAGAAGATGTCAGTGGGAGTAGTTTACAAGTCAAAAGTTATACCTTTGGGAAGAGCACAAGTCAAAAGTTATACCTTTGGGAAGAGCATTAAATAAGAAATTGTTGGAACTTGTAACAGTAATAATTGCAAGGGATTTTAATTTTCATGTAGATGGGACAATCAAATTGGTCAGAACGGTCGAGAAGATGAATTTGTAGTATTTTTTTGTGACAGCTTCTTGGAGAGTACATTGTGGAACTGACTAGGGAAAAATCAACCTTAGATCTAGGATTGTGTTAATCAGTAATGTCAGAGTAAAAAATCCACAGGGAAATAGTGATCATAATACAGCTGAATTTCATTTTAAGTTTGAAAGTAATAAACTCCAATCGCAAACAAGAATATTAAAGTTAAACAAAGCAATTCCATAGGTTTGAGGGGCGAGTTGACTAAGTTTAATTGCATTAATAGACTAAAAGGAATGAAGATAAATGAACAGTGGGAAAAATTTGAAGAAACAATTCAAAATGTTCAACAAAAATACATTCCATTGAGAAACATAAACTCAGCAAGAAATGCCCATCCATGGTCCACTCATTGAGTTGGGGTAATATTCGATTCAATGACTTCTGGTTGTGACCATGGAGTGAGTGGTCACAAACAGGGCAGCTCCTGCTTAAAGTCACAAAAAAGAGCTCTTTTTACCCAATACTGGGTGGAATTTGATGAAAAGGCGTAGGTGAATGTTGGAGGAGCAGTTTCCCCCGGGAGTGGTATGTCTGCTGGTTACCAGATCCGGTAGAAAACAGTGAGCGATTTGGCTGAAAAGTTGGAACAAGCTTGTACAGCAGCAGCCACAGTAAACATGCAGGCAGGAAAATTATAGGCCAATTAGCCTAACCTCGGTTGTTGGCAAGATTCTAGAATCCATTGTTAAGGATGAGATTTCTAAATTCTTGGAAGTGCAGGGTTGGATTAGGACAAGTCAGCATGGATTTAGTAAGGGGAGGTCGTGCCTGACAAACCTGTTAGAGTTCTTTGAAGAGATAACAAATAGGTTAGACCAAGGAGAGCCAATGGATGTTTTCTATCTTGACTTCCAAAAGGCCTTTGATAAGGTGCCTCACGGGAGACTGCTGAGTAAAATAAGGGCCCATGGTATTCGAGGCAAGGTACTAACATGGATTGACGATTGGCTGTCAGGCAGAAGGCAGAGAGTTGGGATAAAAGGTTCTTTTTCGGAATGGCTACCGGTGACGAGTGGTGTCCCGCAGGGTTCAGTGTTGGGGCCACAGCTGTTCTCTTTATATATTAACGATCTAGATGACGGGACTGGGGGCATTCTGGCTAAGTTTGCCGATGATACAAAGATAGGTGGAGGGGCAGGTAGTATGGAGGAGGTGGGGAGGCTGCAGAAAGATTTAGACAGTTTAGGAGAGTGGTCCAAGAAATGGCTGATGAAATTCAACGTGGGCAAGTGCGAGGTCTTGCACTTTGGAAAAAGGAATAGAGGCATGGACTATTTTCTAAACGGTGACAAAATTCATAATGCTGAAGTGCAAAGGGACTTGGGAGTCCTAGTCCAGGATTCTCTAAAGGTAAACTTGCAGGTTGAGTCCGTAATTAAGAAAGCAAATGCAATGTTGTCATTCATCTCAAGAGGCTTGGAATATAAAAGCAGGGATGTACTTCTGAAGCTTTATAAAGCATTAGTTAGGCCCCATTTAGAATACTGTGAGCAATTTTGGGCCCCACACCTCAGGAAGGACATACTGGCACTGGAGCGGGTCCAGCGGAGATTCACACGGATGATCCCAGGAATGGTAGGCCTAACATACGATGAACATCTGAGGATCCTGGGATTATATTCATTGGAGTTTAGGAGGTTGAGGGGAGATCTCATAGAAACTTACAAGATAATGAATGGCTTAGATAGGGTGGATGTAGGGAAGTTGTTTCCATCAGCAGGGGAGACTAGGACCCGGGGGCACAGCCTTAGAATAAAAGGGAGTCACTTTAGAACAGAGATGAGGAGCAATTTCTTCAGCCAGAGAGTGGTGGGTCTGTGGAATTCATTGCCACAGAGGGCGGTGGAGGCCGGGACGTTGAGTGTCTTTAAGACAGAAGTTGATAAATTCTTGATTTCTCGAGGAATTAAGGGCTATGGAGAGAGAGCGGGTAAATGGAGTTGAAATCAGCCATGGTTGAATGGTGGAGTGGACTCGATGGGCCGAATGGCCTTACTTCCGCTCCTATGTCTTATGGTCTTATGGTCTAAGGGCTGATGCAAGCTGGAAGGCCCCAGATGGACGAGCTGATGGCTTTTATCAAGGCGGAATTCCATCAACAGAGGAAAGAAATGTGCGAGGACCGCGCAAAGGCCTTCGAAAAAGATGTGGCACCCCTGAAGAGTTCTCTGGAATGGTTGGAGAGGTGTTTGGAGGCGTAGGGATCACAGATTCGGGAGATCAAAGGAGTGATCTCGGACCACAGCGATCGTGTGGTGGCTCGTGTGGTAAAACGTTGAGGGCAAAGGTAGGAGCTGGAGAATGCCTCGAAGGCAGAACCTGCGAATAGTGGGCCTGCCTGAAGGAGTGGAAGCTGTGAGTGCCATGAGGTATGTCTCGAAAATGCTGGTGGGGTGGTGGCTGAAGGGGTGCTAGATAAAGCGCCTGAAGTGGGCAGAACGCATAGGTCCCTGCGGCATAGCCTAGAGCAAGGGAACCGCCGTGGACAGTGATTGAGAGACTCCACAAATTTGTGGAGAAAGACAAAATTCCACGATGGATCAGGGGGAAGCGAACCGGCGACTGGGAGGGGAATGAGGTCTGAATTTATCAGGACATCGGAGCTGAGTTGGCAAAGCGGCGGGCAAGCTTCAACAAGACCAAGGCGGTGCTGTACCGGTGGCAGATCAGGTTTGGGGTGCTCTACCCAGAGAAATTATGGGTGACGTTCGGAGGCCGGGAGTATTATTTCAAGACCTCAGAAATGGCCGAAGACTTCATTAAGGAGCATAAACTGGGGGAGAACTGAGTGGACAATGCTTGGGAACCAGGGTGCTGACACTTTGTAATGGTTGGGAGCACGTTTGAAGTGGGGTAGGGATTGGGGGATGTTTTTTTTTGGGGGGGGGGGGGCGTATGCTGTTTAATGTTGAGATTGTAATGTGTTGTAGGGGTGAAAAGTTTATGTGGGGATGGAAATTCCCCCCCCCCCCTGTTTTATGGGACTGTTTGTGTTTAACATTTGTTTGCTTGCTTTTGGAGAAGGCTACCTGGAGTTCAGGAGAAGTCCTTGTTTGGGTGGGGGAGGGTTGGGTGGGAGAGGGTAAGGTATACAGTCTTCTTCCTTGAGCTGAGGAGTGGAGGGGGGAAAGAGGGGGGGAAGGGAGAGGGAGGTCATTGGGAGTTGCCTTTGGGCAGGGGCAGCAGTGCTAGCAAGTTATGCTGGTGAACGGAAGTGAGGCGGTGGGGGAGAAGGCCGAGAGGGGTAACCGGGGGGGAAGTGGGAGGAGATTGCTGTGACGTGGCAGGGGTTGAGAGATGACATGGTCAGGGGCGGGTGGGCTAGGTATAGGGTGGAATTAAGGGGGCGGGTGTTAAGTAGGGAAGATGACGGTCTGTAGAGGGGAATGGAGGCGTAAGCCTCCAGTAAGGCTGATAATATATGGGTCGGTTAAAAGGTCACGGGTCTTCGCGCACCTCAGGAGCCTGAAGCGGAGGTAGTCTTTCTGCAGGAGACTCACCTCTGTGTGAAGGACCAGTTTAGGTTAAGGAAGGGGTGGGTCGGGCAGGTTTTTCACTCTGGGTTTGATTTGAAATCAAGGGGAGTGGTGATTTTAACGAGGAAAAAAAATGGGATTCGTGAGTGCGAAGGAGGTGAGGCATCCGGGTGGGGGATATGTGATTGTGAGTGGGGTATTGGGAGGGGCACCGGTAGTGTTGGTAAATGTGTATGCCCCAAATTGGGAGGATGTGGGTTTTATGAGGGGGTTGCTGGCAGCAATCCCGGATTTGGCCACGTACCAGTTAATCATGGGAGGAGATTTTAACTGTGTCCTGGAGCCGAGGGTGGATAGATCGAGCCCCAGGTCGATGGGTAGGGTACGAATGGCGAGGGAGCTGGGGGGGTTTATGGAGAGGATGGATATGGTGGATCCATGGCGTTTCCAGAACTCAGGGGGAAGGGAGTATTCCTTCTTTTCACACGTCTATAAGGTGTATTCGAGGATTGATTACTTTGTAGTGAGTCGGGAGATTTTGGTTGGGGTGGAGGGGGTAGAGTATGTGGGGATATTTATCTCGGACCATGCACCCCGATAGCTGGAGATTCGGTTTAGTATGGGACGAGAGCAGAGGCCGGGATGGAGGTTTGACTCGGGGTTGTTGGCGGATAGAGGTTTTAGTGATAAGGTGCAGGCGGCGATTAAGGAGTATGTGGAGTTGAATCAGAATGGGGAGGTGTTGGCGGGCATTTTTTGGGAAGCACTGAAGGCAGTGGTCCGGGGAGAAATTATTTTGTTTACGGCTCGTGCGGATAAGGAAAGGAGGGCGGAACATGACCGTCTAGTGAGCGAGATAGTGGAGGAGGACAGGGAATATTCGAGGGTGCCCACCGTGGAGGGATTGGCGAGGAGGAAAAAGCTGCAGGAGTAGTTTGACAGGCTGACAACGTGGAGGACAGCAGGGCAACTGCGTAGGGCAATACGAGTATGGGGAGAAGGTGAGCCGTATGCTGGCGCACCAGCTGCGGAGGCAGGCTGCGTCCCGGAAAATATTGAAGATACTGACTAGGGCTGGGGATGTGATGTCAGGGCCAGGGAAGATATGTGAGGCAGTTAGAGAGTACTACCAAGGACTTTATGAGGCGGACCCGGGTGGAGAGTAGGGAGACATGGGGTGGTTACTGGACGAGCTGGAATTTCCCCAGGTGGAGGAAGCAAAGAGGCAGGTGTTGGAGGAGCTCCTGGGCTGAGGAAGTGCTAGACGGTATCAGGGGTTTGAAGTCAAGAAACACCCCAGGTCCGATGGGTACCCAGCGGAATTTTATAAGGAATTTGCGACGGATCTGGCACCACATCTGTTGGGGCGTTTAATGAAGCACTGGAGTCGGAGAAGTTGCCGGAGACGAAGACGCAGGCAGTAATCACACTAATCCCCATAAAAGGGAAGGATCTGGTCGAATATGGGTCATATAGGCCCATATCACTATTGAACACGGATGTGAAAGAATTGGCTAAGTTGGCGGAGAGGATGGAGGGCAGGCAGTTTAGGCTTTGTGAAGAGCAGGCAGTTTGGGAGTAATATAAGATGGTTGTTGAATGTGGTGATGAATTCATCGGGGTCTCTGGTACCGGAGGTAGTGGTGTCCATGGATGCGAAGAAGACATTTGATCGCATGGAGTGGCAGCACTTGTTTCAAGTTTTGGGAAGGTTTGGGCTGGCATCTCCACATCATGGCTTATATTATGAGAAGAGGTGAGGATGGACAAATTAGATGCTTGGAAATGAATTATGCAACATCTCAGGTCCCCCAATATAAGCATTCAGATGAGAACAGGATTAGACGGAGAACATCCTGCCCTCGAGCCATGACAATAGGTCTCTGGATCGTCTCTCCCAGCAAGGTTCCCCTACTGCAGCCAGTGTGATGTTCCATCACCAGCCATGCTGATTATAGTCTGTACCAATGTGTGTGGAATTAGGGTCCATACTAAAGGTTGATTAAACTCATTTCACCTCACAGCCAAAATAAATGTTCACGTCTGCAGCCTGATTTAAGGCCAGTGTCTTAACCTAGGTTAAGGTCCCAACAAACCAAATGTTCCTACTTGGACGATACCACTTGTTGAGATATCATGGTTGTGTTGTAATTCACCGACTGACCACTAGGAGTCTCAGTGGTATATAAGTGAATGTTAGAGTCAGGTGACTTCAGACTGACTGGAGTGCTGGGAAAGAGATTGCTTGTGCATGTTCATACTGTCATTCATTGGTTGTTTTGTACATATTTACCCCACAGTTAATGTTAACAAATCATTTATAGCTTTAGCTACAAGTGTTCTTGTAATATAAATCAGGCCGTCTGACAAGAACATTCTCAATAATCTAGTTTTTCTTTGATAGAACATTTTAAATAGGAATGGTTTACGTTAAATCTTTGGTTTCTGTTCTTGAATTATTGTACCCTCCAGTGGAGAACAGTATGAAGTGGTGGAAGGATTCACAGACAGATTGACAGTCTGATAGGCCACAATGAGAACAGCATGGCTGGAATCCATTTTCCACAAATCAGGAGGGTGGCTTCAGCAAGAAGGATTTATAGACTCACCACCACATGTGATGAAGGGCTGAGGAGATATTGTCACCCACTAGACATGGTTATCCCATTGGAGTGGAGGTCAATCCATAACTCAGAACTAAAACACTTGCCTGGGCTGCCTCAAGTCAGCTTCAAACCCTGCACTTGGTGATTCCAAGGTGGGAATGTTAGCACTAGGCCAAAGGCTTGCTTCCCATTTTTCAAGTGAAATTATTAAAGGTGCCCTGACTGTCCTGAATAGAGCACCTGAACCGTCAATAATTATTCTCAATGAGAAGTGTGTTGAGAATGTAGCCGCATTGAGAGATCTGAGTGCATCATGACAGGTTTGTTGGCCGCCCTTTCATCCTTGTGGATTATCTCATGATATATGTGATCAAATATTGCTTGGAGCATTGATCCTTCTGTGCTCCTTCTGTGCTCCTAGAATTGTATCAATGGGTGGGCGTGGTAGCACAGTGGTTAGCACTGTTGCTTCACAGCGCCAGGGTCCCAGGTTCGATTCCTGACTTGCATCACTGTCTGTGCGGCGTCTGCACATTCTGCGTGGGTTTCCTCCAGGTGCTCTGTTTTCTTCCCCCAAGTCCTGAAAAACGTGCTTGTTAGGTGAATTGGACATTCTGAATTCCCTCCCGAACAGATGCCGGAATGTGGCGACTGGGGGCTTTTCACAGTAACTTCATTGCAGTGTTAACGTAAGCCTACTTGTGACACTAATAAAGATTATGAAATGGAGTAGGGTTGGGTGGTGATAATTACATTACAGTAATGCCCCTCAGGGAACAGTAGCAATTTGTTTTCTTGGGTGTTCTATTTCTAGTTGTGTTTCCCCATTCTCTGAGTTGTTTATTTGATAGACTGACATTAGATGCAGATGGCACTTCTGATTCCACCTACTCTTCTTGTGCAAGAAAGTTCAGGTCTGGTGTTCAGTTAACTTACTTTTTCTGATCATTTTCAGGTCCAACTTGCCACTGAGCCCATCCATCCCTTCCCCACGGCAAAATGAAATTGGATTCTGACTGCTCATAAAACCTTCTATTGTCATCACTCTGCTGGGTCACGCTGGGTGGAGTTTTTCAGCTGCACTTCTAGCAGAGCTTATTCTTATTCTTTCATGGGATGGAGGCATTGCTGGCTAGGCCATCTCATTAAGAGGTGGCGGTGAGCTGCCTTCTTTAGTCATTGTAGTCCTTGTGATGTGGTAACACACACCGTGCTGTTAGTGGGGGAGTTCCAGGACTTTGACCCAATGACAGTAAAGAAATGGTTGATATATTTCCAAGTCAGGATGGTGAGTGACTTGGAGGGGAACTTGCAGGTGGTGATGTTCCCTGGTATCTGCTGTGTAGCCATCTGGGATGGCCACTTACAAAGGATCCTGGAAAATATGGCCACCTGCAAAGGACCATGGGAAATATGGTCAACCCAGGACTCAATCGCTCAGAGCTTATGTACATTGGCAACTCAGATAACTATTGAACCCCCAGCTACTTTGCATTCTAATGGCCCATTTCCCCAGAACAAAAGACCTGTACTCAGGTAATAGATACAGAAACGGACTCATCGGTGCCACTCACTTTGCTCAGGGAGCCCAAAAAGCTAAAGTCAATGACCGCTCAGGACACACCCCTCCATCAAGGCACCCGCCCCTTTATTGGCCAAAATCGAAGGCAGTAATTGAAGCCTGCCGAATTATTGGGTCCAAAGCTAAGGACCGCCCAAAGGAGAGCGAAACCCCAGAAAGATACAGAGAAACACAGCCATGCGTTCAGTCTCTCTTGGCCCCGGCGCTCGGTCTCTCTTGGCCCCGACTTACGCCTAAAACCAAGTGCATCATCACGATCAGAAGACAAGTTCAAGACCAACGATCGCTGCCAGATGGATGAGCCCAGCAGAAACAAAGTCACTTCTCCAGGCCCAGCCACGCAAGATCCGAACAAAGGCCTTGGGCGAAATTCTCCCGAAACGGCGCGATGTCTGCCGACTGGCGCTCAAAACTGCGCCAATCAGACGGGCATCGCGCCGCCCCAAAGGTGCGGAATGCTCCGCATCTTTGGGGGCCGAGCCCCAACATTGAGGGGCTAGGCCGGTGGCGGAGGAATTTCCGCCCCGCCAGCTAGCAGAAATGGCCTTTGTTGCCCCGCCAGCTGGCGCGGAAATGACATCTCCGGGCGGCGCATGCGCAGGAGCGTCAGCGGCCGCTGACAGTTTCCCACGCATGCGCAGTGGAGGGAGTCTCTTCCGCCTCCGCCATGGTGGAGACCGTGGCGGAGGCGGAAGGGAAAGAGTGCCCCCACGGCACAGGCCCGCCCGCGGATCGGTGGGCCCCGATCGCGGGCCAGGCCACCGTGGGGGCACCCCCCGGGGCCAGATCGCCCCGTGCCCCCCCAGGACCCCGGAGCCCGCCCACGCCACCTTGTCCCGCCATTCAAAAGGTGGTTTAATCCAAGCCGGCGGGACAGGCAATTTATCGGTGGGACTTCGGCCCATCCGGGCCGGAGAATCCAGCGGGGGGGCCCGCCAACCGACGGGGGGTCGGAGAATGATGCCCCTTGTTCCTCTGCATAAAACCGGGTGTCTGAAGTTAAGTACAGGTTGTTGTAGTGTTACGTCTAATTTAGCTTGTAGTGTTTAATGTTGCATGTTGAAGTAATTCTTGTGTGTAAATAAACTATCATTGAACTTGAACTAACTAACTGGTTGTTTGGCCTTTGATCGATATCCGGTAAAACCCTGTGGTGGTATCATTTGATATCTGGCGACTCTGAAAAGCAATATCATTATTAATAACTGTCATATCAGGACCTCCGGTGGGGTGGGCGAGCAGGGCGGCCGCAAAAAAAAGAGCTCCCGCCGGTGGCCGCGATTCGCGGCGATTTCGGGGAAATCCCCGAGACCCCACGCACTCCCCGGCTATCGTCGGCCTTTGGGGCCGCCACGAGCAGCCAGCGGGGCCGGTTTAAAAGCCGGCGAAGAACCCCGCGCAGGTGTTGGGCAGCGGGGGCTGAGGTGCCGGGCCCGGCAGGTCAGAGCAGCGGGGGCGGAGCTACGGAGAGGCCGTGGCGGCAGGCCAGAGCGCCATGTAGGGAGACTGCTCCACGTCGGATGGCTCCCACCTAGGAAAAAGAAGGTTGAAGCCTGGTCCCAGGTGAATGTAGAGGAGAAAGAAAGAGGATTTATGGAAGTTTGGTAAAAGTTTTTTTTTCTCAAAAAAGAAGAATGTCAGATTGATGAAGGGCAGGAGGGTGAAGGGGGAGAGAGGAGAAAGGAAAGAAGATAAAAAACAATAAGCCGCTAAAAGATGCGAAAAGCAGCGTCAAAGAAAGGAGGAAACGCGGGTTCGCCGCCGAAGGAGAAGACGAGCAAAAGCAAAAGTGTTGACAGGATGACGGAAGCCGAACTGCAAGGCGGGGCCGCACTACTTACGGTGGAGAAGATGACCGAGGTGATGGTGGTGGAGCTGGAAAAACATTTGGTGAGGCACATGGAGATCCTGAGGAAAGAGATGATGGTCGTGGTGAGGTCATTGTTGGAGGATGCAATCGGCCCGATCAGGGTGGAGGTGGCAAAGGCATTGGCCGAGGTGAGAGAGCAGGGCGAGAAGATGAAGGAGGTAGAGGAGGCCGTGACATGACACAGCGACCAGGTCACCTCGATGGGGGACGAGCTGCGGAGGGTGGTGGAGGTTAACAGAGGGCTCCGAGCAAAGCTGGAAGACTTGGAAAACCGCTCAAGGCGGCACAATTTGAGAATTGTGGGCTTGCCCGAAGGGACAGAGGGCCCAAGGCCAACGCAATACTTCGCTAAGAAGTTGACGGAGCTGATGGGGGAGGGTGAGAGCCCCACCCTGTACGAGCTAGACCGAGCTCATCAGTCATTAAGGCCGAAGCCCAAAGTGAACGAGCCGCCAAGGGCAGTAATTATCTGCTTCCATAAGTTTTGCATGAAGGAGAAAGTATTAAGCTGGGCGAAGCAGAAGCGTGAGGTGCTGTGGGATGGTACTGTGGTTCGGATCTACCAGGACTGGACGGTGGAGTTGGCAAAAAAACGAGTGGCGTTTGGGCGAGTGAAGGCGGCTTTGTACAAGAAGGGGGTGTGATTTGGTGTGGTGTACCCGGCGAAGTTGAGAGCAACATATAAAGCCAAAGACTTTTATTTTGAGACAGCGGAGGCGGCTGAGGCGTTCGTGAGGGCAGAAGGCTTGGGACAGACGTGAAGAGCGGAACTGGAAGAAAGACTGTGGACTGTGTTTGAGCGGCTGGAAATGTACAAATGTACAAATGTTACAACTTTCTTTTTACTGATTTGTATTGAAATTTGAAATTTACTTCTCTTTGCAGTGTTACAGAGTTCAAGTTAATGACGTTCTGTGTTGCGACGGTTAAATGTTATGTTAGTGAATTGTAGGGGTTGGATTGTTGGGCTTGTTTTGGTGTTTCTTTCTCTGGGACTGGGTGGAAGGGGGCGAGAGGTCTTGGCGGGGGGAGCCACCCGCACTAGCTAACTAAAGTCAGTTAGTGAACGGGGGTGAGGTGAGAGGAGGACTGCGGACATTGGAGCCTGGATAGCAGGCTTCAATGGGCCTACGAGCCGAGCAAGAGTGGGTGGAGGGAGGGATGTTGGGGGATATTTCTGTAGGGGGGGATCTTGGGAGGGGGGGAAGGGGTTCGATGTTAACAATGGACAGGGGCGAATCAGGCTTATGGGGCAGGGCCCGGTGGTATGGTGATGGTGGGTAAGAAAGGTGGGGGGGGTGAGAGACCCCCAGTAAGGATATCAAGTGGAACGTGAGAGGGCTAGGAGGTCCGGTCAAGAGGTCAAGGGTGCTTGCACATCTTAAAAGTTTGAAAGCCGATGTAGCAATGCTGCAGGAGACTCACTTGAGGGTGAAGGACCAGGTGAGACTTAAAAAGGGCTGAGTTAGCCAAGTGTTTCACTCCGGATTTGATGGAAGGGCTCGAGGGCTAGCGGTGCTGGTCAGCAAAAGGGTACGCTTCCAGATGGAGAAGGTGGTGGCAGATCAGGGGGGTAGATATGTGATTGTGACAGGGGCATTGGAGGGGAGATTAGTGGCGCTGTTAAGTGTATACGGTCCCAAATGGGACGATGTGGGATTCGCGAGGAAGGTGGTTGGGGCTATTCCCGACTTAGACACGCATGAGCTGATTGTGGGGGGGGACTGGAACCTGGTGCAGGAGCCAATGTTGGACAGATCACGGCCGCGCTCGCTGGTCCCATCAGGGGGGGCGAAGGCGCTGGCTGGGCTAATGGTGGAAATGGGAGGGGTGGACCCTTGGAGGTTCCTGCACCCAAGGGAACGGGAGTATTCATTTTTCTCAGCGGTCCATTAGGTATACTCGCGGATCGACTTTTTTGTGGTGGGGAAGGCTTTGCTGGCTGGAGTCAAGGGGTCGGAATACTCTGCAATTGCAGTGTCAGATCACGCTCCACATTGGGTGGATATGGTGCTGGAGAAGGGGGCAGCGCAGAGACCGGGGTGGAAACTGGATGTGGGGCTTTTGGGGAACCAAGTATTCTGTGAGAAAATTGAAAAGGTAATTAAGGAATATGTAGGCTTCAATTGTACGGGTGAGGTGTCGAAGGCAGTCGTCTGGGAGGTTCTAAAGGCGGTGGTGAGAGGTGAGGTAATTTTGTTTCAGGCTAGGGTGGATAAGGAGGAGAGGTTGGAGCGGCAGAGGGTAATAGATGAGATGTTGGAGGTAGATAGGAGGTATGCAGAGGATGGGGACCCAGCGAAGCTGGAAAAGAGGAAGGAACTACAGGCGAGCTTCGACCGACTGTCCACCAGGAAGGCGGTGCGCCAACTGAGACAAACAAGGGGTGCAGTTTATGAACATGGAGATAAGGCGTTGTATGTTAGCAGGTCAGCTCCGGAGGGAGGCAGCGGAAAGGGAAATTCTTCAGGTGAAGGATAGGGCAGGGAAGTTGGTGGTGGCCCCAGTGCTGATTAACAAGGTTTTTGAGGAGTTTTATGAGAGGTTGTACAAGTCAGAGCCACTCGGAGGAGACCGTGAGATGCAGGAATATCACGATGGGTTGGAGTACCTGAGGCTAGGGGAGGGGGACAGGGCTACATTAGAAGGAGCAATAGTGGAGCAGGAGATAAAGGATGCGATTGGGAGGATGCAGTCGGGGAAGGTGGCAGGGCCGGATGGGTTTCCGGTGGAATATTATAAAAAATTTAAGGATAGGTTGGCATCCCTGATGGTGGGGATGTTTGAGGAGGCGATAGGGAAGGGGGTGTTGCCGCAAACCTTGGGGCAGGCATCGATTTCCCTGTTACTAAAAAAAGATAAGGATCCGACGGATTGTGGGTCATATCGGCCCATATCACTTCTGAATGTGGATGTAAAAGTGTTGGCGAAGGTACTGGCGGGTAGCCTGGAGGAGTGTCTTCCGAAGGTAATAGGGGAGGATCAGACGGGGTTCGTGAGAGGCAGCTGTTTTCGAACATTGGGAGGGTTTTGAACGTTGTTATGGCACCGGCGGAAAGAAAGGAAACAGAGGTAGTTGTGGCATTGGACGCCGAGAAGGCGTTTGATCGGGTAGAATGGGTGTACCTGATGGCAGTGCTGGAGCGGTTTGGGATTGGACCAAGGTTTGTGAACTGGGTAAAGCTACTATATAAGGAACCGAAGGCGCGTGTCCGCACAAACAACATCAGCTCGAGATACTTTTCTCTCCACTGTGGGACGAGGCAGGGATGTCCTATGTCCCCCCTGCTGTTTGCACTTGCGATTGAGCCATTGGCCATCGCATTGAGAAGTTCGGGAGCATGGAAAGGAATAGTGCGGGGGGGGATAGAGCATAGGGTGTCCTTGTATGCCGACGACTGCTGTATGTTGCTGCTGCTGTATGTGTCGGAGCCGAGTGCGTCGATAGGAGGAATATTGGAGCTACTGCGGGTATTTGGGTCTTTCTCGGGGTACAAGTTGAACCTGGACAAGAGTGAGTACTTTGTGGTGTCTCGGCCGGGGGTGGGGGCAGGGGTGGGGGGGCTGCCATTTCGTAGAGCAGGGACTCATTTTAGGTATCTGGGGGTGCAGGTTGCCCGGGAGTGGGGGAGGTTTCGCAGCTACAACATCAGTAGTTTGGTGGGGAGAGTGAAAGCCGATCTGGCAAGGTGGGATGGCCTTCCTCTGTCACTGGCGGGTCGGGTACAGGCGGTTAAAATGAATGTGTTGCCGCGATTCCTGTTTATTTTTCAATGCCTACCGATTTTCCTGCCAAAGTCTTTTTTCAGGGAGATCGAGGGAAGGATGACCTCATTCATATGGGGAGGGAAGGTGGCCAGAGTGAGAAAGGTGCTGCTACAGAGGGGAAGGCAGGCAGGGGGTTTGGGTCTCCCTAACTTGTTGTACTACTACTGGGCGGCGAATGTGGAGAAAGTGAGGAGCTGGGTCAGAGGGGTGGATTCTCAGTGGGTCAGAATGGAGGAAAGTTTGTGCTGGGGGTCGGGGCTGAAGGCACTTGCAACAGCGCCGCTCCCGATAGCTCCGGGGAAATATTCAGGGAGTCCGGTAATAATAGCTTCATTGAAAATCTGGAGGCAGTTTCGCCAACACTTCGGGTTGGGGTTAGGGTCAAGGGAAATGCCGATTCGGGGGAACCACTGATTTGAGCCAGGGAGGTGGGATGGACGTTTTCGGAAATGGGAAGAGAAGGGGATTAAGATGCTAAAAGATGTGTTTCTTAGGGGTCGGTTTGCAGGATTGAGGGAGCTGGAAGCGAAGTATGGGCTAGAGCATGGAGAATTGTTTAGGTACATGCAGGTTCGGGATTTTGCCAGGAAGGAGATACAGAGCTTCCCAGAGGAACCGGCCTCCACATTGCTGGAGGAGGTGTTGATGACAAGGGGACTGGAGAAGGGGGCAGTGTCAGTTGTGTACGGAGCCATTTTGGAAGAGGATAAGGCACCACTGGAAGGGATCAAAGCAAAGTTGGAGGAAGAGCTGGGAGAGGTTATAGAGGAGGGGGTCTGGTGTGAGGTGCTCTGGAGAGTGAATGCCTCCACCTCATGTGCGAGGTTGGGGCTGATACAGCTGAAGGTGGTATATAGAGCGCACCTCACGAGGGCGAGCATGAGCCGATTTTTTGAAGGAGTAGAGGATGTGTGTGAGCGTTGCGGGGGGGGGGCCCGCGAATCACGTTCATATGTTTTGGTCCTGCCCAAAGCTAGGGGAGTACTGGAAGGAGGTGTTTAGGGTAATTTCCAAGGTGTGCGTGTGAAACTGGACCCGGGTCCCCAGGAGGCCATATTCGGGGTGTCGGACCAGCCAGGGTTGGAAACGGGAGCGGAGGCAGATATCATAGCCTTAGTTGATCGCTCGAAGGCGGATCCTACTGGGATGGAGAGCAGCCTCTCCATCCAGTGCCCTGGCGTGGCGGGGGGACCTGTTGGAATACTTGACCCTTGAGAAGGTTTAGTTTGAACTGAGGGGAAGGATGGAGGGGGTTCTACAAGTCATGGGCACTATTTATTATGCACTTTCAAGAACTGGATAACATCGAACATTAGTTGGGGGGGGTCGGTGGGGGGGGGGGGGGGAGGGGGGCTGTGTAGATTAAGGGTGACTATGGGTAATCCCTGATTCCTTTTTGTCATTTGTTTATGTAAACATGTGGGCTGAGGTTTGGGGGTTGGTGGGCGGATGGGATCGTTGTTATTATGGGGATTGACATATCTTGCTGATTATTGTTTATTGTTGATGGGTGTAAATGTGGGAGAAAATGTGAAAAAGGAGGAGAATAAAAAAAAATAAAATAACTGTCATATCAGTATCCAGTTTAAAAAGAGCAACATTATTGGCGATATCTGGAAGGACTCGACCTAAAAGTGATTTTGTCACTCCGAGAGAACCCACGGTAGCATTGTGGATGGCACAATTGCTTCACAGCTCCAGGGTCCCAGGTTCGATTCCCTGCTGGGTCACTGTCTGTGCAGAGTCTGCACATCCTCCCCGTGTGTGCGTGGGTTTCCTCCGGGTGCTCCGGTTTCCTCCCACAGTCCAAAGATGTGCAGGTTAGATGGATTGGCCATGATAAATTGCCCTTAGTGTCCAAAATTGCCCTTAGTGTTGGGTGGGGTTACTGGGGTATGGGGATAGGGTGGAGGTGTTGACCTTGGGTGGGGTGCTCTTTTCAGGAGCCGGTGCAGACTCGATGGGCCGAATGGCCTCTTTCTGCACTGTAAATTCTATTAAACAAAAAACTTTGCATTAGAAATCCAATTGAGAAAAGTGAAAGAAACAACAAATGTAAGGCCCGTATCGATCAAATCACCAAGATTCGGAAGTGTGTATTAACCTGCATGCGTACTGACAGGGATATAAGGTAAACTCGTTAGATTTTGTTGCGTAAAACTATCAGGAGTATTGTGAACCGGAAAATAGCCTAGGCCATACCTGCTGTTCGAATCGCTGCCTTATTCCCCCTGTTCCAAATTAACGGTAGGAAAAGGGATAATAGAAGCAATGGCAGCAAAGGCAATGGAACTGCTAATGAACCTGAGGTCCCAGCGACCAGCAGAGCACAGCAGGGCCTCATACGGGAAGAGGAATTGAGAAAGTATTTGAAGGGGAAAGGATTGGATTGGATCCCTTTGGTCCGAGTTTTGTTCAAATGAAGAGTCAGGTCCTGGAAGCATAGGACAAACCTGGTGGGACAACCTAACCGAGGTACATACGAAGAATGCAGCAAAAGTTCGTAAGCCGATGGCAATAGTGTCCTGTTTGGCACAATTGCCAGGCACAGAGGAGGTTGTGAGGACGCTCCGCAGGCAGCTAGTTGAGAAAGAGGAGAAGCATGAGGGAAACTTCAGTGAATGTGAGAAAATTAATGAGCAAGTCCGGGAAAAGTTGGCAGCTAAAGATAAAGAGATGGCTGATGTCAAACGGGCACACCAATCTTGTATAGTTCACCATGGGGGCTGGTTTAGCACAGGGCTAAATCGCTGACATTGAAAGCAGACCAAGGCAGGCTAGCAACACGGTTCAATTCCCGTACCAGCCTACCCGAACAGGCGCCGGAATGTGGCGACTAGGGGCTTTTCACAGTAACTTCATTTGAAGCCTACTTGTGACAATAAACGATTTTCATTTCACTCATTTAGCAGCTTTCAGACCCAGTATGATAAGGCCTACCAAGATACACACCGCGCAATTTTGGAACAAGAAGAGACAGAACAGCAGGTGGAACAGCTGAAGAAACAATGCGCAGATTTGAAGGCAGCTTTACGAGTGCTCCATAGTTCCATAATGGAACAAAGACAGAGCACAGTAGATCACGCCAAATGTAGGCAACAAATAGCAAAGTTACAGTCACTGCTTTCAATGCAAAATGGCTTCAGAGATACCTTTGGACAGAATTTAGATCAGGAGAATGGCCCCAGTTGGCAAGAACTAAATGAAACTGCCCATAGATATGTTGAGGATACCGAAAATCACAATAGAGCCTCCCATGCCCCGAAAAGGAAAGCACCCGCACCACCGACTGCACAGGCAGCACTCACACCCATGAATCCAGTCACCACACAGCACACGTCACAGGATCGTGAGGAGCCTGATTTTGATTACACCACCCCACTAACCATCACCCAATTGAGAGATGCCTGCACCAAATTGAACCATTTGAACCCACAGCAGACCCGCATAATTTCTTTGAGAGAGTACGACAGCAAACAGTTATGTACGGTCTGGACGAACCGGAGGAAGTTAAGCTTATAGTCATGAGCCTTGACCCGTCCGTTAGCTCAGCTTTACCAGAACCCCAGAATGTAGGAGGAGGAACCCTACAGGAGATGAAGGCAGCTATTTTAGACGCGATTGGATACAACAGAGAAGATCCCGGAAGGTTTGAACCGAAGGGAGAGCATCCGACTGCATACGCAGGTCGCCTTTGGATCCATTTTAAAGCGGTATTTGGGGAATTGAACCGCACAAACTTAGATAACGATAACACAACTAAATGGGCTCATACTTTAGTCTCCCACGCCACAGAAGCAGGTCAAAAAGCCTCTGTAAATTATGACCCCGCAGACGCCACACATAATGAAGTTTGGGCTTTAAAGAGACTCTCCAGAGCTTGGGAACAATCCCTACATGGGAAGGCAGATCAGGAGAAGGTAGAAGCGAATATGAACCCGGTCAAGACTACTCAGGACCCAGCATAGGTAAATGAGGGCAGACATGAAGGACAGCACCCCAGAGCACAGGCACCACGATTTTGCTATAATTGTGGACAAAAGGGACATTACGCCCGCAAATGCAACGCACCCCCCGAACCAGCGGCGAAACCAGCAATCGAACGCCCCACCTCGGAACAATGTTAGGCCCATACATAGCATTAACGCCCGATCAGATAATGCAGTGATTAATAGCACAGATTGACGGTGTTCGGACTCTCCAATTTGGGTCTGCTTCACATTCTGGGACAAATCAGGCAGACCAGTAGTCACAGGCACATTCCGGGGACACCCAGTAGACTTCCTGTGGGACACAGGAGGGTCCCGCACCACTTTCAACTCCTCCACAATGTTTCAGCGTGACAAATGGCCCACCACAGACACCATCACTCTTAGTGGATTTACAGGACATATACAGCAGGGATACATTACGGCCCCCATAGATATTCAAATCGGCAACATAAACAGCAAGCACCCCGTTGTTTTAGTGGACTTGCCCCAAACAGCAGAGCACATTTTAGGAATCGACTTCATGAGCTCACACAACCTTTCCTTTGACCGTGAATAAGTGCGTATGGAAAATGGCCAGAACAGCAAGAGCCCCCGCCACGCTCGCAATAGGAGACTATGAACATAGAATCTGCTCAGTAGGCGACTATTGGTTTGAACTGCAAAGCATTAGTACAGATAAGACGATTAGAGAGGTCCTCAGAAAACAAAGCATCCTTCGCCCAGCACAAGCATGATTGTGGAAAAATTCCAGGAATGGTAACAATTACAGGTCCCGATCCCAAGCCCCAGAAGCAATACGGTTTCCCACAGCAAGCCGAGGGTGAGATTGCAAAAGTTATCAATAGCTTACTAGATCAAGGAGTAATTCAGCCCGTACCTCAACAATCAATGCCCCAATTTGGCCCGTAAAGAAACGCGATGGTTCATGGAGATTGACCATTGACTACCGAGAGCTCAACAAGGTTACCTCATTAGCAGCCCCCACCGTTGCCATGAGTCCCAAAACCATGCTGAAGCAGGGAGTACATGCTAAGTACTTTACTGTGCTGGACATTAGCAATGGCTTTTGGTCCATTCCCTTAGATAAAGCCTGTCAATACAAGTTTGCGTTCACATTTCAAGGACAGCATTAAACGTGGACAAGCCTCCCGCAAGGTTTCCACAACTCCCCCTCCATCTTTCACCGACAATTGGCCAACGGACTTTCCACATTTTCCCGACTCGAATGCCTTATTCAGTATGTGGACAACTTACTCCGACAGATGGGCACAAAGGAAGAGCATGTTAAACTTCTTTCCGAATTGCTAGGTCTCTTACAATCCATTGGATGCAAAGTCAACCCGAAAAAAGCCCAGATCCTGAAAGAAAAGGTCCTTTACTTAGGTACCATTATCACATATGGGAAAAGAGAGATCAAACAGAAATGGATTGAATCAATAGTTAAATTGCCCCTGTCCCACTGTCGTGAAAATCATAATAAAGACAAATTCCTTGAGGTTCGATTTCAGGAAATTTATTTACACAAATATACTTGTGGAGAGAGAGTGTTTCAGCTGCAAAGCCAAGGCACTGCACTCTGAGTTATGCAGTCAAAAACCATTATATTTATAGGTTGAAATAAACAACTTTGAAGAGATAAAGCTTGGGAACATACGCAAGAGGAAATATGAATGTTTTGCCCTTGGTTTAAAAACAATTCGAGTACGCATTTTGTTGTCCTTCGGAAGAACAACTTATTATCATAATAAGGCCAGTACCACATACTAAGCAGCATTTGGTTTACATTACTTGACCTCCTTATTTTCGCTCAAAAGCAGTGTTAAAATATAGTTAATATTCCCAGCATGCTTCTAAATTGGTAACTCATTAACTTCCCTTCCACAATTCCCTCCTTGTTGATCTTTTAATCAACACCTTTTGGTAAAGTATTGTGTCCTCCGTAGAGAAGGGTTGTTTATAATGTAAGGAGAACGGCCGTATGACAGTTCCCTGCGTGTTATGAGCTGGTAGCAAGGTGGCTAGGGCTGTTCTCCCGTGTTAGTACAATAAAAATATCTTGCGCAATATTAAAACAGTAACCATACGACAATCAAGATTACAATGGCGATTATAATCCAGAACACAATCCTCTGTCCTGACGATCCTACCATCCAAAGCCAAAATCCCATCCCTCATTTTCATGTAATCTTGCCACCTCTCTACGAATGTGATCCACCAGATTATCAATTTTTCTGAGTTATCAGGGATGTATGTGCAGCAGTCACTTCCAATCAGGGCACAAGTACCAATCGCACTGACTTGTGCCGACTGGGTAGGTCCCATATGTTTTATGTTTCCTAAAGCATATGCTGCCCTTTGGGACTCCAGTGTAATTGGGAAGGATCAAACAGGGCGTTTGATGTGTTACATTAAACCTAAGCCCCCACCATTCCTCAAACCTATTCATATCGTATCCAGCTAATCTCCAATCGAACATATTCTGTGTATCTTCTCCACGTCCTGTACTATTTTGTCTTAGAGCCCATTCTGCTATCTCTTTACTGGCGAATGGGATCGGTCGCACAGGGAAGCCCTCCTCCAAGCATCTGGGAATTTGTGTATAAACCCAACAACTGAATTTATTTACCCTCTCTGCGTATGAGTGAGACATGTATAATAAGGTGTTAGTATGCAGTTTACCCTCTACATGATGTTGGATTAATATGATAATATAAAAACATCAACGCCGTCATTCTCTTCAGGGCAGCGTTTCGCTAGTACTCTCAAAGTTCCGTGTGATGTAGTTTACACGAGTTGCATGGATCCCATCTGGCTTTACTTTTACTTTAACGGCTGTTCGGGTTGTTAGCAGCACTTGGTAGGGTCCATTCCACCTAGGAGAAAAATAATCTTTGTTTAGTGCTTTCACATACACTTGATCTCCAGGTTTAAAGGGTGTGTATTTCCCTCTTTTGGGTGCATCTGAGCCTTTTGCACCTTTTCATGTTTTTTTTTCCATTTTTTTTTCCAGCGGTTTCACACATGGCCTGGGCATACTTCTGCCCATATTCTGGCTACTGCCGCTGGAGTCATTGGGGGTTTAGTTACAGTTGTCATGGGACGTTCCAATTATTTCCTCATACAGGGTTAAACCCGTATTACAATTTCTCAGATTTCTCAGGGCATACATCACCCTGGGTATGGCATCTGGCCATAGCAGCCCATTTTGTTGACACACTTTTGTAACTGCAGTTTTAATTATTCCATCCGCCCTTTCCACCATTCCTGAGGATTGTCGCTGATATGGGATATGCAATTTCCAATCAAACCCCATGGCTTCTGTTAGGGCTTTGGTCAATTTGCTAGTGAAATGAGTTCCCCTGTCACTGTTCATATCCATTGGTATCACAATCCCAGGATATTCGTCCTTCAACACTTCAGTTGTCTGATTTTCCACTGGCTTATCAACCACAGTAGGCATCACTCCCACCTGCGATCCGCTATATCATTACCCAAGATAAACTGTATTCCTGGACAAGATAATTTCTCTATTACTCCTACTACCACTTCACCACTCTTCACTGGACTTTCCAACCTTATCTTATATATGGAACACTACTCCTCTCACCCTGAATTCCACATATTACCACCTTTTCTGGCAACATTCTTCCCAAACTACATAACTCCTCATCTCTTACCATCAAAGACTGACTAGCTCCCGTATCTCTTAAAATTGTGACTTCTTTAGCTACTCCTCCTGATACACATGAGTAAACTTTACCCACACAAGTAAATTCTTTAAAAAGATCTGGCACCTGCTTATCAATCACCTCTTGATCAGGCTGTACAATCTTTTGCCCCTCCTTCGCTTCACTTGGGCTTTCCTTTCCCACTCTAACAAACCCCACTGTCTTATCCTGTTTTACCACATCAGCCTTCCCAGTGCTTTTCTTCAACCACCAACACTGTGACTTCACATGGCCTAGTTTATTACAGTGAAAACATTTGAAACTTTTCACTTCTTTTCCACCCTCCTGGATTTCTTTTTTAATCTGAGGTACACTCTCCTTATTATCTCCCATCAGATCACCTTTACCTTTACCACTTGAGTATTTCTCATGTCCCCAGTTTCTATCCCTCACAGGCTGAAACTGATGTCGGAACCCAAGCTTTGATTTATGAACTAATTCATAATCATCTGCCATTTCTGCTGCTAATCTCACAGTTTTAACCCTCTGTTCTTCCACATGAGTTCACCCTGCATCAGGAATTGAATTTTTAAACTCCTCCAAAAGTATAATTTCTCTGAGAGCTTCATACGTTTGGTCTATTTTCAAAGCCCTTATCCACCAATCAAAATTGTCTTGATAGCAACCTGCTTTTAGCCAAGAGTGATGCTCCTGTAGGGAGGCTTGCTCCTGTGCCTGTTTTAACTTTGGTTCTGTTTTGGTGGGTGGAAGTTCAATTGCAGCCGCTTGCAATTGTGGCTGCTGTTTGAGAGCCCCTTCCTTTGCTATGTTATCAGCAAATCTATTGCCGCATGAGACTTCATCGTCTGCGATAGTATGCGCTTCACACTTTAAAACGGCTATCTTGCTGAGCAGCTGAACAGCATCTAGTAAATTTAAAACCAATTTAGCATGTTTAATAGGTTGGCCGGAGGAAGTTATGAAGCCCCTGTTTTTCCATAATTGGCCAAAATCATGGACTACCCCAAATGCGGATCGGGAATCAGTATAAATATTGACTGTTTTATTTTTAGCTAGAATGCATGCCTTAGTAAGGGCAAACTATTCGGCCGCTTGAGCAGACGTTCCCGAAAGCAGAGCAAAAGCTCCCACCATCTTGAATGGAGTTACTATTGTATCACCGACCAGGAGGGTCATATCATTTGGTTGGTTTGCTGACCCATTGGTGAGAAAGATGATGTCTGGATTTTCTCGTGGGTGATTCAATAAATCAGGTCGAGAGGTTGTGGTGGTGTTGCTCTTTCTAGCTTTAGTCTATTTGCTCTGTTTAGGTCACCTTTGCTCATGAGTCGCCAGGTATCTTTATGATACCACCACGTGGTTCAAGTTCAGGTTATGATTAATAACACAGCACACCGCTGAGTAAGGATTAAACCAATGGTCATTTATTATATACAACAAGCAATATTAATACCCTAATACTACTTTCTATATAACAAACCTATCACTACTGGCCAATACTTAACTTACGAAGAGCCCACCAGGTCAGGGAAACGAATGGCTTGTCCAATCAAATCTGGCCCGCGGGATTCAAAAGGTTGCTACAGGTCGGTGGCTAGGTGTCTCTACCGGATAGCGATCGCTGGATTCAAACTTACTGCTACCGGTGGCTGGTCTTGCGAAGGTCTCGAGCAGGCGAAGATGAGAGAGAGCGAGATCTGAACTTGGACCTTCACTTTTATAGGGCCCAGGGGCTTCCCGCCTCCCGGGGCGGCCCTTGACCCTGAGTCCCAAGTGATTGGATTCTGTCCCCAGTCTCTGGGGTCGATGTGTCCAATGGTGAGGCGATTCGTCGATCGGGGGGTGGTCGCTCACCTGTCTTTGTTTCGGCCACTGCAGGCGCCGACAGGTCTGGCCCGGTATTCAATTGCTAAGATGTTGCAATTGTTCCCGGGGAAGCTGATTTAACTGTGGATGTCTGAGTTGATTAGGTGTAAACAGTCCTGAATGAAACTGCGGATACCTGGGTTGATGGGCTGTTGATAGCCCTGAGTATCGATCTGGGCTAACTTCCCAGAGCCGAATATGCAATACTGTCGGCAGCTGCCTGCTTGTGTCTTTTTGGCTGCTTTTCCCAGCAGTCTTTCGGGTTAGCCATTTTAAACTGGGTTTTGGCCAGATTAATCGGAACGCAGCCATTTTACATGGCTACAGTGGCTTAAACCAATAGTAAACAGTCATGATCATCCATATGTTCTGTTTCCGAGAGCAACAGTAAGAGTAAGAGTGTAGCAGGGTTGGCAGCTGGCGCTCGCTTGTAGGTAAAGTTGGTTTAAGAGAGGATTACTTCATACCCAGTGTGTCGAGCCGCAATAAAATGCTACATTGTGGATGAATTAAGCAGCAACAAAACTAATTTTTTTCTACTATGGCCGCTGTGGCTGCTACTGCTCTTAAGCAATTTGGCATACCCTTTACCACAGCACATAGAGCCACCGAGTCATAGGCAAGGGGTCTTTTCCCTCCTCAATGCTCTTGCACCAGGACCCCTGTTGTAAATCCCCCTGCTTCATTCAAATAAAGAGTAAAGGGTTTGCTGAAATTAGGAAGTCCCAAGGCAGGGGCGCTAATCATGGCTTGTTACAAATTACGAAATGCTTGCTCCCTCTCTGGGATCCAGGTAACAACTGAAGGGGCATCCTGTAGGGTAGCCTTTCGCAATACTGTGTCCATCTCTCTATTGTCCGGTATCCACTGCCTGCAATAGCCCATCATGCCGAGGAAGGTAAAGGTTTCCTTTTCCGTGCGTGGAGTTGGTACCCTTTGTGAGAAACACTGCTCACTTAATAAAAGATTTACACTTAGTCAAATTCTGAAGAAGCCTTTATTATCGATCTTGCAAGAGCGGGTGCCTCCAGTAAGCAACAGCAGACACAAAGAATTCACACAGCATCACTTTGTTATATACAATCCATGAAAATACAATCCGTGGGAAACCATCCCTGAGAAACACATCCCACAAACTGTAGAAAGGGCAGTTCCCTTATCAGTGGGTCTCTCCCTTGCATAGTGAGTTCTATCCGCTCCTGGTACATCCTTGGACCGGCAGTTAAAGATAAGAATGAGGCCCTTTGCTTGCACCTGCTATCTCCCCCTTGCTTAGCAAGCTCTGTTATTGTTCATTCCGTTCTTCCCCGAAGGTCATTCTGGTACATCGTTATAATAATTCGCTCACTATAGCTTACTCAGAACTTGACATGTTAATTTTCCCATCATGCTTCATTGTTGACATCTTAATTGTGAACCAGAGTATATACATGTGAAAACAACACAAAAACAACACAGAATGTTCATTTCTCACACCTTGCTACAGCCTGCATGCTTTCAGACCCAAGTCTCCGCTGTCCTTGCTGCAGCTGAAATCCCAAATACTGAACTGTCTCCTGACAGAATTGCAGCTTGTCCATTGAGACCCTATGCCCTCTTTCTGCCAGATGTGATAATAACAAAGGGGTATTCTGTTGACAAACTAGCCCTCCCTCTGAGCCCATCAATAAATTGTCATCATATTGAGGGACTGTTGAGCCTGTAGACAACTGGCACTCGTCCAAGTCTCCTTTAACACTGTTAATTCCGATATGTAAAGCAAATAGATGTTGACTTTCCGAGCGCAATGGTATGGAGAAAAAGGCTGAGAAAGTATCCTTGTTGGTGGTATAGAAGATGAAATGACATTTATGTCCGGCACCAATGGAACAATAGTGATAACAATTTTATTGATGGCTCAAAGATCTTGCACAAACCACCACTCGTTGGGTCTTCCGACCTTTGGAATGGGGAGTATAGGGGTGTTACAGGGGCTTTGTGTTCTCTTCAGCACCCCTTGCTGTAATAGTGCATTGATCACTCCCTCTCTCCCTTTTTCTGTTTCCGGTGCCAACCTGTATAGTTTTAAACAGGGCAATGTTCTTCTGTAACTGCACCCTATGCACTGGGGCAGAATGCACTTTTCCAACATGATTTTTATGTTGGGCCCATAGATGTGGCAGTACCTGGGCCAGGATTGAAGGGAGTAAATGATGGCTCTCTCGGGGATGTTTGTAGCCATGTAAAATGGCTAACTCCCGATTAGAATGGCCAAACCCCGATTTAAAATGGCGAACAGAAGAGGCTGATGGAAAAATCAGCCAACAGGACTCAAACAGACAGCTTCAGGTAAAACAGTGTATTCGCCTCTGGGGAAGCCAGACAGAATTGATACCTGCAGCCATCAACATAGAACATAGAACAATACAGCGCAGTACAGGCCCTTCGGCCCACGATGTTGCACCGAAACAAAAGCCATCTAACCTACACTATGCCATTATCATCCATATGTTTATCCAATAAACTTTTAAATGCCCTCAATGTTGGCGAGTTCACTACTGTAGCAGGTAGGGCATTCCACGGCCTCACTACTCTTTGTGTAAAGAACCTACCCCTGACCTCTGTCCTATATCTATTACCCCTCAGTTTAAGGCTATGTCCCCTCGTGCTAGCCATTTCCATCCGCGGGAGAAGGCTCTCACTGTCCACCCTATCTAACCCTCTGATCATTTTGTATGCCTCTATTAAGTCTCCTCTTAACCTTCTTCTCTCTAACGAAAACAACCTCAAGTCCATCAGCCTTTCCTCATAAGATTTTCCCTCCATACCAGGCAACATCCTGGTAAATCTCCTCTGCACCCGTTCCAAAGCCTCCACGTCCTTCCTATAATGCGGTGACCAGAACTGTACGCAATACTCCAAATGCGGCCGTACCAGAGTTCTGTACAGCTGCAACATGACCTCCAGACTCCGGAACTCAATCCCTCTACCAATAAAGGCCAACACTCCATAGGCCTTCTTCACCACCCTATCAACCTGGGTGGCAACTTTCAGGGATCTATGTACATGGACACCTAGATCCCTCTGCTCATCCACACTTTCAAGAACTTTTCCATTAGCCAAACATTCCACATTCCTGTTTTTCCTTCCAAAGTGAATCACCTCACACTTCTCTACATTAAACTCCATTTGCCACCTCTCAGCCCAGCACTGCAGCTTATCTATATCCCTCTGTAACCTGCTACTTCCTTCCACACTATCGACAACACCACCGACTTTAGTATCGTCTGCAAATTTACTCACCCACCCTTCTGCGCCTTCCTCTAGGTCATTGATAAAAATGACAAACAGCAACGGCCCCAGAACAGATCCTTGTGGTACTCCACTTGTGACAGAACTCCATTCTGAACATTTCCCATCAACCACCACCCTCTGTCTTCTTTCAGCTAGCCAATTTCTGATCCACATCTCTAAATCACCCTCAATCCCCAGCCTCCGTATTTTCTGCAATAGCCTACCGTGGGGAACCTTATCAAACGCTTTGCTGAAATCCATATACACCACATCAACTGCTCTACTCTTGTCTACCTGTTCAGTCACCTTCTCAAAGAACTCGATAAGGTTTGTGAGGCATGACCTACCCTTCACAAAGCCATGCTGACTATCCCTGATCATATTATTCCTATCTAGATGATTATAAATCTTGTCTCTTATAATCCCCTCCAAGACTTTACCCACTACAGACGTGAGGCTCACCGGTCTATAGTTGCCGGGGCTGTCTCTGCTCCCCTTTTTGAACAAAGGGACCACATTTGCTATCCTCCAGTCCTCTGGCACTATTCCTGTATCCAATGATGCCATAAAAATCAAAGCCAATGGTCCAGCAATCTCTTCCCTGGCCTCCCAGAGAATCCTAGGATAAATCCCATCAGGTCCCGGGGACTTATCTATTTTCAGCCTGTCCAGAATTGCCAACACCTCTTCCCTACGTACCTCAATGCCATCTAATCTATTTACCTGGAGCTCAGCATTCTCCTCCACAACATTATCTTTTTCCTGAGTGAATACTGACGAAAAATATTCATTTAGTATCTCGCCTATCTCTTCAGACTCTACACACAACTTCCCATCCCTGTCCTTGACTGGTCCTACTCTGTCCCTAGTCATTCGCTTATTCCTGACATACCTATAGAAAGCTTTTGGGTTTTCCTTGATCCTTCCTGCCAAATACTTCTCATGTCCCCTCCTTGCTCGTCTTAGCTCTCTCTTTAGATTCTTCCTCGCTACCTTGTAACTATCCATCGCCCCAACTGAAACTTCACACCTCATCTTCACATAGGCCTCCTTCTTCCTCTTAACAAGAGATTCCACTTCTTTGGTAAACCACGGTTCCCTCGCTCGGCACCTTCCTCCCCGCCTGACCGGTACATACTTATCAAGAACACGCAGTAGCTGATCCTTGAACAAGCTCCACTTATCCAGTGTGTCCAACACTTGCAGCCTACTTCTCCACCTTATCCCCCCCAAGTCACGTCTAATGGCATCATAATTTCCCTTCCCCCAGCTATAACTCTTGCCTTGCGGTGTATACTTATCCCTTTCCATCCTTAACGTAAACGTCACCGAATTGTGGTGACGTTTACGTTAAGGATGGAAAGGGATAAGTATACACCGCAAGGCAAGATTTATAGCTGGGGGAACACAACAACACACCAGCCACCTGCATAGTAAGTAGCAATCCCGGGAACAATATGCTACAAATTAGTAACACAAAGCCGACCCAGACTTTTCGGCGCCAGCAGGAGCTTACACAAAGAGAGGTGAATGACCACCCCTCGATCAAGGAATCGCTCCAGCATTGGAGAATATCGAACCAAGTGATTGGGACCCAGTCCAATCACTTGGAACCAGGTACAAGGTCCGCCCCGAGAGGCGGGAAGCCCCTGGGGACTATAAGAATAGGGGCCAAATTCAAATCGGCCCTTTTTCACCCTGCTTCAGCCTGCTACCCTTCTTCCCTCCATCTCCTCTCCGCACCCTTGGAGACCATTCTGCTGAAATGTAAGTCTTACTCCAACGCTCGCTACGAGATACGCACTCCTGACTATCGACCTGTATCAGCTTTGAATCCCGCAGGCTCAGAACCCATACGAAAGGCCATTCGTTTCCCTGACCTGGTGGGCCATTTCCAAAGTTAAGTATTGGCCTGTTAGTTGTAGGAAGTAGCTTAGAAGTAGAATTAATGTATAAGTACTGATTACTGTATATAATAAATGTGCGTTGATTTAACTCTTACTAAGCGGTGTGTTGGATTATTGATCATTACTCGGACTTGGACCACGTGGCGGTATCATAAAGATACCTGGCGACTCAAGAGCAAAGGTGACAGAACAAGAGCAATTAAACTAAGGCTAAAACGAGCAACATTTTGGTGACATCCTGACGGGACCCGATCTAGAAGTGGAAAACCACTCCGGGAGAACCCAATAAATTTTAATTAGAAACCCAATTGGAAACAGAGAACCACAAGTGTTCAAGCAGTTCTGATCAACACTCATAATTCGCAAGTGTGTGTATGCATGCGTAACTAACAGGGCTATGAGGTAAAACTGATAGATTTTTGTTGCGTCAAAACTGTCGGAAGTCTGTATTTTCGGAAAGTAGCGAAAGCCGTACCCGCATTTACAACACCGCCTTAGCCCCTTGCTCCAAATTTAGAAGAAGCAGTCGGATAGGAAAGATGGCCATGCAGGCAATGCAGCGCCTCATGAACCCTGAGGAATTTGCGGTCGCAGCGACCAGCAGCAGTAGAATGGGACAGTGTCCCATTTGGGAGGAGGAAATCCGGAAATATCTCAAGGGGAAAGGATGGCCCCTGTGGAATGATTTCTGTAATTATGAAGAATCAGGTCCCGGAAGTATAGGGCATACTTGGTGGGAGAACCTGAGCGAGATACACAAAAAGAGCTTGGGAAAAGCTCGCAAGCCGATGGCAATTGTGTCCTGTTTGGCATAATTGCGAGGCACAGAGGAGGTCATCAAGATGCTCCGCAAAGAAGTTGAGGGCATACATCGGATGAGTGAAGTCGATGTGAGCGAAGTTGAAAAAGAGAATTTAGAATTAAGGAGGAAATTGGCAGCAAAGGATGAAGAGGTGGCTGACGCCAAACAGGGTCACCAGTCTTGTCTGGCGCATTTAAGCAGTTTCCAGTCGCAGTATGAAAAGGCTTATCAGGACACGCAACGTGCAGTCCTGGTAAGAGAAGAGACAGAAAAACAGGTAGAGATATTACAAAAACAGTGTAGTGATCTCAAGGCAGCCTTAAGAGCACTGCCACCACAGAACAAAGACATAGCACATTAGACCACGCAAAGTGCCGGAAGCAGATTGCAGAGCTGCAGTCGCTGCTTTCTGTTCAGAAAGGTTTTCAGGAAACCTTTGGGGAAAAGTTAGACCAGGAAGACGGCCCTGATTGGGAAGAGTTACAAGAAACAGCGCAGAGATATGTTCAGGGAACATGTGCGCAGGGAAAGACCCAAAAGAGAAAAGCACCCCTACCCCCTACACAGCAGGTAGTTCAGGCTCCAATGAACCCTGTAACCACCCACCGCACAGCCACATTGGACGATGCGGAATTTCTATATTCCACCCCCCTAACAGTGACCCAATTACGGGACGCGTGCGAGAAGATCACACCGTTCCTCCCCGCCGCAGACCCCCACCATTTCTTTGCCACAGTTAGACGTCAGGTGAACATGTACGGCCTGGATGAGAGAGAGCATGTAAAGTTCATGGTTTTAAGTTTAGATCCGTCGGCAGCAGCAGCCCTTCCCGACCCACAGAACATTGGAGGAGGCATCCTTGCAGAAATGCATACCGCGATCCTGGATGCGATCGAATCTCTTTGGGACACAGGAGGGTCCCACACCACCATAAATTCCTCCACCCTATTTCAAAAAGACACGTGGCCCATTACAGCCACTATCACCCTCAGTGGCTTTACAGGCCACTCACAGCAGGGACACATCAGAGCCCCTGTACCCATTCAAATTGGTAACATCACCACAAAGCACCCCGTGGTTTTAGTTGACCTGCCCCACACAGCAGAACGCATTCTGGGAATTGATTTCATCAATTCCCACAACTTATCATTCGATCCAGTCAACCAGTGTGTCTGGAAGATGGCGATATCCGCAAGAGCCCCCGCAACGCTCAACATAGGTGAATATATGAACAAAATTAGCGCCGTAGGCGAATTTTGGTTCAACCCGACCACGCTTAGCACGGACAAGCAGGTTAGGGCAGTCCTGCAAAAGAACAGGGCAGCATTCGCGACCCACAAGCACGACTGTGGACAGATGACTGGCTCCGTACAAGTAACAGGACCTGACCCTAGACCCCAAAAACAGTACGGATTTCTCCTAGAGGCAGAGGGAGAAATCTTAAAAGTAATAGAGAGCTTATTAGAGCAGGGCGTACTAAGATCAGTAGCCTCCACTAATAATGCCCCGATTTGGCCAGTGAGAAAGCCTGACGGAGCATGGCGACTGACCATTGATTATCGGGAACTCAACAAAGTCACCCCCTGCAGCAGCCCCCACCATAGCAACAAGTCCCGAGACCATGCTCAAGCAGGGACTCAATTCCCGCTACTTCACGGTTTTGGACATCAGTAATGGATTCTGGTCCATTCCATTGACAAAGGCGTGCCAGTACAAATTTGCCTTCACCTTTAAAGCACAGCAGTACATGTGGACATGCCTGCCACAAGGCTTCCACAATTCCCCCTCCATTTTCCACCGACAGCTGGCAAATGGTTTAGCAAAATTTTCTCGCCCCGAATGTCTGGTTCAGTATGTAGACGACCTACTACTGCAGACAGACACCAAGGGAGAGCACATTGAGCTTCTGTCCGAACTCCTGGAACTATTACATTCAATTGGTTGTAAAGTCAACCCCAAAAAGGCCCAGATTTTGGAAGAAAAAGTGATATATTTGGGAACAATTATCACGCACGGTAAACGCGAGATCGAGCATAAAAGGATTGACTCGATCGTTAAATTGCCCCTTCCCCAGAACGTTTCAGCCCTCCGGTCATTTTTAGGACTGGTTGGCTACTGCCGAAACCACATTGACGGTTTCGCCAGCAAGGCAGCGCCCCTCTCAGACCTCCTAAAGAAAGGAGCCCCCTGGGAATGGCTTCCGCAGCATACGGATGCTGTGGACTGTTTAAAACAGACACTCATAGCAGCCCCCGCACTACAAGTTCCAGACCCGCTTTCCCCTTACGCCATAGAGGTAGCGACCACAGACCGCACCCTTTCAGCCGTGCTCCTCCAGGAACGGCACGACCAGTTAAGACCCGTAGCTTACGCCTCCCGACTTTTAGATGCTGTGGAGCAGGGATTTTCAGCCTGTGAGAGGCACCTCCTCACAGTTTTCTGGGCAGTCCAGTACTTTTCATATATTACCGGACTGAACTCCATCACAATTCTCACCGAACACACCCCCACCCAACTTTTACTGGACGGACGACTCAAGGACGGTACAGTAAGCCAAATACGCGCAGCTAGATGGACCCTTCTCTTGCAGGGACGGGACATCACAGTAAAAATGACAAAGACACACACATACTTAGCGGACAATTTACAGTACCCCGGAACCCCCCATGAATGTGAGATCATCTCTCCACACCATAACACAGGCGCCTTTATCGCTAAAACACCCCCAGAAAGATAGGTAATTCTACTCAGAGCCCCCCACACACGGACACGTGTGAACCCATAAAGATTTATGTGGATGGATCTTCCACAGTCTTGGATGGGAAGCGCATAACAGGTTGCGGGATTTATGTCGAGGACGCGCAGGGACACGCCCTTGAGGAAATAGCGTTAAAACTACCTGGACACTTAGGCGCGCAGGCAGCAGAGCTTGCGGCCATTGCATATATCGTTGAGAACTCAGATTCCTTCCCCAGCCCAGCAGACATATACTCGGACAGCCTCTATGTCTGTAACAGCCTTACGGAATTTCTGCCCCTGTGGGAAGCAAGAGGATTTGTTTCCGCAGATGGGAAACCCCTCCCCTCAGCCCCATTGCTCTGCCATATTTTAGAGCGAGCCCAGAACAGGACTTTTGGCATCATCAAAGTCCGCAGCCACCATCATTCCTCCCCCCCTGGAAATGTAAACGCCGACGCACTGGCTAAGGCAGGTTCCAGACATGGGTATTTTTGGAAACCCCCCGAAAGCGCGCCAGTGAGTGCAGTTCAGGTCACACAGACTAGGATCGAGGATCTAGTAGAGGCCCAGAAGCAGGACACCAATCTCAAGGAGATTGTAAAGGGAAAGTATCCCGCCTCCTACGAAAGATTTAGAAATACACTGACCACACATGACGGTGTGGTGTTAAAGGACACCCTTTATATGGTTTCTGAACAGGACAGGAACCAATAGGTCCATTGCCCCCTTGAGGGAATGGCTATAAATATGTTCTGGTGGTCATAGACACATTTACAAAATGGGTGGAAGCATTTCCAGCCCGCACGAACACTGCAAAAACCACAGCCAAGATTCTAACCCATCACATCTTTACAAGATGGGGACTTCCCCGCAGCATTGAATCGGACCAAGGTTCTCACTTTACGGGACGTGTCATGCAGAACGTCCTCACGATATTTGGCATCACCCAAAAATTCCACATAGCGTACCACCCCCAGTCGAGTGGTATCGTGGAGCGCATGAATCGGACCCGAAAAACCACCCTCAGAAAAATGGTCCAGCAGAACAACACCACTTGGGACTCAGTCCTCCCTTTTGCGCTGAAGTTTTTGCGTAACACTATTTCTACATCCACAGGTTACACCCCACACACTCTCATGACCGGACGCCCCATAAAAGGCACAGAATACTTGTTAGGTTTGGACCTGACCAGCCCCGAAGTAACGGCCCTCACCCACGAGAAAGCCGTGGAGCAATTAGTTGCAAATATTAAAATGGCTCAGCTAGCAGCCGCAGTAAAATTGGGCACCAGAAAGAAACAGAGCAAGGCTTGTTTCGACAAGACAGTGCATGTGACTGAGTACGATATCGGACAGCAAGTGATGCTGTCTGTATATAACCCCAGCACATTCCTGTCACCTAAATACTCGGGTCCGTATTCCAGTGCGGACACAGTAAGCCCATCCGTTTACAATATAAAGTACCCCAATGGTAAGACTGCGTGGTTTCATATTAACCAGTTAAAGGTTTATGGAACACAGTCGAACCACGCACACCACGTCATGCTTGACGCAGCGGACCACGCCCCGCCCACAGCCAACGTAACCCTACCAACCCCCACCACGTCCAGCCCACCCACGGACTCGACCTCGACTCCACCCCCAAAATATACACTCCGCCCCGGAACGCCCACAGACTGCAGCAGCAGAGGCAGCAACTGTGACTCGGACGATAGCCACAGCACGCCTCCCTACTATCCCCATGCAACCGGACCCACACCCAGCGACTCCGTCTACGATCCAAGTGATCCCTTCCTGATCACTTTTCTGAACAAACTCCACCACCTACCACCGAACCACCCTGACGACCCCGATTTTGTCCCCACACAACTAGACACCAGTTACTGGCACCGTGACAACTCATACCGACTCATCCGCAATGACGAGAGCAACCCCAACTCACATCAGGCAGCCCTTTCAGCCCTAATCCACTCCAGAGTTTGGCACCCGGGAGAAGAGGACGACCTTGGGTCTGACTCCCAAGCCGCCAACCCCTTTGCGACCCTGTTTGCAACCGAGAACTGAGGTGTCCAGATGATGTTTTAAAAGGAACCGCTTGGGAAAAGTGTTCTCCTTTCTGATGGAACCTGCAGAATGTTTTATGTTGTTTGTACGTTTGTTAAATGTTGTATGTCCGACAGGACAATTTTCTCACTGCCACACGCCTATTCAGCAGAAACCTCTGAGGACTTGCCCTCAGAGACCCACCTTTGCCACACGCTTGTTCAGCGGAACTAGCTTGTCTGCAGAGACTGGTCAAGAGACCCACCGTTACCACACGCTTGTTCAGAGGAACTAGCTTTTCAGCTGATATTTGTTCGGGTATCAGACGCCCGATTGTAACTGCCCTTCTGGTTCGAAGGATAGAACCACTACGGCAGCCCCACCACGATGACTACATTTTTGCCCGTTCTTGCCGGTTGCTCAGGCAGTGGAGAAACGGCTTGAGACCCGCTCTGCCTGGGAACCCCCCGCTGGTCAATCACGCTCGGGTAGGGGAGATACGGCATTGGTATCCGTCCTACCCGGGGACTCCATCCAAATCTTACCCGTCGTGGCCCATACGCACCTCATTTGGCATTTTTAATTTCAAAAAGTTTTGTTTGTTTAGGTAACCCTTAGGTTGCCGGCCATCTGCTATTTACATCCTGGAACATTTGGATGGTAACTCAGCACTGGTTCATGATTGGAAAGTGTGCCGTGTCCTAAAATTTGTTTTTTGAAAAAAAAATGAGGGAGTCACACATAGTGACCAATTATAAAGGGAATAATTGGCACCAAAGGACAGACACACTAGCATACCAGATATTAAACAAAGATAGTTACAGACACTATGCTTGCTTCTACAGAACTCCAGAAGCTCCAGGACCGGAGAACGCAAAGAAAGAAAAGGACCGGGAACAGCCATGAGGACTTCCTTCAAGTGGATCACCCTTGTGCTCATGAACATTTGGTTCTAACAGCCAAGATCTTGGCCAGCAGTTTGGCGTCTATGTTTAAGAGCGATATCGGTCTATCAGCCCCACACTGCAGCGGATCTTTCTCTCGTTTGAGGATGAGTGAAATCGAAGCCTGTGACATTGTTGGGGGGAGATTCCCTCCCTCTTTGGCCTCATTAAAGGTCCTTAGCAGGAGTGGGCTCAGCAGCTCCGAAACTTTCTTGTAGAATTCTACAGGATAGCCGTCCGGCCCCGGTGCCTTGCCCGACTGCATGCTCCCTAGACCCTTAACAATCTCCTCCAGCTCTGTCGGGGCCCCCAGTCCCTCCACCAGTTCCTCTTCCACTTTTGGAAACCTCAATTGGTCCATGAGTTGCTTCATCCCTTCCCCTCTTGGCGGGGGCTCTGACTCATACAATTTACCATAAAACGCCCTAAAGACTTTGTTCACTCCCTCTGGGTCCGTGACCGTGTTCCCATCCTTATCTCGAACTTCCCTAGCCACCCCCCTCTTACGACGTTGGTGCACCAGCATTCCACTCGCTTTCTCCCTGTATTCGTAGACAGCCCCTTTAACCTTCCTCAGCTGAGCTACCGCCTTCGCTGTGGTCAGCAGATCAAATTCCGCCTGCAGTATCCGGCGCTCTTTCAATAGCCCCGTCTAGGGGGTCTCCGCGTAACTCCTATCTACTCTGAGTATCTCCTCAACTATCCTCTCGCTCTCTGCTCTTTCTTTCTTCTCCCTATGGGATCTGATAGAGATCAACTCCCCTCTAATAACTGCCTTCAGGGCCTCCCACACCGTGGTCACCGTTGCCTCCCCAGTATCATTAGTTTCCAAGTAATTTTTAATATTCCTCCTTATCCGCCCACAAACCTCGTCGTCTGCTAGCAGCCCACATCTAGCTTCCATAGTGGGCGCTGACCTCTCTCTTCCCCAAGACGCAAATGCACCCAGTGCGGAGCATGGTCGGAGACTGCAATGGCCGAGTATTCTGTCCCCTCCACCCTAGGGATTAACGCCCTGCTCATCACAAAGAAACGGGAATAACCTTTGTGGACGTGGGAGAAGAAAGAGAACTCCATCGCCCTCGGTTGGACGAATCCCCATGGGTCTACGCCCCAACCTGTTCCATGAATCTCCTCAGTTCTTTAGCTGCGCTGGACGCTTTCCCGACCTGGGGTTTGACCAGTCCAATACTGGGTCAATGGCTGTGTTATAGTCACTCCCCATGATCAGATTGTGTGAGTCTAAGTCCGGAATTTTACCCAGCATGCGTCTCATGAATTCCACGTCATCCCAGTTCGGGGCGTAAATGTTCACTAGCACCACCCAAGTCCCCTGCAGCTTTCCACTAACCATTATGTATCTTCCCCCTTTGTCAGCCACAATACTCCCTGCCTCAAAAGCCACCCGCTTGCTGACCAGAATTGCTACTACTCTGGTCTTTGAATCCAGTAACCGTGACCTTTTAACCGGCCCATTCAGTCCCCGGGCGTTCCACGTTACCAACCTTATCGGAGGCTTGCACCTCCAATCCCCTCGACCGTCCGTCTTCTTCCCCCACTTAACACCTGCCCCTTTAATTTCACTCTGTACCTAGCCCATCCCAGATGACCCCTTTCTTCGCCCTTGACCATGTCATCTCTCAACCCCTGCCGCGTCGCAGAATCCCCCCTCCCCCCGGCCACCCCTCTTGGCCTTCTCCCCCACCACCTCACCTCCGTTCACCAGCATCACCTGATAGAGTGGCTGCCCCTGCCCAAAGGCACATCCTAATGACCTCCCCCCCGCCCCACTCATCAGCTCAAGGAAGAAGGCCTCCTGCTGGCCTTGCCCTCCCTCACCCAAACAAGGACTTCTCCTGAACTCCAGGTAGCCTTCTCCAAAAGCAAACAAACAGATGTTAAACACAAACAGCCCCATAAAACAGGAGGAGGGATGGGAACATCCCACCCCACATACACTTTTCACCCCTACAACTCCTTACAATCTCAAAATTGAACAGAAACCCCCCCCCCACAAAAAAAGGCGAAAATCCCCCAATCCCTACACCCTCTTCAAACATGCTCCCAACCATTACATCATGCCAGCACCCCGGTTCCCAAGCATTGTCCGCTCAGTTCTCCCCCAGTTTATGCTCCTTAATGAAGTCTTTGGCCGCTTCTGGCGTCTCGAAATAATACTCCCGGCCTCCGAACGTCACCCATTATTTTGCCGGGTAGAGCACCCCAAACCTGATCTGCCGCTAGTACAGCACCGCCTTGGCCTTGTTGAAACCTGCCCGCCGTTTTGCCAACTCGGCTTCGATGTCCTGATAAATCCGGATGTTATTTCCCTCCCAGTCGCAACTACGTTTCTCCCTGGCCCACCGTAGAAATTTATGGAGTCTCACGATCACCGCCCGCGGCGGCTCCCCAGCTCGAGGCTTTTGCCTCAGGGACCAATGCTCGGTCCACTTCAGCTGCCTTATCTAGCACCCCTTCTGCCACCAGTCCCGCCAGCATCCTCGAGACGTACCTCGTGGCACTCACACCTTCCACTCCTTCAGGCAGGCCCACTATTCGCAGGTTCTGTCTTCTCGAGGTATTCTCCTGCTCCTCAACCTTTGCCCTCAGCGTTTTACAAAGGTCTCCTAGGAGCCCTACCTCCACCTCCAGAGCCACCACACGATCATTGTGGCCCGAGATCACTCCTGCGATCTCCCGAATCCGCGACCCCTGCACCTTCAAACACCTCTCCATCCGCTCCAAAGTACTCTGCAGGGGTGCCACAGCTTCTGCAATGGCCTTTGCATGATCCTCATGCATTTCTTTCCTCTGTTTATGGAATTCCTCCTTGATAAAAGTAATCAGTTCCTGTATCTGGGGCCTTACAGCTTGCCCTTCCCCCGCCTGCATGCTGGAAGAGGCTGTTGCTGCAGCACCAGACTGTTTCAACTTTCCAGCCAAACCTCTCACTGCTTTCTGCCGGGTCTAGCGATCAGAAGACATACCATTCCAGGGGTAAACTACTCCTCTAACATTCACCGACGTCTTTTCATCAAAATTCCACCCAGATCTGTGTGAAAAGAGCTCTTTTTTGTGACATTAAGCAGGAACAACCCTGTATATGAGAACTCACTCCATGGTCACATGGAAGTTGGCAGACGACACTCTTAAGCAAGTTTTAGACGGAAACTATCCAGGCCCCCTACGAAAGATTCAAGGACTCACTGACGGTACAGGACAATATAATATTAAAGAATGTTCCCACCCAGGACAGAAACCAGATAATTTGCCAGTTTCATGATGGACACCAGGGGATATAAACCACCATTGCCCACTTTAGACCTTTGTGCTGGTGGCCCAATTTAAAAGCAGACATCACGCATTATGTTGAGAATTGTTTAATCTGTGCACAGAATAATCCTGAAAGGTACTCCAGGAAAGGACAATTAAGACACACCCGACCTGGTAATGGCCCATGGACGAATTTACAGCTCAATTACATTCCCCCCCCCCCCCCGGCAGAAATGGTTTTAAACAGCAGATATTTACACTCTGGGGACTCCCCCGCAGCATTGAATCAGACCAAGGTTCCCATTTCACCGGCAGAGTAATGCGGAATGTCCAAACGATTTTTGGAATAAAACAAAAATTCCACATTGCTTATCACCTACAATCCAGCGGCATTGTGAAACGTATGAATCGGACCCTGAAAGCGACTATTAGGAAAATGGTGAAACAGCATAACACCACATGGGACACAGTTCTCCCATCCGCCCTTATGTTTATGAGGAACACGGTATCAAGTTCCAGAGGATTCACCCCCCACACCCTTATGACCGGACGACCCATGAATGGAACTGAATATTTATTAGGACTTGATTTGGCTAGCCCCACAGTCACCACCCTCACCCACGAAAAAGCAGTCCAACAACTCACAGAAAATATTAAAGCAGCCCAGCTCGCTGCAGCTGTCCGGCTGGAAGTTAGGAAAAACAGAGTAAGGCCTGCTTTGATAAAACAGTCCAACCAGTAGAGTATACAGTCGGTCAGCAAGTGATGGTTTCCCTGTATAATCCCAGTTTGTTCCTCACCCCTAAATTTGCAGGACTCTACTCCATTTCGGATAAAGTGAGCCCCTCTGTGTACAAAATAATGTACCCCAAAGGAAAAACAGGTTGGTTCTATATCAATCAGCTTAAAGTTTATGGAACCCAATGTAGCCCCTCCCACCACATCTCCCTAGCAATGGCAGACAAGTCCGCCCCGCCCATTGACAACTTAGACCACCCCCCCCCCCCCCAGCCAGGACAGCACCTCCTCGCCCACAGACCCGACCTTGTCTCCGCCCACAGGTACGCCTTTCCACCCTGAGCTTGATTCGGATGACAGCGGCGGCCCCTGGAACCACGACTAGGATATGTTTGGCCCCTGTACCTCCTTTCACTGCCAGAGCCACCGCCACCGCCCGACAACGGAAGTTTGCCCTTTGCAGCTACCGCCCCTCATGACAAACGAACCCCCCATTGGCACCGTGACAACTCTTGTCGATTAGTATGGGATGACGATTCAGATCCCACGTGGCCACGGCACAGAAAGGACAGACACGAGTTTGGCAACCGGGAGATGGTGATGACTCAGAGTCTGACTCCCGTTACGGTAACCCTTTTGCGACGCTTTTTGATATGGAACCCTGGGGTGTCCAGATGATGAGAAAAAAGAACCGCATGTGAATTACGGTGTCCTATTTCCTGATGGAACCTGCTTTCTTTCTTTCTTATTGCTACATGGTTTTAATTAATGTCGGCTCGACACAAAATTTCTTGATACAGTTTATTTTTCCGATCTCACATGGTTTTAATTAATGTTGGCCAGTTACAAAATTTCTTGATACAGTCATGGTTATTCTTCTGACGCCATTTACTGCCCAAAAACCCTTAAAGGAACAAATTGTTGGATCCCATATGTTACAAATTCTTTCCGCTCATTCGGTTACCCAGGTAGGGAGTAACGGCACTAATCCCCACCCAGCCTGAGGACCCCCAATGCATCCGGTCAGCCAAGCTCGGGTAGTGGAGCAATGGCACTGATCACCACCCTACCCGGGGAATCCCACCCATTCTTGTCCTGCGCGGCTCACACGCATCTCATGCTTCGATAACTTCAAGTAATCTGGAATGGTTCTTTACACTCCTTACTGTCCTTGGCAGGTCTTTGTTTCCCCTTATCTGCTCTTTAGTGTGGTTTAAAGAATGCCTTTTGCCACAGCCTGTACACTCAACTCTTTACCTTCCGCGTCCCTTTGGTCGCTACCCCAACTGCTATTTACATGTTTGACACACTTGGTTGTTACACATTTGCTGCTATATGTGAACTATCTCTGGGCCCTGGACGGAGAAATTGTCCGCCCACTCAATGCATCGACAACAAGCTGCGGGATTCCTTGCACTTAAACAGAATTCTTTTTTCTTCGGATGTCTTGTCTCTAAAATGGTTATTTGAAAAAAAAAATGAGGGAGTCACACGTGGTGACGATCTAATGGGTAATTGAAGTTGAAGAGAGAAAGACAAACAAAAAGAGATGTTAACCAACGATAATAACAGATATTATGCTTGCACCCTCAGGAATATACGAAGAATGAAGAACAAAAAGACAAGATGAAGACAGGACTGATGACCTCCATTGTGATCATCGCTGGACTCCTACAACTGCGCGCGTTGACAGCCTTTGTACCCCACACCACACCGGCCCTGGACATGACCATACAATATGAGACCCCTAACCCGGACACCACACCTCACATGAAAATAAACACTGATACCCCCACATGGTGCGAAAACATTGTAAAATGTTATTCCCTTTCCTAGACAGTAGAAGCCCTTTTGGTAATAGCAATACTCTGCAGTGTCGATCAGACACTTAGACTCGGTAAATGGCAAAGGAGAGCTTCCCACTCCCCGATATACACACTTTCCTTGGAATTCAACAAACCCCCCAACCTTTTAAACCTTTTTCACTGACAAAATGAAAAGATTGTACTTCTTCTATGACTGTAATAGATTAAGTAGAGATGTGATGCTGCTGTTTATTTCTTTAACATTTTTGTATTGTGCATAAGTTCCTTTTTGATATTTGCCAGCAACATGAGAGTAGCTTAGGTAATGATAGTTAGAGGTTCCCTTGTGTAAATAAGTTAAATGTGTAATGATTAAATGTTTGAAAGTGGCCCCTTAGAGTTTATGAATTTATGATGTGTTGATAAAATTATGTAAATGTTCCAAAAACATAGGACAGAGTAGTGTAGAACCTGTCAGCCTGTTCCCGTAACAGCCTCCCCGAACAGGCGCCGGAATGTGGCGACTAGGGGCTTTTCACAGTAACTTCATTTGAAGCCTACTTGTGACAATAAGCGATTTTCATTTCATTTTTCATTTTTACCTTGACCAAGGGTAACTGGCACACCAAGGACGGATGACGATCATCAATGTGATCCACCACGCTTCGTGTTCAGGATCAAAAGGACAGGATGTAGCTATCTGGGACAGCCACTTACAAAGGATCCTGGGAAATATGGCCACCCGCAAAGGATAATGGGAAATATGGTCAACCCAGGACTCAGAGCTAATGTATATTGGCAACTCAGATAACTAGACGTTATCAAAACCCCCAGCTACTTTGCATTCTAATGGTCCATTTCCCCAGAACAAAAGACCTGTACTCAGGTAACAGAAACAGACTCATCGGCGCCACTCCCTTTGCTCAGGGAGCCCAAAAAGCCAAGGTCAATGACCGCTCAGGACATGCCCCGCCATCAAGGCACCCACCACTTTACTGGCCCAAATCGAAGGCAATAATCCAAGCCTGCCGAATTATTGGGCCCAAAAGAGCGCGAAGCCCCAGAAAGATAAAGAGTAACACTGCCATGCATTCAGTCTCTCTTGGCCCCGTCGCTCGGTCTCTCTTGGCCCCGACCTACGCCTAAAACCAAGTGTAGCATCACGACCAGAAGACAAGTTCAAGACCAACGATCGCTACCAGACGGATGAGCCCAGCAGAAACGAAGTCACTTCTCCAGACCCAGCCATGCAAGATCCGAACAAAGGCCTTGTTCCTCTGCATAAAGCCGGGTGTCTGAAGTTAAGTACAGGTTGTTGTAGTGTTAAGTGTAATTTAGCTTGTAGTGTTTTATGTTGCATGTTGAAGTAATTCTTGTGTGTAAATAAACTATCATTGAACTTGAACTAACTAACTGGTTGTTTGGTCTTTGATTGATATTCGGTAAAACCTTGTGGTGGTATCATTTTGATACCTGGCGACTCTGAAAAGCGATATCATCATTAATAACTGTCATATCAGTATCCAGTTAAATAGAGCAACAGCTGCACTTGTCCTTCTCGATGGTTGTGGTTGTGGATTTGGAAGGTGCTGTCGAAGGAGCCTTGTTGAGTTCCTGCAGTGCACCTTGTAGATGTTTCAGCAAGAATTTGTTTCCTTGAATCATTGAGTTTCAGTTCTCACTTGAAATCACTCATATTTTCTTCATTGCGAACCTGTTCCACAGCTTAGTTACACGCTGGGTTTAAAGGTTCCTTCTTAACTTCTTTTGACTTGGTTGAAGCTTCCCTGACCTTTATTCCCTGCAGTGTGGTGATCAGTGATCCAAGATTGGCTCTGTTCAGCCCTAATGATTCCATCAAGTGGCACATTAAACCAAGGACCTTTATATATCCTCAGCTAAAGGATCCATTATAATATTACATCGAATAACATCTGTCCTGTAAACCTTCTCCCTCGAAAGTAACACAGTTTAAAAATGTATTGATCTAAGTTCTTGTGAGTGGGATTTGACATTGTGTATACAGGCGACAGAATTTGCCTAAATAACTAAAAAGTGAGGGGGGGGGGGGGGGGGGGGGGATCAGCGAGGAATTTTCCAGAGTATTTCTTCCCTTATTGATGAAGGTTTTTTTCTCTTTCTTCCTCCTTCTAGCCACAGGGCCACTTGCTAAAGGATGGAACCAGCGCCAATCCTGACTCCTGACGCAGTTTGGGTTTATTAACAATGAAACAATTGTAAGAATTGGGGATTTGGGCCATCGAAACCTAAATGGGCAGATGGCCGTTAGTAATTTCAAAACAGTCCATTCAAGTTTATTAAGGTGCAACAGTTTAGATATGATGCATTAACTAATTAAACAAAAAAAGTATCCCTGACCTGTGGCAGCTGGGAGTGGTTTACAGATCCCAGAGGATGGTTGGAAGGTTGGTACCGAGTGTCTTGATCTCAGTCACAAAATCAGAAAATACTGGACAATCGCAGGGGGTCTGACAGCATCTGTGGAGAGAGAAAGGAGCTAATGTTGTCTCCTGCCTTCTCTCTCCATAGATGCTGTCAGACCTGCTGAGATTGCCCAATATTTTCTGTCACTGTTTCAGATTCCAGCATCCGCGGCAATTTGCTTTTATCTTGATCTCAGTAGGGTGTGAAAGCAGCATTTTGCTTTCTCGTGCATCACAGTTCTAAACTAGTATGGTAAAACTCACAGCAATTGAAACTATTTAGTTCCTTCTTAAACTCAACCCTTTGAATCTTTAATGCGACCGTGCAACGCACAGTTTTAAAAATGGCCTGACTCCAATGTACGGCACACTTAGCTGAGGAAATTACTGGCAACTTCTCCGGGTCGGGGTAAGGGTTGTAGACGATAAAGGCCAGCTGGTCATGCCCATTGATATTAATGCACTTGGATTTCCGGTGGTACCTGCTTAATGCAAACATAACTGCCTAATTCTGTTTTGGAACCTCCTCGGTCTCTGTTTAGCTCTGAAAAGAAAGATTCACGTGGCTTCTACGGAGCCACTTCAGACCTCGTAGGTCCCAGTGTTGGTCTAATTTTTCACCTTGTATAATGTACCCTATGGTGTATTTCCTGTTCACAGCAGAACTGATTGAACAAGTCAATTCCTTTTGTAACTTACTAACCTGTTCTCTTAACTCGTGATATTTGTTATTCAGCTGTAAGTCGAGCACACGTACTCCGTAGCCCAACTGATTTGGAACCACTTTCAATTTCACCTTGCCTTACTGAAACTTTTTAGAAAGTCTATCAAAAATACACTTGTAACCTCTCGCACCAGATTCACGGGTTTTCGCAGTCAGTCAGTTTATCAGTCAGTCCCTGGTGTATGCCAGTGTGACTCCTGGCTTCATTTAATAACTGAACCACACATTCAACTGCAATCTAAGATTACTGCTTCACAAATTCCAAGCCAATTTATCTTCACTACTGTGGATCCCGCTCCTATCAACATTCTGAAAGATTTTGGGGATTCGTGCCAAAGATACCTAAATAGACAGTAGATACATGTAAGTAATTTTAAAATAGTTTAGATCTGACACATTAACTAATTAATCATAAAAAGAATAGAACCCATGACAGTCAAGAATGGTTTACTGATCCCCGAAGATGGGCAGATGGTTGGTACTGACTGTCTTGACCACAGAAGTGGTCGAGTTGAAGTGTTAGGGAATGATTCCCCCCGATCTTCCTTCTCTTTCTTCTTGCCCACTTGAAGAAGGCGGCTGCTGACGAGCACTGCCGACTCACCAGGTCCCTCACCGGTATACAAACCCTCTGACTGAGCAGTTATTAGTATACCATTTCCCTGGGGACTGCTGGCTTACTGAGTGTCACTCATTTATTCAAACGTTTCCCACCAATGGGTACAGTGTTCGTCACCCTGCTCAACCTTTTAGTTTACAACATGTTGAGGGTCATGCCCTGGAACTTCCTAAACACTTATATAGATAACAGTGTACAAAAGATGACATCCTACCGAGGTAGGAACGTTAACATGGCAGCCTGTACTAAGACTGTTTCGGGGTCAAAGTGCATAGGAATCCTCTTTCTGGAGAGAGAATCAATGCTGTTTAGCAAATTCCAAAAGGGTTCTATGTTATGCAGAAAATCTAAATTTTTTCATATTTTCAAAAGATGTTTATTAATTTTTTTTCAGATTAAACAAAACCACCCGAAGTAATCAAATATATCTGCACTATAGAAGAGAAAAACAAAGAGAAAAACAAAAACACACATTAACTTAAACACAAAAACAAACTGAACTAACCCCCCCCCCAACAGTTGACAGTGACTAACTCTTTAAAAAAGGAAATACGTGGTTGCCATCTTAGGTAGAGCCTTTCCACCGACCTCCGATGGTGAACTTGACCTTCTCCAAATGTAAAAACGACATTAGGATACCCAGCCAAGCAGAGGCACTAGGCAGAGTGGGTGACCGCTACTCAAGCAGAATTTGCCTCCGGGCTATCAACGAGGCAAAGGCAAAGACATCCGTCTTCACCCCAGACTGTATAACTGGCGAATCTGACACCCAGAATAGTGGACATGCATCCAGATTTATCCAGAGTGTGTCCGACATGGTGTTAAAAGAAAGAGGCCCAAAGGTTTATCAACTTGGGATAGGACCAGAACTATATATGTATGATTAACCTGCCCATGAGAGCAGCGCTCACACTTATCCTCAACCCCAGGGAAGAGGCTGCTCATCCCAGCTCTGGTCAGATGCGTCCTGTGCACCAGCGTGAATTGAATCAAACCTGGCTGAGCACATAAAGACGTGGAGTTGACCCTGTGAAGTCCTGGGAGAGGGAGGATCTGGAGAGGTTTGGGGACTTGTTCGTGGAGGGGAGGTTTTCAAGTTTTAAGGAATTGGCTGAAGCATTTGTGGTCTCACTCTACACATCACCATTAAGAATAGGACCCAGTTCACTCTCCCATTTCATCCTCCCCTCATACAATGGAGCACCGTCCATTGAAAGGATATGGCCATATGTGTCCGAAATAGACCTGGGTGACACAGTGGTTAGCACTGCTGATTCACAGCTGCAGGGACCCGGGTTTCATTCTGATCTCGGATAGAGTTTTCACATTCTCTCCCGTGTCTGTGTGGGTTTCCTCCGGATGCTCCAAAGATGTGCCTGTTAGGTGGATTGGTATTGCTAAATTGTCCCTAACTGTCGAAAGATTAGGTGGGGGTTTCAGGGATAGGCTGGGAATTGGGCTTGTGTAGGGTGGTCTTTCAAATGGTTGGTTCAGACTCGATGGGCCGCATGGCCTCCTCATACAATGTAGGGATTCTATGACACCCCTTCCGGCCTGGCCAGAGTCAAGGTCGTCTTCAACAGGGAAAAGGGTGGTGCCAAGGGAAAACAGGGAAAAGCTTTGCTCAGAAAATCGCAAATCTGAAAATATCTGAAAAGACTGGAACCAAGCAGTTGGAATTTTTCAGCCAATTCCATAAAACTTGAAAACCTCCCCTCCAAACAAGTCCCCAAACCTCTCCAGATCCTCCCTCTCCAGGACTTTAATGTCACATCCAAACCAGCTGCTGAAAAAGATGGTTATTACAGATGGGGGTTAGCAAAGACAGGGACAGAGCTTGTAATGTTGCCTGAACTGCTTCCAAATCTTCATGGTGGAGACCACCACTGGATTTGAGGAAAATCTCACGAGGGAAAAAGACAACAGCACAGCAACTATTGCACAAAACTAGAAACAGTGAAGGAACTCACTTCCAATTGTCCCATATGGAGCCGGGACCACTAAACCACAACAATAAAACAATAAATTGGGTAGAGCCAGCCCCCCTGACCGTCTGTCTATTTGGAATAAAACCCTACAGATTCTGGGAGTCTTACACACCCAAATAAAGGTGGACATCAATTTGTTGACTTGAGCCAAAAAGGGCTTGGGGAGAAAAATGGGGCGACACTGAAAAAGGAATTGAAATCCTGGGAGCACATTCATTTTAATTGTCTGAACCCAAGGATAGGGGGAGGTATCCCACCTCTGCAAGTCTGTTTTGACACTCTCCACCAGAGTAGTGTAGTTTAATTTATGAAGCAAGGCCCAATTTCTGACACATTACAAGTATATGCCCCCTAATTGAACTGTGACAGATTGTCAGTAAGTGTTTCTTTATACCATTTTGAGTATAACCAATTGAAAAACCTAAGGGCTAAATCAGATGAGCAGCCCCTTAAAAGGACACTGCATCAACCAAAAACAAATCACAAAGAAAACTTAAAAATACAAAACCAAAATGTGATTTAAAGGGGTCGATAAAACATCCCAGTACCCCTTCACCACGCACGGGAGGCCTTGATGGTGCTGACAGACACCACATGCTCCCTCTCCAGGGATGCCCAGCCATGAATGTAGCCACGGTAAAAGGTCAGACAATCAGGCTGGGATGACCCTTTTGATTGCCTGCTGCCTGGACCTGGTTGATGTCAAGTTTGGCCAGGAGCAGGTTCACGAGGAGGAGCGTTTCTTATATGTGTTCAAGTAACACCCCAATTAATGTTCTCAACCTGTGCATCGTTAACTATAATTGATATACAATTAATCGAGGGGACAAGGGTGATTCTTTGAAACTTCCTGACTTCAAAAAAATTAATTTTCTGGTGTGGCTCTTGCTGGCTAACTTAACTATCATTTATTCCTCATTCCTAGTTGCACCGGGTGATGTTGGGCCAAGAGATTTACAGAGATTTAACTGAGGGTTTTGTGAAGCCATTCAAATGGTAATTAAGAATCAATGTTATTGGCATGGGTCTGAGTTACATGTTAGCCAGACTAGGTAAGCATCCCCAATGATCATTAGCCAACTGATTGGGCGGCATTTTCTGCTGGCGGAGGTGGCTCATCATTGGCCTCTAGCGGGATCTTCCTGTCCCACTGATGTCTGCTGCGTTCTGTGTGGTTTGCCCACCCCACTGCTGGGGAACGCATCTCGAGGGGGTCGCCATCGGTGGGATCGGAAGATTCTGTCAACGGGAAGAGTTCGAAAATCCGACCCAATGTTGAGTTTTTATGACAATCGGACAACTTCATGATCAACTTTTACTGGTATCTGAAAATCAAAATTCTGTTTTTTCTAAAACTCACACAAACTATTCTACTGAGGATTGAACTCACAATCTCTGGGTCATTAGTGCAATCAGATCACCATTGCACATCGCCCTCCAAGAGCAGGAATGTCCTGCGGCCATTGCAAAAATGGGTTCGGTCAGAAAACATGGGACAGTTTGGCCAATTCCATTTGATGTTGGAGGTTTTGAGCTTTCTCACCCTCCCAATTTGCCACTCAGTGGTCATGGCCGGGTTGAGATGATTTAGATTGTACAGGAAGCTAGTAGCTTCTCTGTTGTGACTTGTGCTGTGCTGCAGGTGTTGCCGTTTCTTAAAATATTACAAAGGTCAAAGAATGGTGGAGGGGTGTATGCGTGACATGCTTTACATTTCATAATTGCACATAAATTATTGCAGTGCCTGCAGCTCCTGCAATTTATTTTGATAGAATGAAAATCCTTTTGTTCCCAGTTGTAATGATATGTTATTGTTGCCAAAATGCATGAGGGTATTAGTAAGAGTTTCTGCGTAATTAAAAAGCACGAATGGATGTTGAACAAGTCGCACTCCTTTGACAGAGAACTGAAACTTTTCCTCCCTTTTCTCTGAGAACAGGAACAGTGTCAGCTTTGATCTAACTGATTTGATGATGGAGTTCCCAACGGGGTGCCTGCTTCGAGTTCAGGCATGAAATGGTCATGCAACATGGAATGTTCCAGAATATCCAAACTTGCCAACTGTTAGATCTCTACATGGATGCAAATCAAGGGCCAAATGCCTGTTTAAGGTCCCCTCTGGATACTGGGCATTCCTGACGTTCAGGAAAACAAGGGGCGGAATACTCCGCCGGCCGTTGCCGGATTTGGGAAATGCAATTGGGCAGAAAATCGTTTTGACGCCTAAATTGTGGCGGGCGCCGGTTTCACGGCAAATTGCAATACTCTGGTGCCTCGAAAGCGGAGTCAATGCGTTCCACTCCGCACGTACAGTAAATGCCGTTGGCACACCATTAGTGGGCCCGACCCAATATTCTCTGGGGATTCCGTGATTCTCCGCCTCCATTGGGGGGAAATTCCTGACGGCGAGGTTCACTTGTGCTTTTAAAAATCGAGAAACAGGCGGCGAGGCTGATGAGAGAGAGAGGGAAAGGCATGACCAAGGGCAGCTGGTCCTGATTGGGACTGGCGCCGGTTCCATGATTCTCCAGGCCCCGAAAAGCCGATTATCCACCGCCTTAGGCCGGGGCCACCACAGTCAGGGTGGGCCGATCAGAGGACAAGGGGGGGCCTCATTCGGGACTGGGGTTTTTGTGTGCGGGTGGTCCGGGTCGGACGAGTGCCCGATGGGGGGCACTATTTTGGGGGTCCACGTCTGCGGGCTGAGTCCGTCATGGAGCATGGCGCGGCCGCTGGAGGCCGCCGCTGTGCGCATGTGTGGCCTCTGACCTGGAAGTGCGTGGGGCCATATCGGCAGCCGGAGCTGCGAGCTCCACAACAGCTGCCTGCTAGCTCCCTGCAAGGTTGTGAATCTGTGGCCTTTTGACGCCAGTTTTCCTGGCGTAAAAGAACACAGTTTTCACGACGGCGTGGGGATATAGTCCTTGAAACGGAGATTCCAGCACTCAAAATCACTAGTTTGGTGGGGAGGGTGAAAGCGGATTTGGCAAGATGAGATTGTCTTCCTCTATCACCGCAGGTCGGGTGCAGGCAGTTAAGATGAATGTATTGCCACTGTGTTTCTTCATTTTTCAGTGCCTGCCGTCTTTTTATCGAAAGCATTTTTCAAAGAAGTAGAAAAGATGATTACCTCATTTATTGGGGGGGGGGGGGGGAGAGCAGCATGGTAGCACAGTGGTTAGCACTGTTGCTTCACAACCCCAGGGTCCCAGGTTTGTTTCCCGGCTTGGGTCACTGTCTGTGCGGAGTATGCACATTCTTCCTGTGTCTGCGTGGGCTTCCTCCGGGTGCTCCGGTTTCCTCCCACAAGTCCCGAAAGACGTGCTGTTAGGTAAATTGGACATTTTGAATTCTCCCTCAGTGTACACGAACAGACGCCGGAATGTGGCGACAAGGAGCTTTTCACAGTAACTTCATTGCAGTGTTAATGTAAGCCTACTTGTGACAAAGATTATATTTTTAAAAAATATATAAAAAGGTGGCCAGGATTAGGAAGGTGCTGTTGCAGAGAGGACGGCAGTCAGGGGGGTTGGGTCTCCCGAATTTACTGTATTATTACTGGGCAGCGAATGCTGAGAAGGCGCGGGACTGGGTGGGAGGGGTGGACTCCCAGTGGGTTAGAATGGAGGAGAATCTATGCAGGGGGTCGGGGGTGTTGGCAACAGTGCCGCTCCCGGTACCCACAGGGTAATACTCAGGGAGTCCGGTGGTAGTGGCGACGTTCAGGATCTGGAGGCAGTTGCTCCAGCACTTTAGGTTGTGGGCGGGGGCAAGAGAAATGCCGATTCGAGGAATCATAGATTTGAACCTGGAAGGTGGGATGGGAATTTCCAAAGAGGGGTGTTAAAGGATTTGTTTCTGGGAGGCCGGTTTACGAAGTTGGAGTAGGTGGGGCAGAAATATGGGTTAGGGCAGGGGGAGATGTTTAGGTATATGCAGGTCCGAAATTTTGCTAGGAAGGAGGTACGGAGCTTTCCGATTGCACCGGCCCCCACACTGTTGGAAGAGATATTGACGACAGAGGGAATGGAGGAGGGGTGGTGTCGGCGATTTATGAGGTTATTCTGGGAGAAGATCAGGTATCACTGGATATGATTAAGGCAAAATGGGAGGAAGAGTTGGGGGAAGGCATGGAGTAGGGGCTGTGGTGTGAGGTACTCCAGAGGGTAAATGCCTCAACTTTGTGCGCGAGGTTGGGGCTGATACAGCTGAAGGTAGTGCATAGGGCGCACCTCACAAGGGCGGAGGGTAAGCTGACTTTTTGAGGGGCTGGAGGATGTTTGAGAACGCTGTGGATGGGGCCCCGCAGATCAATTCATATGTTGTGGTCCTGCCCAAAACTGGAGAGGTATTGGAGGGAAGTCTTTAGGGTAATCTCAAGGGTGGTGCAGATGAGACTCGAATCAGATCTCCTAGAAGCCATAGTCGGGGTGTCAGATCGGCCATGGTTGGAAGTGGCTGCGGAGGCAGATGTCTTAGCCTTTGCCTCGCTGATCGCCGAAGGCAGATTCTGTTGGGGTGGAGGTCGGCCTCTCCACCCTGTGCCTCGGCATGGTGGGGGGACCTGCTGTAGTTCTTAACGTTCGAGAAAGTAAAGTTCGAGTTGAAGGGAGGGTGGAAGCGTTCTACAACTCATAGGCCTTGTTCATCATGCATTTTCACGAATTGGATGACATCGAATATTGGGGGGGGCAGGTTGTGCGGGGGGGCGGGGGGGGGGGGGGGGGGTTGGAATGTATAAATTAGTGATGATTCATTTTCATTGGTGATTTGTATTCAAATTGTTGGGAGCTGTTTGAGGGTGGGTGGAATGAGGGGATTGTTGGCCAGGGAATTGCCATTGTATATGTTGTTATTGTTAATTATTTGTTGTTGTAAATATGATGAAAATGTGAAAAAGGAGGAGATTAAAAATATTCATTAAAAAAAAGTACGGCAACCATTTGTGATGCAACCACCAGAAGAAGCACGCAACAGTCATAAAACTTTTGAAGAACACACGGAACAAATACACCTAGAGGAAGATACATCGATATATGAAGAACATCAAACACAAGCAACAAACTAGAACAAGATTAAGAACCTTTGCAAGTTCAGAAGATACTTAAGACGTATACAAGGATAAGGTGCAAGCCAGAAGGACCGAACTTGTGATAGACTGTAAAAAATTCTAAACATGTAAATAGTTATGAATATCATGGTGAAATGTAAAAATAATCTATTGTATGTAAATAATTTAATTTTCCAAAGGAAAATGGATGTGATAATATACATAAAACATTCTGTACATAACGTTATACATGACCTCCGACCACTACGTTGCAGTGCAAACCCACCACATGACCCTGTGGCTGTGGAGTTGGGAGTAGGTCGTGTTGGAGGATAGGCGTATTTTGCAGTAGCTCTACAATAGTCAATTAGTGTTAGCAGCTTATTATTTTATTTATCCTAGTTATCTTTATCATAGATTATCATAGAATTTACAGTGCAGAAGGAGGCCATTCGGCCCATCGAGTCTGCACCGGCTCTTGGAAAGAGCATCCTACCCAAGGTCAACACCGCCACCCTATCCTCATAACCCAGTAACCCTACCCAACACTAAGGGCAATTTTGGACACCAAGGGCAATTTATCATGGCCAATCCACCTAACCTGCACATCTTTGGACTGTGGGAGGAAACTGGAGCACCCGGAGGAAACCCACGCACACACGGGGAGGATGTGCAGACTCCGCACAGACAGTGACCCAAGCCGGAATCGAACCTGGGACCCTGGAGCTGTGAAGCAATTGTGCTGTCCACAAGGCTACCGTGCTGCCCCTCATCATGCAGTTCTTTCACAATAAATTATTAAAATTAGATGTTCTGTAGTTAATAATTCACTTTGGCCAGTCTATGAACATGACACACCTCACCTCATACCAGCATGGCACCCCCGGGCCTGATCTCTAGCGCGGACAAAATTCCTGCTTGGCACCTTGGCATTGCCGGTGTGACATCCTGACAGTGCCCCTGCCAGGCTGACAGTGTCACCCTGGCTGCACCAGGCTGGCATTTGGTGGCACAGCCAGGGTGCCAGCCTGGCCAGAGGTCGACCATCGGGGGCCTCTGATCGCCTGGGAGACCCCGTAAGTGCCGGTACCTTGGTCCCCTTTTATGGGGACCAGTACTGATCAGCGCTCAGCTGGGGACTCTTCGGCGAGGTCGCTAGATGCTGGGTAGCCGTTTGATTTGGTGTCAGCATGGCTGAGTGGGTTATGAAACTCACTTAACTGTGCGAGACTGAGTCCCGTCTGTTATGGGCAGATCTCAGATCAAAACATCTCACGAGATCTGGTGAGATGTGAGGTATAACAACAGTCAGGAATCTGGGGGAGGCCTCTCTGAGTATCTACTGACCGCGTCCCATCCCAATTGCGGTGAGACGCAGGCAATAAATCACACCCTAAGTGTGAGTGAATCTGTGTGTATGTGAGATTGTGAGAATGTGAGTTAATGTGTAAGAGAGTGTTTGTGTGAGTGTCAGTGTGAATGATTCTGTATGTGTGTATGCATATGCAGGAGAGTGACTGTGTGAGTGTTGGTGTGAGTGAGCCTGGAAGTGTGTGTGAGTGAATGTGTGAGAAAGTGTTTATGTGAGTGTTGGTGGGAGTCAGCCTGTGGTGTATGGGAGCATGTGAGTGGGTGTAAGTTACTCCTCCTAAGAGACTCCAGGATGGTATGTTGCCTCCCTGGTGCCAGGGTCAAGTATGTCTCTGAACGAACACAGGGCATCCTGAAGGGGGAGGGTGTACAGCCAGAGGTCGTAGTCCACATAGGTACGAACGACATAGGCAGAAAGAGTGATGAGGTCCTGCAGAAGGAGCTGAGGGAGTTAGGCAATAAGCTAAAAAGCAGGACTTTGAGGATTGTAATCTCAGGATTACTCCCTGTGCCACGTGCCAGTGAGGCTAGAAATAGGAGGATAGTGCAGCTAAACACATGGCTAAACTGGTGGTGTAGGAGGGAGGGTTTCAGATTTCTGAACCACTGGGATCTCTTCGGAGGCAGGTGGGGCCTGTACAAGAAGGACGGGTTGCATCTAAACTGGAGGGGCACCAATATCCTGGCTGGGAGATTTGCTAGAGTCACTCAGGAGGATTTAAACTAGTATGGCGGAGGTGGGGGGGGGGGGGGGGGCAGAGTGTTAGCTCAGAAGGTATAATAACTGAAGGGGAAATAAGAGAACAACATCACATTGTCTGCTCCAACGCAGTGGTTTGAAGTGTATTTGTTTCAACGGCAGAAGTATAGCAGGTAAGGCAGCGAGAAATAGAGGAGCAGATCGGGAGAGAGATTTTGGATAGGTGCAAAAGTAACAGGGGTGTTGTGGTCGGGGATTTTAATTTCCCCTATATTGACTGAGACTCACTTAGTGCTAGGGGCTTGGATGGGGCAGAGTTTGTAAGGTGTATCCAGGAAGGCTTCTTGATGCAATATGTAGATAGTCCAACTAGGGAAAGGGCAGTACTGGACCTGGTATTGGGAAAACAAGCAAATTACTGCAGATGCTGGAATCTGAAACCAAAGAGAAAATGCTGGAAAATCTCAGCAGGTCTGGTAGCATCTGTAGGGAGAGAAAAGAGCTAATGTTTCGAGTGCAGATGACCCTTTGTCAAAGCTACAAGACAGAGAAAGTGGAAATATTTATACTGTGGAATGAGAATGAAAGATGAGTCATAGCCACAGAAACCAAGGGGAAAGAGTGCAAATGGCAGTCCCCAAGAGAACAAAAGGTGTTAAAGGCCAAACAGCAGAGAAACTAACATCAGAGGGTAAACTGTGACAAATTTAGATGTGGGGGAGGGGAAGGGGGAAGCAAAGGGGAGAAAGGGTAAGGAAAGGTGGATAAGATGGGGGGGGGGGTAAATATATATAAAGAAAGAAATGGTAAAAGACAGTTAAAATGAAATGGGATAAAAACAAATGGGTCGAGGTAGGGTAGAGCTAATCATCTGAAGTTGTTGAATTCGATGGCGTGCCGAACTAGAAGATGAGATGTTGTTCCTCCAGTTTGCTTTGGGCTTCACTGGAACATTGCAGCAGACCAAGGACAGACATGTGGGCATGGGAGCAGGGTCTTGTGTTAAAATGGCAAGCAACGGGAAGGTCAGGGTCCTGAATGGTCCTGAACAATTCCTGGTATTGCCTGGACAGGTGGTTGAGGTTTCAGGAGGGAACATTTTGGGAGTAGTGACCACAACTCCGTAAGTTTTAGGATACTTTTAGATTGGGATGACGGTAACCCTCACGTTAAGGTGCTAAACTGGGGAAAGGCAAATTACGATAACATTAGACAGAAATTGAAGAATTTGGATTGGATGCGGCTGTTAGATGGTAAATCAACATCGGACATATGGGAATCTTTCAAGCAACAGTTGATTAGGATTCAGGAAAGTAATGTTCCTGAGAGAACGAAGGATAAGTATGTGAAGTTTAGGGATCCTTGGATAATGAGCGTTATTGTGAATCTCGTCAAAAAGGAGACTTTTGTACGGTCTAGAAGGGTGGGGAGGAGTATAAAGAAATTAGGAAGGCACGTAAGTGGGAAATTAGGAGGGCTAGGAGGGGTCATGAAAAGTTTTTGGCAAGTAGGATTAAGGTGAATCCCAAAGCTTTTATTCATATGTAAAAAGCAAGAGGGTGGCCAGGGCAAGGATTGGACCACTTAAGGACAGTGGGAGGAATCTATGTGTTGAGCCAGAGGAAATGGGCGAGGCACTAAATGAGTACATCAATGTTCACCAAAGAAAGGGACTTTGTGGAAGATGGTTCTTGGGTAGGGTGTGTGGACAGTCTGGATCATGTTAACATCGGAAAAGGAGGAGGTATTGTGTCTTTTAAAAGATATTAAGGTCGATAAGTTTCCTGGGCCGGATGGGATTTACCCTGGGATACTGAGGGAAGCAAGGGAGGAAATTGCTGGGGCCTTGACTGACATCTTTGTATCCTCATTGGCTACAGGTGAGATCCCAGAGGACTGGAGAATAGCTAATGTGGTACCGCTGTTTAAGAAAGATGGCAGTGATAATCCTGGAAACGATAGACGTGAGCCTCACGTCGGTAGTAGGTAAATTAATGGAGAGAATTCTCAGGGACAGAATTTATACCTATTTGGAAACAAATGGACTCATTAGCGATAGACTGTATGGTTTTGTGAAGGGGAGGTCGTGCCTCACTAACTTGATAGGGTTTTCTGAGGAGGTGACAAAGATGATTGATGAGGGGAGGGCGGTAGATGTTGTTTACATGGACTTCAGCAAGGTGTCTCATGGCAGACTGGTCCAAAAGGTGAAGTCATACGGGATCAGAGGTGAGGTGGTAAGATGGATACAGAACTGGCTCGGTCACAGAAGGCAAAGGGTAGCAGTAGAAGGGTACTTTTCTGAATGGAAGGTTGTGACTAGTGGTGTTCCACAGGAATCTGTGCTGGGACCTCTGTAGTTTGTAGTATACATAAACGATTTGGATGAAAATTTAGCTGGTCTGATTAGTAAGTTTGTGGATGACACCAAGGTTGGTGGGGTGGCAGATACTGTTGAGGATTGTCAGAGGATATAACTGGACATAGATAGGTTGGAGACTTGAGCAGAGAAACGGCAAATGGAGTATAATCCGGACAAATGTGAGGTAATGCATTTTGGTCGGTCTAACATAGAGGGGAAATATACCATAAATGGCAAACCTCTTAGGGGTACAGAAAGTCAGAGAGATCTGGACGTGCAGGTCCACAGATCTTTGAAGGTGGCAACACAAGTGGACAAGGTAGTCAAGAAAGCATACGGAATGTTTGCCTTCATTGGACGGGGATCGAGTACAAAAACTGACAACTCATGCTACAGTTGTATAGAACCTTGGTAAGGCCACACTTGGTATATTGCAGACAGTTCTGGTCGCCACACTACCAGGAGGATGTGGAGGCTTTGGAGAGGGTGCAGAGGAGGATTTTTAAAAAAATTAAAAAAAAAAAAAATTTAGAGTACCCAATTCATTTTTTTCCCAATTAAGGGGCAATTTGGCGTGTTCAATCCACCCACCTTGCACATCTTTGGGTTGTGGGGGCGAAACCCACGCAAACACGGGGAGAATGTGCAAACTCCACACAGACAGTGACCCAGAGCCGGGATCGAACCTGGGACCTCAGCGCCACCGTGCTGCCTGTGCAGAGGAGGTTTACCAGGATGTTGCCTGGTCTGGAGGGTGTTAGCTATGTGGAGAGGCTGAATAGACTTGGACTATTTTCATTAGAAAGATGGAGGTTGGGGGATGACCTGACAGAGGTCTACAAGATTATGAGGGGCATGGATAGAGTGGATGGGCAGGCACTCTTTCCCAGGGTGGAGAGATCAGTCACCAGGGTGCATAGGGTTTAAGGTCCATGGGGCAAAGTTTGGAGGAGATGTGTGAGGCAGGCTTTTTACGCAGAGGGTGGTGAGTGCCTGGAACCCGATGCCAGGGGAGATTGTGATGGCGGATACATTAACGGCGTTCAAAAGGCAACTTGACAAACACATGCATAGGATGGGTATAGAGGGATATGGCACAAGGTAGTGCTGAGGGTTTTGGCAAAGGTTGGATCATACTGGTACAGGCTTGGAGGGCCGAAGGGCCTGTTCCTGCTGTGTTGTTCTTTGTTCTTTGTAAGGTTCCTTCCTGTTTATTCCCTTATTTCCCCTTTCTTTTATTTTGATGTTGCACTTTTGATCTATGGATGATTGATGGACATCTCATTATATGTCAAGCAGCCTGTAAGAAACCTGCACCTTTTATTCAAACAGAACAATCCAAAGGCTGTGCTGGTTTTAACAGGTTGATTGCAGACTGGCCAGCATCAGTGATGACTCGGTATGATTGATTTGGCTGGTGGCCAATGAATGGGTCCAGAGGGCTGTGATCTGCCCAGTAAGAGGTGGTGATTGGATCTGATCCCACTGGAAGGCTTTTCAGAGTCCCGAGATTCCAATTTTGATCTTGGCAGACCCAGGGGTAGACCCGCTATCATCTCCTCTCCATTGTTCTCCAGAAAGGCCGTGTTTCTGAACTGGCACAGAGCCTGGATGAACCTATGTAGAGGCAGAGTCCCGAACTGACCAACTTTCTCTCCTGAAAGACAAAGGCAACTCTTTCTACAGAAAGATAGAGGCCTGAATGTGAACCTCGAGTTCAAGTTTGATGAGAAATAAGGTGTCTCTCCAGAAAGCCTGCTGCCTGTGAATATTGCAATTTCTAAACCACAGGGACCCAGAATGAATGACTCTGAAATGAAGACCATTATCGGCTGTAAACCAGAGACTTTAATCAGCAAGCACGCTGAGAAGAAAGTGAGCTAAAGAACCACTTTCTGAAGCAAAGACTCTTATCTTTTGATCTTCATCCTCATTCTGGTTCCAGCTACAGGAGGCACAACATCTTGTTCAATAAAGCCTCGATTGTTCCACCATTCTCGTCTCGTGGTAATTGATGGGACATCAATTTATTGAACAAGATTTTTAAACGATGGATCTCCTCACCAAACCTGATCGCCTGCAGCTCAGCCTTCAAGCAGCCAACACTACATCCACCTTCGACCACTGGCTTGCCTGCTTTGAAGGCTACCTTTGAGCAGCCGCTGAAGAACCCTCGGGCTCGCAGAAGCTCCAAGTCCTCTATTCATGGATGAGCCCTGACATTTTTCCCCTTATCCGGGATGCGCCCACCTACTCCGAAGCGATGACGCTCCTGAAGGGACATTACGTTCGACCGGTGAACCAAGTGTACGCCAGGCACCTCCTGGCCATGAGACAGCAACTCCCTGGGGAGACCCTGGACGATTTCTTGCATGCCCTAGGTAGGAACTGTGACTGCCAGGCAGTTTCGGTAGTCCAGCACACCGAACATTTAATTAGAGACGCTTACGTCACGGGCATGAAGTCTGTGTACGTCTGCCAGCGGCTATTGGAAATGGGTCTGCTCGATCTAGGCAGCTCGCTAATTCGTTAGAAGTGGCCTCCCGTAACGCTCAGTCCTACGCCCCCAACCGCGCGGCACTCTCGTGGGCCCCACCAGCTGCCGACTCCAGCTCACCGCAAGCCTGCGCTGCGCGGCAGCCAGCCAACTCTGGGGGGCCCAAGTGTTATTTTTGCGGACAAAGCAAACACCCCAGGCAGCGCTGCCCGGCGCGGGGCACGACCTGCAACGGGTGTGGGAAGAAAGGACACTTTGTTTCTGTTTGCCAGGACCGGTCGGTCGCCGCTATTTCCGGGCCCAGCATTTCTACACCCCCACGTGCGACCCAGGGGCGCCGCCATCTTCCCCTCCGCAAGCCATGTGTGGCCCGTGGGCGCCGCCATCTTCCCCACCGCAAGCCACGTGCAGCCTGTGGGCGCCGCCATCTTTGATGCCGCCTGCCATGTGCGCCCCGTGGGCGCCGCCATCTTCGGCGCCATTTTGACCACGCCTCAGGACCTCTGCTCGTCTGACCGTTCGTCGCCTACCGCTACCTCCGCCCCCACTGATCAGCCCGGGACCTCCCAGCATCTTCCGCAGCTCGCCTCTATCACCCTGGATCAGTCTCGGCCCCGCAATCTCGCGACCGCTACGACGACGGTGAAGATCAATGGGCATGAGACAACCTGCCTCTTTGACTCCGGGAGTACAGAGAGCTTCATCCACCCCACTACGGTAAGGCGCTGCTCCCTCCCTGTACACCCCGTCACCCAGAAAATATCCCTGGCCTCCGGATCCCATTCCGTTGAAATCCGGGGTACTGCATCGCGACCCTCACCGTCCAGGGCGTAGAGTTCCGCAACTTCCGGCTCTACATCCTCCTTCACCTCTGCGCTGCCCTGTTACTCGGCCTGGATTTTCAATGCCATCTTCAAAGCCGGACTTTAAAATTCGGCGGACCCCTACACCCCCTCACCGTCTGCGGCCTCACGACCCTTAAGGTCGATCCACCTTCCCTGTTTGCGAACCTCACCCCGGATTGCAAACCCGTCGCCACTAGGAGCAGACGGTACAGTGCCCAAGACAGGACATTCATCAGGTCGGAGGTCCAACGGCTTCTGCGGGAGGGGGTCATTGAGGCCAGCAACAGCCCCTGGAGAGCTCAAGTAGTGGTAATAGTAAAGACTGGGGAGAAGCACAGGATGGTCATTGACTACAGTCAGACCATCAATCGGTACACGCAGCTCGACGCGTACCCCCTCCCAGGCATATCTGACATGTTCAAACAGATTGCGCAGTATCGAGTCTTTTCCACAGTAGACTTGAAGTCCGCCATCTCCCCATCCGCCCGGAGGACCACCAATTCACTGCGTTCGAAGCAGATGGCAGCCTCTATCACTTCCTTAGGGTTCCCTTTGGCGTCACTAATGGGGTCTCGGTCTTCCAGCGAGAGCTGGACCGAATGGTTAACCGGTACGGACTGTGGGCCACCTTCCCGTACCTAGAGAATGTCACCATCGGCGGCCACGATCAGCAGGACAACGACGCAAACCTCCAAAAATTCTTCCAGACCGCCAAACCCCTTAACCTCACATACAACAAGGAGAAATGCGTGTTCCGCACCAACCGCTTAGCCATCCTTGGCTACATAGTGGAAAATGGAGTCCTAGGGCCCGACCCCGACCGCAAGCGCCTCCTCCTGGAACTCCCTCTCCCCCACTGCCCCAAGGCCCTGAAACAATGCCTGGGGCTTTTCTCCTATTACGCCCAGTGGGTCCCTAATTATGCGGACAAGGCCCGCCCACTCATTCAGTCCGCAGTTTTCCCCTGACAGCTGAGGCCCGCCAGGCTTTCAACCGCATCAAGGCGGACATCGCCAAGACCACGATGCACGCGGTCGACGAGTCCCTCCCCTTTCAGGTGGAGAGCGATGCATCGGACGTAGCTCTGGACACCACCCTCAACCAGGCGGGCAGACCCGTGGCCTCCTTTTCCCGCACCCTCCATGCCTCCGAAATTCGGCATTTCTCTGTCGAAAAGGAAGCCAAGCCATTGTGGAAGCTAACATATTGGAGGCATTACCTGGCCGGCAGGAGATTCACTCTCCTCACTGACCAACGGTCAGTTGCCTTCATGTTCAATAACACACAGCGCAAAAAGGACAAGAAATTGAGGTGGAGGATCGAGCTCTGCATCTATAATTATGAGATCTTGTATCGCCCGGGGAAGCTCAACGAACCCCCTGATACCCTATCCCACGGTACTTGTGCCAGCGCACAAGTGGACCGACTCCGGGCTCTCCACTATGACCTCTGCCACCCGGGGATCACCCGGTTCTTCTATTTTGTCAAGGCCCGCAACCTGCACTACTCCATTGAGGAGGTCAGGACCGTCACCAGAGACTGCCAAGTCTGCGCACTTCTACCGGCCAGATAGAGCGCACCTGGTGAAGGCCTCCCGCCCCTTTGAGCGCCTCAGCATGGACTTCAAAGGGCCCCACCCCTCCACCGACTGCAATGCGTACTTCCTGAACGTGATTGACGAGTACTCCCAGTTCCCTTTCGCCATCCCATGCCCTGATATGACTTCTGCCACGGTAATCAAAGCCCTGCACAGCATCTTCACTCTGATCGGTTTCCCCACCTATATCCACAGCGATCGGGGATCCTCTTTCATGAGCAATGAGCTGCGTCAATTCCTGCTCAGCAAGGACATCGCCTCGAGCAGGACGACCAGCTACAACCCCCGGGGTAACGGGCAGGTGGAGAGGGAGAACGGGACGGTCTGGAAGGCTGTCCTGCTGGCCCTGCGGTCTAAAGATCTCCCGGTCTCCTGCTGGCAGGAGGTCCTCCCCGACGCACTCCATTCCATCCATTCGCTCCTCTGCACCGCAACTAATGAGACCCCTCACGAACGTGTGTTTGCTTTCCCCAGGAAATCCACCTCTGGGGTCTCGCTCCCAACATGGCTGACAGTTCCGGGACCCGTCCGCCTCCGGAAGCATGTGCGGAGCCATAAATCAGACCTCCTACATGCAAACCCGCAGTACGCCTACGTGGCACACCCCGACAGGCCAACAGGCGCCAAGACACAGTCTCCCTCCGGGACCTGGCATCCGCTGGATCCCCACCCACGACCCCCGACCTGACACCGCCACCACCCCCCCCGGTTGCCTCATTCACCCCTGCGCCACTCACCCTCCCTCCAGCGAACCTCACCGCAACCCCCACCCCAGCGGGATCCGTCCTCCCACTGGACCGACTCAGGGGTGACGAAGACAAGGACAACACACTCCCAGGGTCACAGATGTCCAGGTCGGTGCCCACATCATCACCAGGACTGAGGCGAGCGTGGAGGAGGGTCAAGGCCCCCGACAGACTTAATTTGTAATGTTTCCACCACCCCCGCAGGACTCTTTTTTAACAGGGGGTCAATGTGGTGAACACCACTAGTGGTATATTGTATGTCTTACGGCATTGCACGTATATTAGAGGTACGATGGTAAATCCCTGCCTGCTGGCTCTGCCCAGCAGTTGGCATATAAAAGTGTGTGCTCTCCTGAGCTGCAGCCATTCTGGTTCCAGCTACAGGAGGCACAACACCTTGTTCAATAAAGCCTCGATTGTTCCACCATTCCCATCTCGTGGTATTTGATGGTACATCACTACCGTACCACCATAACTGTTGTTGAGATAGAACTGTACTTACTGGCAGGTCTCTGCTAAAACTCTCCAATTCATTTTGTAAGTTCCAAATAGATATTACTTTGTTGTACTTTTGAGATAGTACCTTTGAGGTTTGAAAAAAGGACAATTTCACCCAGTGCAATTGCGCAGTTCCCACTTGTTTCCTTGTGTCCCATGGTATGAAATGATAGATTTGTCCTCCAGATATGTTTCTGCAGCATGTAGTAATTTGTACGAGTGTGATCCCTTTCATTTCATTCTGCTTTGATGACTTGGCAGAGCTCCATGTCGACGATGCCAGACAGGCTTCATCAGTAATAACCAAGGTTTGTCTGTTACATAGCAGAGATAGAAGTGAGTTACAAACCTGAAATGTTTGCAAATTGCAAACAGAGATATTCTAAACATTTTTTTAATAAATTTAGTGTACCCAATTCATTTTTTCCAATTAAGGGGCAATTTAGTGTGGCCAATTTACCTACTCTGCACATCTTTGGGACGGGGAACCCGTCGCTAACACGGGGAAAATGGGCAAACTCCGCACGGACAGTGACCCAGAGCCGGGTTTGAATCTCTGCACCGTGAGGCAGGAGGGCTAACCACTGCGCCACCGTGCTGCCCCGTGATAATCGAAACATAGATGCAAGTACATGGAAAACCATGCCGCCTTTAACACCATAATCCCAGCCATGTTCATGTCAAAGCTCCAAAACCTAGGACTTGGCTCCTCCCTTTGCAACTGAATCCTCGACTTCCTGACCCATAGACCACAATCAGTAAGGATAAACAAAAACACTTCCTCCATGAGAGACCTCAATACCGGGGCCCTGCAAGGCTGTGTACTTATACCCCTACTATACTCCCGATACACACACAACCATGTGGCAAAATTTGGCTCCAACTTCATCTGCAAGTTTGCTGATGACATGACCGTAGTAGGACGGATCTCGAATAACAATGAGTCAGAGTACAGGACGGAGATAGAGAACCTAGTGGAGTGGTGTAATGGGCGGCATGGTAGCATGGTGGCTAGCACTGTTGCTTCACAGCACCAGGGTCCCAGTTCGATTCCCGGCTGGGATCACTTTCTGTGTGGAATCTGTCTCCCCGTGTCTGGGTGGGTTTCCTCCGGGTGTTCCGGTTTCCTCCCACAAGTCCCGAAAGACGTGCTTGTTAGGTGAATTGGACATTCTGAATTCTCCCTCAGTGTACCCGAAGAGGCACCGGAATATGGTGACTAGGAGCATTTCACAGTAAATTAATTGTTAATGTAAGTCTACTTGTGACAATTCAGATTATTATTATTATTAATGACAACAATCTCTCCCTCAATGTCAACAAAACTAAAGAGCTGGTCATTGACTTCAGGAAGCAAAGTGCTGTACACACACACAGGTGGAGGCCGAGGTGGAGATGGTTGACAGCTTCAAAATCCTAGGTGTGCACATCACCAACAATCTGTCCTGGTCCACCCACGTCGACGCTACCACCAAGAAAGCACAACAGCGCCTATAATTTCTCAGGAAACTAAGAAAATTCAGCATGTCCACATTGACTCTTACCAACTTTTACAGATGCACCTTAGAAAGCATCTTATCTGGCTGCATCACAGCCTGGTGTGGCAATTGTTTAGCCCTAGACCGGAAGAAACTTCAGAGTCGTGAATCAGGCGAATTGGCCTCCCATCCATTGACTCTGTCTAGACCTCCCGCTGCCTTGGGAAAGAGGGCAGCATAATCAAAAACCCCTCCCAACCGGCTTATTCACTCGTCCCACTTCTTCCATCAGGCAGGAGAACCAGAATTCTGAGAACACGCACAAACAGACTCAAAAACAGCTTCTTCCCCGCTGTTACCAGACTCCTAAATGACCCTCTTATGGACTGAACTGATCTCTTCTCACATCTTCTCTACTGAGTAGTACTACACTCCTGTGTGCTTCACCCGATGCCTGTGTTTATGTATTTACATTGTGAATTCATGTATGCCCTTTGTTCATTTTCATGTATGGAATGATCTGTCTGGTCTGTACGCAGGACAACACTTTTCACTGTACCTCGGTACATGTGACAATGAACAAATCCAATCCAATCCATGCAGAAATGCCTGGTAACACAGCAGTGCAAATGTGTCTGGTTATTTTTAGTTTTTACTGGAGTTTCAGAGTGAGGCCATTAAGTTGCTCAGATGGTCCTCAGGAAAGCTCAGGTACCAATTGGAAGCTCTTCAGGCAGCGATTTGACCTGTACATCCGAGCCAACGAAAAACAGAGTGCCTCGGATGAAACGAAGATTGCAATGCTCCTCTTCTACGCAGGTCAGCACGCCCTCGACGTCTTCAACTCACTGGTGTTCGAAGAAGGCGAAAACCAATCCAAGTATGACACGGTCATCCTCAAACTGGACCAGCACTTTAAGGTTGAAGTGAATGAAAGTTTTGAAAGATACCTCTTTCAGCAACGCCTGCAAAGTAAGGAGGAGCTTTTTCAACCCTTTTTGACGCACCTCCGAATTCTAGCGCAGTCCTGCGGTTACGGCAGCACCACAGAGTCCATGATCAGGGACCAGATTGTTTTTGGCGTTGCCTCTAGTGGCCTACGCCAGCAGCTTCTTAAAATAAAAAGCCTTACCTTAGCGTCTGCTGTGGAAGCCTGTGTCCTCCACGAGAATGCAACCTGCCGTTTTGCCCGATTTCAGGCGTCCGAGTTGGCACGGAGGGGGTCCCCAGCCGTCGAATCGGCAAGCCAGGCCGCCCACAACGCCGAACGCATCCAGGCTGTCGATTACTTCCTGACCCACGGCCCGGACGACAGCGGCCGCTTCCCGCGCTTTTCGCGGTCTCCCGCGCTGGTGCGCGCCAAAAATAACGGCCACATCGAGGGACGCACTGCGCAGGCGCGCCCACCGCAAGATCGCACTGCGCATGCGCAGTGGCGCAACGAACGCCGTGACGTCATGACGTGCGGCAATTGTGGAGCTGTACACTTAAAAGGGCAATGTCCTGCTAAAAACCGACAGTGCCTCAGATGTGGCAAGATGGGCCACTATGCTGCCCACTGTCGTTCGGCTCAACCCATGGATCCTGCACATCCCCGACAATCTCGCAGACAAGTCAGGACCGTCCAGCCCACGCATCAAGACTTCCAGTTAAGTGATGCAGATGACCAGGATGCCTTCCGCGTTTCCGTCATCGATGTCAACAAGGTCAATGCCATCACTCCAGCCGATGAGTGGTGTGCCACCCTGACGGTCAACCGATCGCGCGTCACCTTCCGTCTGGACACCGGCGCATCCGCCAACCTGATTGCATATTCTGCATTCCAGGCCATGAAGGTCAAACCACCCATCACGCCATCCCGGCTCAAGATGGTTGATTATAACGGGAACGTCATCCCATCCATAGGATCTTGCCAGCTACAGATAACTCACAAGATTCACACGGCCACACTCCCCTTCGAAGTTGTCGGCTCATCAAAAGACTCGTTACTGGGCGCACAGGCGTGTAAGGTCCTTCACCTGGTACAGCGCATTATGTCTCTCTCTCCAGATGAGATATCCGACTTCCCGGATGCTGAGTTCCACGCAAATCTCCATTCCCTCCTTGCTCACAACCAGGAGGTTTTTGAAGGCATGGGGACATTGCCATACACGTACAAGATTCGACTCAAACCGAACGCCATCCCTGTCGTTCACGCACCTCGCAGGGTTCCTGCGCCACTCAAAGACCGCCTCAAGTTGCAGCTGCAGGCTCTTCAGGACCAAGGGGTCCTATCCAGGGTCATGGAGCCCACGCCATGGGTCAGCTCCATGGTCTGTGTAAAGAAGCCCTCTGGCGAGCTCCGCATATGTATAGAGCCTAAAGATCTGAATAACAACATCATGCGGGAACACTATCCCATCCCGAAACGAGAGGACCTCACCAGCGAGATGGCGCAAGCCAAAATATTTACCAAATTGGATGCGTCCAAAGGATTTTGGCAGATCCAATTGGACTCGGCCAGCCGAAGGCTATGCACGTTCAACACCCCTTTTGGCAGATTCTGCTACAACCGGATGCCATTCGGCATCATTTCAGCATCTGAAGTTTTCCACCGCATTATGGAGCAGATGATGGAAGGCATCGAAGGGGTACGTGTATATGTGGACGATATCATCATTTGGTCCACCACTCCGCAGGAACACATGCATCGTCTACGACGTGTCTTCACCCGCATACGACAAAATGGCCTGCGTCTCAACCGCGCCAAGTGTGCCTTCGGCCAGATGGAGCTGAAATTCCTCGGGGACCACATCTCACGATCAGGGGTCCGTCCCGATGCAGACAAAGTTAGTGCCATCACAGCCATGCCACGGCCGGCTGACAAGAAGGCTGTCCTAAGATTCCTGGGCATGGTCAACTTCCTTGGGAAGTTCATTCCCAACCTGGCTTCTCATACAACGAATATGCGCCATCTCGTAAAAAAATCAACAGAATTCCACTGGCAGCAATCGCATCAGCTGGAATGGGAGGAGCTCAAGCACAAACTGGTCACGGCACCAGTGCTGGCGTTCTTTGACACGACTCGCCCTACAAAGATCTCAACAGACGCCAGCCAATCTGGTATTGGAGCGGTACTCCTGCAAAAAGACAGCACGTCATCATGGGCCCCGGTTGCATATGCCTCACGAGCCATGACCCCTACCGAACAGCGCTACGCGCAAATAGAAAAAGAATGCCTGGGCTTGTTAACTGGACTGGACAAGTTCCACGACTATGTGTATGGCCTGCCACGATTTACGGTTGAAACTGACCACCGCCCCCTGGTCAACACCATTAACAAAGACCTGAACGACATGACCCCTCGTCTTCAGCGCATCTTACTTAAACTCAGGAGGTATGATTTCGAACTGATCTACACTCCGGGGAAGGATCTCATCGTGGCGGACACGCTCTCCCGAGCAGTGAGCACACCACCAGATGCGGAGGGGTTCGTGCGTCAAATTGAGGCACACGTGACTCTGACAGCAGCAAATCTGCCAGCTGATGATCCAAGTCTGGCCCACATACGCGCAGAGACGGCGACTGACCCCCTTCTGCAGCGAGTGATGCGCCACATGACGGAAGGGTGGCTCAAAGGGCAGTGCCCCCAGTTTTATAATGTGCGAGATGACCTTACCAACATAGACGGGGTCCTTATGAAATTAGACAGGATCGTTATTCCGCACAGCATGCGCCAGATGATTCTTAATCAACTACACGAAGGCCACTTGGGCGTCGAAAAATGCAGACGAAGGGCCCGAGAGGCGGTATATTGGCCGGGTATTAATGAAGACATAGCCAACATGGTGCTCAATTGCACAACCTGTCAGAGGTTTCAGCCGGCGCAACCTCCGGAGACGCTTCTACCACATGAGTTGGTGACGTCCCCCTGGGCGAAGGTGGGTGTTGACCTATTCCACGCGCTCGGCAGAGATCACATCGTTATTATAGACTACTTCTCAAACTACCCGGAAGTCATGCCTCTCCATGATCTGACGTCGTCCGCAGTCATTGGGGCCTGCAAGGAAACATTTGCTCACCATGGCATTCCAAGGACTGTCATGTCAGACAATGGACCCTGCTTCGCCAGCCGTGAATGGTCGTCCTTTGCCGCAGCATATGGTTTCACTCATGTGACATCCAGCCCTCTACATCCCCAGTCGAACGGGAAGGCTGAAAAGGGCGTCCACATTGCCAAGCGGCTCCTGTGCAAGGCGGCTGCTGCCGGATCGGACTTTAACGTCGCCTTGCTGGCCTATCGATCGGCCCCGCTATCCACGGGTCTCTCGCCAGCGCAGCTCCTAATGGGTCGCTCCCTCAGGACGACGGTACCGTCCATCCTGGCACCAACAACAGACCATGAGGCAGTTCTTCGGAACATGCAAATGCAGCGTGATCGCCAGAAAAGTCAGTACGACACACGAGCGACGGACCTGCCCCCCCTGTCCTCCGGAGACAAAGTACACGTCCATCAACAGTATGGTGGCTGGTCAGCACTGGCCGAAGTCCTCCGACATGTGGCTCCCCGCTCGTTCCTGGTTCGCATGCCAGATGGTTCAGTGCGTCGCCGCAATCGGCGCGCCCTTCGCCGACTTCCACGCTCGCAGCCACACAGTACGCACACGCCAGATCCTCAACAGGCTTCCGAGGATGACTTTGTGGAGCTGCCGCAGATCACGCCCTCTCCATCGCCACCCATGGCCATGCTTGCACATCAGCCGGTGGTTCTTGACCCACCCTTGAGGCGGTCAACCCGAACTCGTCGCAAGCCCATTAGACTGGACTTATAACACCATTCATATGTCTAACAAGTTACACAATTTTATATGATAACCTGGTGTTGTTTATCGTTCCAGATATCGTCTGACTGGACCACTGTTCAAGTTTTTTTTTCTCGTTCGCATTCATGTTCTGTTATGGTACAACCTTGTTCATGTGACGCACCCGACATCGCCCCATGTAAATAGTTACGTCATATGCACATGCTGTACACAACACACACACACTCTTAGATGCACTCACGACGCGATCATATTTATTTCCACGTAGGCACATATCTTTGTAAAAAGGGGAATGTCATGATATTCAAACACACACATCTTGATGGACACCACAACAGACAAATCAGAGCACACAACACCACAACCAATCACACACAAGGACAGCAACCACATAAAAGCACGAGCACGACACCTAGTGGACAGTAGGTCTGGGGCAAAGACATGTACAAGACCTGTTACAAGATCACAAACAGGGAATCCCCACGTGCAGAGTATCAAGACAAAACTGTACATAGAAAGTTTAAATAAAATAGCGTTGTACCATATACAACCGTGTTGGCTCATCTGTGTGTCAGAACGCCCAACACCACAGAAGGTTAAGTCAACATCTGGTATGAATGAAGGTTGTGGCCTACTGTAGCATTCAACATCAGTGAATTCTATGACAAGTTGAAAACCCCACTCGGTTTCTTCATGAGAAATGATGGGTTAAGGTACTCCACAATGATCCCCACACCTTGAGGCCCAACAAAGACCTTGAAGGTTATCAAATTTTTGTTGTAATTTAACGGGTTTATCCCTGACGTATTGGGAGTGGTGACCATTCCATTGTGGAGGTTGTGCACATCCCAAGTTGCCATTCACCTTGAAGGCTCCAGCTTTTCCAGTGTATCCCGGGAATGCTGGATTGAAGACATCACCATACTCCTGTAGGATGGTCTGCCAGATCGAAGTGAATGATGCTGATATTTTGATTATAGACTTGTCTGCTACAACAGGACATTCATTCGCAATCTGCCTTGGGATCAGCTCCACTAAGTCCTGTAGATGTCCCATCGCTTTCTCTGATTCTGAATCCACAAAGATGGTTACTCTTGCCTCTCTTCTTCCAGGTGAAATACTAGCAAGGAAAGGGACAAAGTTAGGGTCAAGTATGAAAGCGTAGACGCCAGTGATTAAATGAATCGACTGTCTTGATCTTTCCTGAGCACCACTGCTTTGGTTCCTGATGCGTGGCTGCCGAAGTTCTTCTGTTGTTCTACCATAATAATGTGGACTAGGTAGAGGTTAATATGTAGATGTTGCAGAAACTCACCACAATTTCCTTTTGATGAGATGCGAGATAATGTTCTGGTGATGCCATCATTCTGGTGGGAAGTGTTTACCTTCAGGTTAGTACAGAAACTGGATCACAATATCAACAGTGTTGATGTGAAACATTGAGTTGTCATGCAACCTGAGCTGTACAATATGCAACACAAAATGTCCATGTCCACATGGGAATTGACTCTCAGTCACCAGAGGATGATAACATATAATGGCGGTGGGCCCTCACAGCCATGGCTTCCAGTGAAGAGACCCTGGGTTGGGTGCAGGCTTCCTGTGTATTATTCCATTATTCTGCTTTCTGAAAGATCAGGGGCGGGATTCTCCGTAATCTGCGCGATGTCCGCCGACCGGCGCCAAAAACGGCACGAATCAGTCCGGCATCGCGCCGCCCCAAAGGTGCGGAATTCTCCACATCTTGAGGGGCAGAGCCCTTACCTTGAGAGCAAAGGCCCGCGCCGGACTGATTTCCGCCCCGCCAGCTGGCGGGAAAGGCCTTTGGTGCCCCACCAGCCGGCGCGGAAATTACTTTGCCGGGCGGCGCATGCGCGGAAGCGTCAGCGGCCGCTCACGGTACCCCCTCACATGCGCAGTGGAGGGGGTCTCTTCCGCCTCCGCCATAGTGGAGACCATGGCGAAGGCGGAAGGAAAAGAGTGCCCCCATGGCACAGGCCCGCCCGTGGATTGGTGGGCCCTGATCGCGGGCCAGGCCACCGTGGGGGCACCCCCCGGGGCCAGATCGCCCCGCGCCCCCCCCAGGACCCCGGAGCCCGCCCGCGCCGCCGTGTCCCGCCATCCCAAAGGTGGTTCAATCCACGCTGGCTGGCGTGGGTTGACAGCGGCGGGACTTCGGCCCATCGCGGACTGGACAATCGCCGGGGGATTCCCGCCGACTGGCGCGGCGCGATTCTCCGACCCCCCACTGGGTCGGAGAATCGCCGGGGGCCGGCGTGAATCCCGCCCCCGCCGTGTCGCAAATTCTCCGCGGGGGCGGGATTCACGCCGGCCCCCGGCGATTCTCCGACCCAGTGGGGGGTCGGAGAATCGCGCCCCTCAAATCAATCTAGAATGAAGTCATTCTGAGCCCTGCCAAGAACCCTTTCAATTGGCAGGCGGAGTCACCATTACACCCACACTCTGAAGCGGGATGCTATGCTATGGCTGCATTAAACACCCATTGCTGCAACAATCAGGTTCTTAATCTTTTTTTTATTCGTTCATGGGGTCATGGGCATCGCAGGCTGTGCCAGCACTTATTGCCCATCCCTAATTGTCCTTGAGGGGGCAGATAAGAGTCAACCACATTGGTGTGGGTCTCAATCACATGTAGGCCAGGCCAGGTAAGGATCGCAGATTTCCTTCCCCAACAGACATTAGTGAACCAGATGTTTTTTTACAACAACATAAGAGATGTTTTTTCCCGTAACAGGCTCCCCGAACAGGCGCCGGAATGTGGCGACTAGGGGCTTTTCACAGTAACTACATTTGAAGCCTACTTGTGACAATAAGCGATTTTCATTTCATTTTTCATTTCAATGGTTTCATGGTCATCATTAGACTTTTAATTCCAGATTTTTATTGAATTCAAATTTCACGACCTGCAGTGGCAGGATTTGAACCTGGCTCCCCAGAGCATTACTCTGGGTCTCTGGTTTACTAGTGCAGAGACAATACCACTACGCCACTGCCTCCCCCACCACGCCACTGCTTCCCTTTACAGTCCCCGCTCCTGTGAGCATGTCTGATATACCTTCAATTCACCACGAGGCCGAGAGAGCGAGTGAACATAAGGCTTTATTAGTCGTGAACTTGCCTAGCCAGAGTCAGTTGTGCAGCTGAGTGCCACCCGCAGGTGGCCAGGTTCTATATGGCCCCTGTGAGGGCGGAGCCAGAGGCGGAGCCCACCGGGGTTACAGTACAGTACCTGGAAGCAGCTCGTATCACCACTTCCAGGTCAAAGGTTACATTAGGTGGATACAATGGTTACAGTGTCATGCATTATTGTGAATACATTCACCACAATGTCGTTTACGTCAAATGTACGTTCGGTAACTAGGTTGCTCTCCACAAATACTGCCAGCTATGCTGTGTATTTCCAGTCTTTATTCTTCTCTGAATCGCCTTTTCAATGTTGATCATCTTTCCCGCCAGAGGCAGAGATTGGAAAATAATGTATCAGCTGAAGCAAAATGAATTCTGTTTGAATACCAGGCATATTGCTGCTGCTTAGACTTCAGCGGAGCTCCTGAGTTTATTTAAAAGGACTCCCAAACAGGCAAATGCAATTTACATCTCAAATCTTATCAGGGTATCCGACAAACAAGGAGACACTCCCATGTGACTATATTGGAGTCCATGTGGGTCAAATCTGCAGTTTGAACTTTCAAACTAGGCCAACTTGGATTTTGTTTATTGTCACGTGTACCGAGGTACAGTGAAAAGCATTTTTCTGCGAGCAGCTCAACAGATCACTGGAGGTGGACACACGTCCAACTTAACCTAGTTAATGTTTAGTATGTGATGGGGCGTCATCGCACGCAATGATATAATCCTGGCTAAGTACAGTCTGAGAAAGCCCTGCAGGCTGGGTTCCCATCCTTAAAGCAAAGTACAATGACCAATAATATCTGGCCCACCTCAAATGTGATGCAACTGGGTGTGGAACATTCTGTTGCAGCCAGCTTGGAAACACACGGCAGTACAGAAAAAAATCCTAGAAACACGAGCAGAGAGCAGACAGCAACTAAATAGCAAGGCATTGAATGGCATTTTTGTACTGGTCTCATGTGACAATTAATACCTCCCAGGGAAGCCCATGTGAACGTTGACACGTCCTCTGGTTTTTGAGCACTATATTGGACTCCCTGATGTATGGGTGGGATTTACCGACCACCCCACCGTGTGTTTTTCGGTAGGGGAAGCAGCCCGGCAGCGGGATCTACCGGTCATTCCGTTGCCAACAGGATTTCCCGTTGATAGCACCCCTCGCCACCCGGAAACCAGTGCGATGGCATGGGACTGGACTTTCCCGCTGGCGTGTACAGCCAGTAAATCCCACCCTATGAGTTTCCTGCCGGTTTGAGCAGGGGAAGAGGGGATTTCTGGACAATCCATTAATGATTGAGTTTCCTCCACATCCATCGTTAATGCTATTCCAGTGTCTGCAAATGGGATAAAACATGGATATCAATGGCACAGAAACATCTTCATTCCATGACACTAAGTGACAGATGTTCAAAGATGTGCAGGCTAGGTGGATTGGCCATGATCAATGTGTGGGTTTATAGGGATAGGGCAAGGGAGTGGGCCTAGGTAGGGTGCTTTTTCGGAGGGTCGGTACGGACTTGATGAGCCGATTGGCCTCCTTCTGCACTGCAGGGACTTCATGGATTCAAGAACATTCTAGCAAATCAGTAAAGACAAACATTTACTGACTGGCTTCGCTTGGGCTTCTCTTGTTGACTTGTGAGATGGGGCACCCCAATCTGACAAATTGGGCATGTCCCAAGAGAGGTTGAGACTGTTTCTTTGGCGCATTGGTTGCAGGCACCCATTCTATTTCACTCCCACCCTCCCCCTCTTTCTCCCTCCTTTCTCATCTTTCTCCCGCTCATCCTCTCTCCTTCCCTTATTTTTATCTCCCTTCCCTGCTCTCTCTCTCTCTCTCTATCTCTCTCTCGTGCTCTCTTTCTCCTCTCGCTCCATCCCTCCCCCTTCCACATCCCTCTCTCTCCCTTCACCCTCTCCCTCTGACGGGATGCTCATGATATTTTGCAAGCCTAACTCCTGCCTGATGTAAGGGGATCTTTCTCATTTACATGGACATGTTATTGTGGAGATTGATGAGTCATTTATAGTGCAAGTTTGGTTGAAGTCATTTCCATGATGACCTTGGCTGCTTTATAAATGTTTTATGGTCTCCCTCACATTCGCCGCATTATAGGAAGGATGTGGAAGCATTGGAAAGGGTGCAGAGGAGATTTACCAGAATGTTGCCTGGTATGGAGGGAAGATCTTATGAGGAAAGGCTGAGGGACCATTGTGTTTCATCCCACAAATATTCCACAGCGAGTACCCAAACCGCAGACATACCAGATTCCTTTGTATGGCTGTACTGGGCGTCAGTCTGCTGTAACCTAGTACAGCTTTCAGAATCTGGCAACAAAATCAACCATCACAACGCAGAGGACTTCAGCTCATTAGGGCCTTGAGTTGAGTCAGGCCTGTGAACCCAGACATAAATCCAAACACAGCTTTAATCAGAATCTTTCGGATATGTTGAAAGCTGCATACTGCTAACTGAACACTAGACAGCCCCCTGGTGGTTGTAAGCACATGGACAAGCACATTCAAGGGCATCTCCTGTATTGCTTTTGTTATTCTTTGTTTGAATGCTCTTTAGGAATTCAAAGAAGGTGGTTCTAACCATTTTGAGTGTTTATTGGATGCAGCACATTAACATACACACTAGGCCACTCTATGTTTCTAACACATTTACACCTTTCCTTCACTAAGGAGACCAATACTGAACACAATTCTCCTGATGTGCTCTCACTAATGCCGCGACATCCTAGGCTAGTGAGAGGTCAATTCCAGCCCCACTGACCCACAGCCACAACAGTTTAAATTAAATGTTATTTTAAAATACCTGAAGACCTTGGCTGAGCCCAATAAACGTCAGTCACCAGGGGCGAAATTCTCCGTTATCGGCGGAAAGTCTGCTAAAAAACGCAAAAAACGGCGCAAATCCGACTTGCGTCACGTCGGAAAAATGGGTCGAAAGTCTCCGGCCCGAAATGGGCGAGCAGCGACGTAACGGGATCCGCGCTTGCGCAGTGGTTCACGGCGTGCAGCGTCATACGTGCCGCACGGCGTGACGGCTCATAAGGCTGCGTTGCTCCCCCCCACCCGACCGCAACACCCGACCGCAACACCCGACTGGATGGCTGGCCGCCGCTCAGCCCCGAGGTTCGAGTCACGGGATGTGGAGGCGCTCCTGGATGCGGTGGAGCAGAGGAGGGATGCCCTGTATCCCGGGCACGGCCGCAGAGTTGCCCAACGCCACAGCCGGCGTCTGTGGAGGGAAGTGGCAGAGGCCGTCACCGCTGCGGCCCTGACACCATGGACAGGCACCCAGTGCCACAAGAAGGTGAACGACCTCGTCAGAGCAGGCAGGGCGAGCCTCCCCATATCCCCCCCTCCCCCATATCCCCCCTCCCCCATATTCCCCCTCCCCATATCCCCCCTCCCCATATCCCCCCTCCCCCATATCCCCCCTCCCCCATATCCCCCCTCACCCATATCCCCCCTCCCCCATATCCCCCCTCCCCCATATCCCCCATATCCCCATATCCCCCCTCCCCATATCCCCCCGTCCCCCATATCCCCCATATCCCCCCTCCACCATATCCACCCCTCCCCCGTATCCCCCATATCCCCCCTCCCCCATATCCCCCATATCCCCCCTCCCCCATATCCCTCATATCCCCCCTCCCCCTATCCCCCTCCCCCATATCCCCCCTCCCCCACATCCCCCCTCCCCCATATCCCCCATATCCCCCCTCCCCATATCCCCCCTCCTCCATATCCCCCCTCCCCCATATCCCCATCGCCCATATCCCCCATATCCCCCTCCCCATATCCCCCCTCCCCATATCCCCCATATCCCCCCTCCCCCATATCCCCCATATCCCCCCTCCCCCATATCTCCCCTCCCCCATATCCCCCCTGCCCATATCCCCCTCCCCCATATCCGCCATATCCCCCCTCCCCATATCCCCCTCCCCATATCCCCCCTCCCCATATCCCCCAAACCCCAATATCCCCCCTCCCCATATCCCCCCTCCCCATATCCCCCCCATATCCCCCTCCCCCATATGCCCCCTGCCCCATATACCCCCTCCCCCATATCCCCCCTCCCCCATATCCCCCATATGCCCCCTCCCCCATATCCCCCATATCCCCCTCGCCATATCCCCCCTCGCCATATCCCCCTCCCTCATATCCCCCTCCCCAATATCCCCCTCCCCATATCCCCCCTCCCCATATCCCCCCTCCCCATATCCCCCATCCCCCATATCCCCCCTCCCCATATCCCCCCTCACCCATATCCCCACTCCCCCATATCCCCCATATCCCCCTCCCCCATATCCCCCATATCCCCCTCCCCATATCCCACATATCCCCATATCCCCCTCCCCATATCCCCCCGTCCCCCATATCCCCCATATCCCCCCTCCCCCATATCCACCCCTCCCCATATCCCCTATATCCCCCCTCCCCCATATCCCCCATATCCCCCTCCCCATATCCCTCATATCACCCATATCCCCCCTCCCCCTATCCCCCCTCCCCCATATCCCCCCTCCCCCACATCCCCCCTCCCCCATATCCCCCATATCACCCATATCCCCCCTCCCCATATCCCCCCTCCCCCATATCCCCATCCCCCATATCCCCCATATCCCCCCTCCCCATATCCCCATATCCCCCCTCCCCCATATCCCCCCTCCCCATATATCCCCTCCCCCATATCCCCCCTCCACATATCCCCCCTCCCCCATATTCCCCATATCCCCCCTCCCCCATATCCCCCTCCCCATATCCCCCTCCCCATATCCCCCAAACCCCCAAATCCCCCCTCCCCATATCCCCCCTCCCCATATCCCCCTCCCCCATATCCCCCCTCCCCATATACCCCCTCCCCCATATCACCCCTCCCCATATCCCTCATATGCCCCCTCCCCCATATCCCCCTCGCCATATCCCCCCTCGCCATATCCCCCCTCCCTCATATCCCCCTCCCCAATATCCCCCCTCCCCCATATCCCCCCTCCCCCATATCCCCCATATCCCCCTCCCCATATCCCCCTCCCCATATCCCCCATATCCTCCCCTCCCCCATATCCCCCCTCCCCATATTCCCCCTCCCCCATATCCCCCTCCCCATATCCCCCCTCCCCCATATCCACCTCCCCATATCCCCCCTCCCCATATCCCCCTCCCCATATCCCCCTCCCCCATATCCCCCCTCCCCCATATCCCCCATATCCCCCCTCCCCCATATCCCCCCTCCCCATATCCCCCTCCCCATATCCCCCCTCCCCATATCCCCCATATCCCCCCTCCCCCATATCCCCCATATCCACCCTCCCCATATCCCCCTCCCCATATCCCCCCTCCCCCATATCCCCCCTCCCCCATATCCCCCCCATATCCCCCCATATCCCCCATATCCCCCCTCCCCCATATCCCCCATATCCCCCCTCCCCATATCTCCCCTCCCCATATACCCCCTCCCCCATATCCCCCTCCCCATATCCCCCCTCCCCCACATCCCCCCTCCCCCATATCCCCCATATCCCCCCTCCCCATATCCCCCTCCCCCATATCCCCCATATCCCCCCTCCCCCATATCCCCCATATCCCCCTCCCCCATATCCCCCTCCCCCATATCCCCCTCCCCATAGCCCCCCTCCCCATATCCCCCCTCCCCCATATCGACCCTCCCCCATATCCCCCTCCCCCATATCCCCCTCCTCATATCCCCCATATCCCCTCCCCCATCTCCCCCATATCCCCCCTCCCCCATATCCCCATATCCCCCCTCCTCCATATCCCCCATATCCCCCTCCCCATATCCCCCCTCCCATATCCCCCCTCCCCATATCCTCCATATCCCCCATATCCCCCCTCCCCATATCCCCCTTCCCCATATCCCCCCTCCCCCATAACCCCCTCCCCCATATCCCCCCATATCCCCCTCCCCATATCCCCATATCCCCCCTCCCCGTATCCCCCATATCCCCCCTCCCCCATATCCCCCATATCCCCCTCCCCATATCCCCATACCCCCCTCCCCCATATCCCCCATATCCCCCATATCCCCCTCCCCATATCCCCCCTCCCCCATATCCCCCCTCCCCATATCCCCCCTCCCCCACATTCCCCCTCCCCCATATTCCCCCTCCCCATACCCCCATATCCCCCTCCCCCATATCCCCCATATCCCCCCTCCCCCATATCCCCCCTCCCCATATCCCCCATATCCCCCCTCCCCCATATCCCCCCTCCCCCATATCCCCCATGTCCCCAAGTGAATCCAGCCCTAACCTTAACCTCTGCAATGCACGCGCAACCGATGGCATGCATTCATATACCTGCCTAACAGTGTTGCCTTTTACCCCTGCCACCACCCCCCCCACAGGATAAGCGCGCACACAACAATACGGAGCATGTGAGGACTGGAGGAGGCCTCGCTGATGAGAGGCCACTGACCGAACACGAGGAAAGGGCCCTGGAACTGGCTGGCGGACCTGAGGACCGGGAGGTTGCTGATGCAGAGGTCGGGGGCGTAGTAGCAAGTGAGCCACCGACAGCCCGTCCCCATATCCCCCCTCCCCTATATACCCCCTCCCCCATATCCCCCCTCCCCCATATCCCCCCTCCCCCATATACCCCCTCCCCCATATCCCCCTCCCCATATCCCTCATATGCCCCCTCCCCCATATCCCCCATATCCCCCTCGCCATATCCCCCCTCGCCATATCCCCCCTCCCTCATATCCCCCTCCCCAATATCCCCCCTCCCCCATATCCCCCATATCCCCCTCCCCATATCCCCCTCCCCATATCCCCCATATCCTCCCCTCCCCCATATCCCCCCTCCCCATATGCCCCCTCCCCCATATCCCCCTCCCCATAGCCCCCTCCACCATATCCCCCTCCCCATATCCCCCCTCCCCCATATCCCCCATATCCCCCCTTCCCCATATCCCCCATATCCCCCCTCCCCATATCCCCCTCCCCATATCCCCCCTCCCCATATCCCCCATATCCCCCCTCCCCCATTTCCCCCACATCCACCCTCCCCATATCCCCCTCCCCATATCCCCCCTCCCCCATATCCCCCCTCCCCCATATCCCCCCCATATCCCCCCCATATCCCCCCTCCCCATATCCCCCATATCCCCCCTCCCCCATATCCCCCATATCCCCCCTCCCCCATATCTCCCCTCCCCATATACCACCTCCCCCATATCCCCCTCCCCATATCCCCCCTCCCCCATATCCCCCCTCCCCCATATCCCCCATATCCCCCCTCCCCCATATCCCCCCTCCCCCATATCCCCCATATCCCCCCTCCCCCATATCTCCCCTCCCCATATACCACCTCCCCCATATCCCCCTCCCCATATCCCCCCTCCCCCATATCCCCTCTCCCCATATCCCCCTCCCCATATCCCCCCTCCCCCATATCCCCCCTCCCCCATATCGACCCTCCCCCATATCCCCCTCCCCCATATCCCCCCTCCCCCATATCACCCATATCCCCCTCCCCCATCTCCCCCTCCCCCATATCCCCCCTCCCCATATCCCCCCATATCCCCCCATATCCCCCATATCCCCCCTCCCCATATCCCCCATATCCCCCCTCCCCCATATCCCCCATATCCCCCCTCCCCCATATCTCCCCTCCCATATACCACCTCCCCCATATCCCCCTCCCCATATCCCCCCTCCCCCATATCCCCCCTCCCCATATCCCCCTCCCCATATCCCCCCTCCCCCATATCCCCCTCCCCCATATCGACCCTCCCCCATATCCCCCTCCCCCATATCCCCCCTCCCCCATATCCCCCATATCCCCCTCCCCCATCTCCCCATATCCCCCCTCCCCATATCCCCCCATATCCCCCCATATCCCCCATATCCCCCCTCCCCATATCCCCCATATCCCCCCTCCCCCATATCCCCCATATCCCCCCTCCCCCATATCTCCCCTCCCATATACCACCTCCCCCATATCCCCCTCCCCATATCCCCCCTCCCCCATATCCCCCCTCCCCATATCCCCCTCCCCATATCCCCCCTCCCCCATATCCCCCTCCCCCATATCGACCCTCCCCCATATCCCCCTCCCCCATATCCCCCCTCCCCCATATCCCCCATATCCCCCTCCCCCATCTCCCCATATCCCCCCTCCCCCATATCCCCATATCCCCCCTCCTCCATATCCCCCATATCCCCCACCCCCATATCCCCCCTCCCCATATCCCCCATATCCCCCCTCCCCATATCCTCCATATCCCCCATATCCCCCCTCCCCCATATCCCCCCTTCCCCATATCCCCCCTCCCCCATAACCCCCTCCCCCATATCCCCCCATATCCCCCCTCCCCATATCTCCCATATCCCCCCTCCCCGTATCCCCCATATCCCCCCTCCCCCATATCCCTCATATCCCCCTCCCCATATCCACCATATCCCCCTCCCCCATATCCCCCATATCCCCCTCCCCATATCCCCCCTCCCCTATATCCCCCCTCCCCATATCCCCCCTCCCCCATATCCCCCCTCCCCCATATTCCCCCTCCCCATACCCCCATATCCCCCCTCCCCCATATCCCCCATATCCCCCCTCCCCCATATCCCCCATATCCCCCCTCCCCATATCCCCCCTCCCCCATATCCCCCATGTCCCCAAGTGAATCCAGCCCTAACCTTAACCTCTGCAATGCACGCGCAACCGATGGCATGCATTCATATACCTGCCTAACAGTGTTGCCTTTTACCCCTGCCACCCCCCCCCCCCCCCCACAGGATAAGCGCGCACACAACAATACGGAGCATGTGAGGACTGGAGGAGGCCCCGCTGATGAGAGGCCACTGACCGAACACGAGGAAAGGGCCCTGGAACTGGCTGGCGGACCTGAGGACCGGGAGGTTGCTGATGCAGAGGTCGGGGGCGTAGTAGCAAGTGAGCCACCGACAGCCCGTCCCCATATCCCCCCTCCCCTATATCCCCCTCCCCCATATCACCTGATCACTGCCTGATGTCTAACCAGGCATGCTTCATTGTGTATCGCAGGACCAAACGTCCAGGCACCCATCCCCGCAGATGTCGACCGCCCGCAGGATGCCCCTCGGAGGCCACGGGAGATGGAGAGACCCGGACCCTCCAGCAAACGACGCCCGCAGGATGCCCCTCGGAGGCCACGGGAGACCCGGACCCTCCATCATGCGATGCCCGCAGGATGCCCCACACACACCATGGGAGACGGAGAGACCCGGGCCCTCCAGCATGCGACGCCCGCAGGATGCCCCTCGCACACCACGGGCGACGGAGAGACCCGCACCCTCCAGCATGCGACGCCCGCAGGATGCCCCTCGCACACCACGGGAGACGGTGAGACCCGCATCCTCCAGCATGCGACGCCCGCAGGATGCCCCTCGCAGGCCACGGGAGACGGAGAGACCTGGAGCAACAGGGAGACGACACCCCCGTCATGTGCGGGAGCGACCACCCAGCGACGAGGGGGGCAGCCACAGGCCCCCGTCACAACCGAGCCAGGACACCACTACCCAGGACACCACTACCCAGGACACCACTACCCGGGACACCACCACCCGGGACACCACTACCCGGGACAGCACTGCCCAGGACACCCCTACCCGGGACAGCACTACCCAGGAAGACAAAATACCGGACAGTGACTCAGAGTGGATGGGTGGAGACGAACCCCCACCCCAAAGTGCCATGGACTCAGAGTGGGACGAAGAGCACGACACAACGCCACTGCTGTCACCAACACCCTCCACCATCGCAGAAACACTCACCTCGGTTGGGCACTTTAGTGATGAGGCGTCTGGTACACTCACTGGTGCGCACAACACAGCCGTCCCGGTACAGCAGGTGGAGGTAGGAGCAGCAGAGGGGCCGGGCGGTCGGAGGGCAGCCCAGCCCAAGCGAACATCTGCCGCCCAGATGGATCCCGGGTTCCTGGAGTTACCACACCCACACATAGATCCGATGCAACCACCGACCCGGAGACGAGCGAACAGGGTGACGGGCGGCTTGCGGCGGCTGCAGTCGCAGGTGGAGGAGTCCACTGTGTCCAGGAACTGGGAGTGGTGCCGGTCATGTGTGCCACCCAAGCTGACACCGCACGGGTGGCGTCCGCGGTGGAGGCAATGGGTGCGACGGTGTCAGACATGGGGAACGGTTTGCGAGGCCTGGGGCTTTCCGTGCACGCGGTGTCTGTGGCCCAGGAAATGGCTGCCCTCTCACAGGAGGCCATGAGCCAGTGCCAGCGCCAGATGGCAGAGGCGCTCAACGCCATAGCCCAGTCTCAGCAGGCCATGGCCCAGTCTCAGCAGGCCATGGCCCAGTCTCTGCAGGCCATCGCTGAGGGCATCGGTGCCAGTGGCCATGTGCGAGCCGGCGCCGCACAGTCACAGACAGGGTTTGCCAACCTCCTGGGCTCCATGGCTGCAAACCTGCAGACCCCTGTCGATACCAGCACGGGCCTCCCGGACTGGCAGCGCCAGATGTCGGGGGGGCGTCGGATGGCCAGTCCGTTTGCATCCCCCACCCATGTAGAGGCCATCGGACACCCCGACGGAGGAGGAGGTGGTGTGGTCCGTCCCGGCTCCCCCTGTAGGGGAGGTCCCGGTACACCGCGACACCTCGGACTCCCCCCCTTCCGTCCCAGGTGCATCGGGTGGGCAACGGGCAGGACAGGCTGGCAGCTCGTCATCCCAGTCGCCCGGGCCGCAGCCTGGCCCATCTAGGCCAGGACGCCCCAGGAAACAGCCGCCAAAGGGATCCAGTTTCAGAGGGCAGGAATCACAGGAGTCCACCTCCAGTTCTGCTGCACCGTCTGGGGAACCACGTAGGCGTAGTCAAAGGGCCCGTAAGGCCAAACAATTAGACACTGAGTAAGTTGGCACGGGTGCAGGGCACAGATGAGTTTTAGGGGCTAGGGCACGTGCATGAACTCCTTTGGTTATTAAAGTCAATGTTACACCTACAGAAGCTGCCTTTGTGCTCTGTCCAAAGCGTGCGGGGGTGTCATGTACGTTGAGCGCAAGTGTGTGTGTGAGGGGTGGTCTTACCTCAGCCCCAGATGAGTCTGCCCCGTTCCCCCTGGGCCGCCATCAACATCCCCCCGGGCAGAGGACGGGACCGTGCGCTGCAGTGTCACAGCCGGATGCAGGGATGGTCCGGGTGGATGGTGGTACTGTGGCCATGGGTCAGACATAGTCCAACGATGTAGAGCCAGGAGCTCATCGGAGGCGGGTTGTCATCATCCTCCATGGCCTGCGGTAGACACGCGCCCACCCGCAACTGTGTGAGCCCGGCCCGTTGTGCCGCAGGTGGATCGGCAATGGGGGGGGTGGTGTGCATGCGGGTGGGGTGGGTGGGGTTGGGGAGGGGGGTGAGAGTGCTGGGTGGGTGGATGGGTGGGGGGTGTGGGTGGTCGACTGTTGCCATGGTGTGCGGTCTGTGGCTATACTACCCGATTCCCACGCCCATCTAGTCAGTGAAGCGGGCGGCTATCAGTCTGTTCCGTGCCCGCTGGGCCAGCCGGTAACGGTGGACAGCCACCCGCCTGTGTCAACCCCGTCTGCCCTGACGATTACCCCCATCCCCCTCATCTGGGGAGGACTGCGCCTCTTCCTGCTGCTCCTCCAGTCCGCCCTCCTCTGCCTGCGGCACATCGCCCCTCTGCTGGGCTATGTTGTGCAGGACGCAGCACACCACAATGATGCGGCCGACCCTATCTGACCGATAGTGGAGGGCGCCCCCAGAGAGGTCCAGGCACCTGAAACGCATCTTCAGCCCACCAAAGCACCTCTCTATCACTCCCCTTGTCGCTACGTGGGCATCATTGTAGCGGTTCTCCGCCTCATTGCGTGGCCTCCGTATAGGCGTCATCAGCCACGATCGCAATGGGTAGCCCCTGTCGCCCAGCAACCAGCCCCTCAGCCGGGGATGGCGTCCCTCGTACATGCCGGGGATGGATGACCGCGTCAACACGTATGAGTCGTGTACACTGCCTGGGTAACGGGCGCAGGCGTGCAGGATCATCATGCGGTGGTCGCAGACCACCTGTATGTTCATCGAATAGGTCCCCTTCCTATTGGTGAACACGGCCCTGTTATCTGCAGGTGGCCGCACGGCGACGTGCATCCCATCGATCGCGCACTGGACCATGGGGAACCCGGCCACGGCAGAGAAGCCCACGGCCCGGGCATCTTGGCTGGCCCGGTCCACGGGGAAGCGGATGTAGCGGTGCGCCATGGCATATAGGGCATCTGTCACTGCCCGGATGCACCAATGCACCGATGTCTGCGATATGCCGGACAGGTCCCCACTCGATGCCTGGAATGACCCCGTTGCAGAAAAGTTCAGGGCCACCGTAACCTTGGCGGACACGGGGAGAGGGTGTCCCCTGCCAGTGCCACGCGGTGACAGGTGTGCCAGCAGGTGGCAGATGTGTGCCACGGTTTCCCGCCTCATCCGGAGTCTCCTCCAGCATTCCCGGTCCGTGAGGTCCTGGTATGACTGCCGCGGCCGGTACACACGGGGCGCCCTCGGGTGCCTCCGTTGCCGTGGGGCCGCGACGTCCTCCTCCCCCTCCTCGTCCTGTTGGTCAGGTGTCCCTCCAGCCTGGGCGGCTGCCGCCTGTCCCTCTGCGTTAGCCTGCGCCGCCTCTCTGGCACGCTCCTCCTCCTCCTCCTCCTCATCCAGGGCAACATAGACATGAGCGACTGCCACCACGGCGGCCAACATCGCTGGATGATCGGAAAACATGATGGCCTGGTGGGGGGGAGGGGAACGACGACATGTCATCATTGCCCATATCCCCTCCTCCCCCCAGCCAGGTGGCATGGATCGCATGGGTCCAACTGTTGGAGGCTGGCACCTGGCCAGGTGGACCAACTCACTTGCCCTTGCATCCCCCTCCCCGGCACGGACCCCCCCCCAACCTCCATCCCGGCACGGACCCCCCCCCCCAACCTCCACCCCGGCACGGACCCCCCATCCCCCTCCCCGGCACGGACCCCCCCAACCTCCACCCCGGCACGGAGCCCCCACCCCCCTCCCCGGCACGGACCCCCCCCCCCCCAACCTCCACCCCGGCACGGACCCCCCCCCCCAAACTCCACCCTGGCACCGAACCCCCCCCCAAACTCCACCCTGGCACGGACCCCCCCCCCCAACCTCCACCCCGGCACGGACCCCCCCCCAACCTCCACCCCGGCACGGACCCCCATCCCCCTCCCCGGCACGGACCCCCCCCCAACCTCCACCCCATCACAAACCCCCATCCCCCTCCCCGGCACGGACCCCCCCCCCCAACCTCCGCCCCGGCACGGACCCCCCATCCCCCTCCCCGGCACGGACCCCCCCAACCTCCACCCCGGCACGGACCCCCCCCAACTTCGACCCCGGCACGGACCCCCCCCCCAACCTCCACCCCGGCACGGACCCCCCCCCCCAACCTCCACCCCGGCACGGACCCCCCATCCCCCTCCCCGGCACAGACACCCCCCTCAACCTCCACCCCGGCACGGACCCCCCATCCCCCTCCCCGGCACGGACCCCCCCCAACCTCCAACCCGGCACGGACCCCCCCCCCAACCTCCACCCCGGCACGGACCCCCCCCAACCTCCACCCCGGCACGGACCCCCCCCCAACCTCCACCCCGGCACGGACCCCCCATCCCCCTCCTCGGCACGGATCCCCCCCCCAACCTCCACCCCGGCACGGACCCCTCATCCCCCTCCCCGGCACGGATCCCCCCCCCAACCTCCACCCCGGCACGGACCCCCCCCCAACCTCCACCCCGGCACGGACCCCCCCCAACCTCCACCCCGGCACGGACCCCCCATTCCCCCTCCCCGGCACGGACCCCCCCCCAACCTCCACCCTGGCACGGACCCCCATCCCCCTCCCCGGCACGGACCCCCCCCAACCTCCACCCCGGCACGGACCCCCCCCCCAACCTCCACCCCGGCACGGACCCCCCCCCAACCTCCACCCCGGCACGGACCCCCCCCCAACCTCCACCCCGGCACGGACCCCCCATCCCCCTCCCCGGCATAGACCCCCCCCAACCTCCACCCCGGCACGGACCCCCTCCCGGCACTCCCCCGGAGCCCAGCCTACTCTAACCACCCCCTGCCCCCCGCCGCACACACACACACACAACCTGAGACACACCTCTCCTCACGCATTCAGACTGCGGCCACGCCATCGCCTGCCCAGAGCCAACCCCCCAGGCCGTCACTCACCTCCACGCTGGTCGGCGTGAACCTGGAACACAGGGTCACGCTGATGAAAAGGAGGTTTAATTTACGTCGACGTGAACGGTCATCACGTCGACGGGATTTCGGCCCATCCGGAAGGGAGAATATCGGCAGGCCGAAAATCGGCTGTCTTGCGCAGACCCGTGCCATTCTCCGCGGCAGCGGCGACATTAACGCCCCGCCGACTTTTCTCCCTTCGGAGACTTCGGCAACCGGCGCTGGCGGGATTCACGGCGGCCAACGGCCATTCTCCGACCCTCTGGGGGGTCGGAGAATGACGCCCCAGGTTTGTAACTTTAACACATGTAACCTTTTATGATGTGGAAATGCCAGCGGTGTACTGAGATGGGTACAGTAAGAAGTCTTACAATACCAAGTTAAAGTCCAACAGGTTTGTTTCGAATCACTGACTTTCAGAGCTGAGTCACCTGATGAAGGAGCTATGCTGCAAAAGGTAGTGATTCCAAACAAACCTGTTGGACTTTAACCTGGTGTTCTCAGACTTCTGACTTTTACGATGTACAGTATTATAAATAAACTGTCAGAAAAATGTAACTGACTATCTAATACCCCTATCCCATACCTAAAGTAGAGTCCAGTTTTGGTCTCCTTATTTGAGGAAGAATGTGGTGGCATTGGAAGCAGTTCAGAGGAGGTTCATCAGACTGATTCCAGGGATGACGTGTGAGGAGAGATTAAACAGTTTGGGCTGATACTCGCTGGAGTTTAGAAGGATGCGAGGGGATATGATCGAGGTATATAAAATATTAAAAGGGATTGATAAAGTAAATGTAGACCAAATGATCCCCCTTGTGGGGCAATCTAGAACAAAAGGTCACAGTAGAGGTTGAGAGGCAGTAGATTTAAAACTGAGATGAGGAGGCACTGCTTCTCGCAGTGGGTGGTGAAAATGTGGAACTCACTGCCCCACAGTGCGATGCAGTCCGAATCATCAAATGGATGAACATTCCTATGTTCCTATGTCCTATGTTCCTAACTACCCCATCACTCTCTACGCACACACACAAACCCCATCATATCGGACTTTCTGGAGATATTTCAAGGCTTTGGCGCTCTGCCTTTTTTGTACTGCACCAATTGAAGGAGAATACCAAGCCAGCCACACACGCGTGGACAGGATGACAGCTCCTTTGAAGGACAAAGTGAAGGCCGAGTTAGATAGAATGGCAGCTCTAGGAGTCATCAAACGCATAGTGGAACCTACAGACTGGGTTAACTCTATGGTGTGCGTCAAAAAGAGGAATAATGACCAACAAATATGCATGGACCCCAAAGATCTCAACCGTAACATCAAGAGAGAGCACTACCGGATTCTGAAGAGGGAGGAGATAAAGATAGCTAGAGCGACATGTTTCAGCAAGTTGGACTTGCCACAAGGCTTTTGGCAACTTAAACTGGGCAAAGCGAGCAGAACGCTATGTATGTTTAACGCACCCTTCAGGCGCTATTGTTTCTTTCGCATGCCATTGGGTATAATTTCCGCTTCAGAAATTTTCCATTATGCCATGGAGCAAATTAGTTGAAGAGTTACTAGACATCTGAGTCTAGTGGGCAACATAATAATTTGTGGGCCCACACGTAGCGGACATGACAGAAGGCTTCTCAGGATTTTAAGAAGTATACAGAAGAATGGCCTAAAGCTTAACAAAGCAAAGTGTCAAATTGGCGTTGACAGCATCACCTTCTTGGGGGATAGGCTTTCTGCCCAATATGTGCAGCCAGATCAAGAGAACATAAAGGCTATTTTGACGATGCCACGTCCCACAGATAAAAAGGCAGCCTACGGATGTTCGGGATGATCATCTTTGTTGGCAAATTCATTCCCAACCTGGCATCTAAAATCTCTCACTTCCGAGATATGATCAATAAGGACGCAGTGTTCCAATGGTCCCCGGACATGAGCAAGAATGGCAAGCGTTACAGGTCTCCTTGACCACAGCGCCGGTTCTAATGTTCTTTGACCCTGCGAAAAAGACAAAAATTTCAACCGATGCATCTAAGGATGGCCTGGGGTGGCCTTACTGTAGCTGAATGCAGAAGACAGCTGGCTGCCTGTGGCATATGCATCCAGAGCAATGTCAGAAACAGAGCGCAGGTATGCTCAAATTGAAATAGAATGCCTTGGCTTAATCAATGGTTTGGCCAAATTCCATGATTATGTGTATGGTCTGCCGGCGTTTCTTGTGGAGACTGACCACAGGCCACTCATCTCCATTGTACAGACAGATTTGTGCGAAATGTCCCCGAGAATCCAGCGCATGATGATGAAGCTCCAATGCTACGATTTCAACCTAATCTACACACCAGGCAAGCATCTCATTGTCGCTGACACACTTTCTTGAGTCACGGGCATTAACAAGACATGCCTGGTTGATCTCTGTTGATCTCGCCACTGTGTCTCTTCCAGTCATTGATGAGAAGTCACGTCTCATAAAGGAAGAAACAGCCAAGGACACAGTCCTACAAAAAGTAATAAAGTATCTCCACGAGGGATGGCCTAAGGGTTCCAGCTCGGCCTATTGCAATGTCAGGGCAGAGTTGAGTGAGGCGAATTGATTTCTTCTGTGACAGCAGAGGATGGTGATTCCGCATTCCTTGAGGTCACTCATTCTCAAGAAGCTCCATGAAGGACACCTGGGCATTGAAAAGTGCAAGCGTAGGTCCAGGGATGCAGTTTATTGGCCAGGCATCACCCAAGATATTCCGGCCATGGTTGACAATGATGACACTTGTCAGAAGTTCCAGTGCAAATGGAGCAAAGAGCCGATGCACATGGGTGAAATCATCACAACCCCTTGGCAGAAGATGGGCATGTGTCTTTTTCACTTCAATGAAAAAGACTACCTTCTGGTCATCGACTACAAAGAACAAAGAACAAAGAACAAAGAACAAAGAAATGTACAGCACAGGAACAGGCCCTTCGGCCCTCCAAGCCCGTGCCGACCATGCTGCCCGACTAAACTACAATCTTCTACACTTCCTGGGTCCGTATCCCTCTATTCCTATCCTATTCATGTATTTGTTAAGAAAAGAACAAAGAAATAAAGAAAAGAACAAAGAAAGTGCAGAAAGAAAGAAAAGACTTAATTATTGGGAGGTAGCACAACTAGCGAACTCGACTGCTCGGTGTGTTATCCAACATGCCAAAGAGATTTTTGCCCTGCATGGGATACCAAACACAGTTAAGACTGACACTGGTCCCTGCTTCAAGAACTATGAGTGGACTGAGTTCACCCGTCATTGTGACTTTAAGCACATTAATTCAAGACGGTTATACCCTCAGTCAAACGGGAAGCCAGAAAAGGGCATGCACATTGTTAAAAAGCTGCTGAAAAAAGCTATTGACAGCCAGGAAGACATGTATCTGGCACTTTTGGCCGATCGTTCTGCATCACTCATCAATGGGCTGCCGCCAGCTCAGCTGCTGATGATTAGGCAGCTACGCACGACCCTGCCTTCCATCACGACTCACCCCATAGATCGAGGATTGGAGCGGAAACTGCTTCTTCAGGAAAGGAGGCAGAAAGGGTTCTACAATAGACCCACAAGGAAGCTCCAGCCAGTGCATTCAGATGGCACGGTTAGACTGGAGGATGCCAATGGAAATGGATGGTCAAGGCATGCAAAGGTACTGCAACAGGCAGGTCCACATTAGTTTCTCATCATCACTGAGGATGGCACAGTCTTGCGGAGATATCGAACAGCTCTGTTTAAAGCTCAACGTCCCTTTGTTTTGAGTCCAACAGAAGAGCTGCTATGTAATCCCAAAACACTTGAAGAGGAAACAGACCACCAATCAGAGCCAGCGATCAGAGAAACATCTGCAGCAATAAATACAGAACAAGCAGGAATGCCAACGGTAAATGAAGGTGAAACACGATCGCCTATTCAGGAGATCAATCAGATTACGTCGTAAACTTGAGAGACTGAACCTGTAGTGAACTGTGTACAGTTACATGTTTGAAATCGTTTTGCATGTCATGTTTGGTGAAACACAGTTACATTTGTAAATGTTAACACTTCCAAAGGAAGAGGGGTGTGGTGATATGCATGTACACATTAATGCTTATACTCATCTATTAATGTTTACAGTTATCTATATGACCTCTGACCAGCAGGTGGTGATAGAGGTCCACCGTGTGGCTCGACAGATCTGGCAGTTGGTAGTAAGTTGTACTAGGGGACAGTCGCATTAGAAGTAGTTCCAGGGGAATTCAATTACTCGTTACCGTTTGTATTATACTCCATTAGTTATCTTTCCAAGTGTTCATTTTGTCAATAAACTATCTTACTCGTCAAAGAAATAGATGCTCTGTGTGCATCATTGCAATGGCCACAACGCAGAACATAACACAGTCCAGTTTCAGCAGTCCAGGAAGATTTAAGCTGAGTTAGCCAGGTGCATTGAGATCAAGCCTGCGAAACAATGAGCCGACATCAGCAACAGAAACGTTACCAGAGAAACACCGACCTAACACACCCCAACTGACCTGGAACGCAGCCGAGGGCTTCAACGGCGTCCAGGATACGGTACCTCCAACCAGCAAAGCCAAGGGGAAACCAAAACCGCATTTTGGATGTATCTGTCCAGATCACAGTGGTGAACATAGATCCTGATACCCCAAACCCAATCTACTCAGTCAGGAGAAGGAAGTAGGAGGTTGGTGGGGTTTTTCTTTTGCTTATGGTATATTGTATTTGCATGTTCCCTTCTTTCCCCCTCATCCACTTTGCATTATTGTAGGGTAAGTTTGGTGATTACATCTGGTTTGAAATAAACCCTATTTTTGACCTTGCATCAGAAGCGTTGCCTGCATTTTTACTCACACTCTGCTAATCCTGAGTACAGAACCAGGGGTAGGAGAGCCTTGAAATGCTCAGGGTGTCCTATCAGCTAGGAATAAGCCGTGGGAATGCAGACACTCATAGCAGAACCCCCCTACAATACCAGCTTTTTGTGATTCATGCACAAGGACACCCAGATCCCTCTGCATCTCAGAGCTCTGCAATCCCTCACCATATAAATATGAAGCATTTTTTAAATTCTTCCTGTCAAAATGGACAATCACATTTGCCCAGATTATACTCATTTACTAGATTTCTGTCCACTCACTCTTCATAATTTACTTTCGTTATTTTCTTTGTCTTCAGCAAGTTTAGCAACTACACCTTCAGTCCCTTTATCCAAGTCATTTATATAAATTGTTAAACAGTTGAGGCCCCAGCACTGATTGCTGTGGCACATCACTCGTCACATCCTGACAACTGAAAGAAATACCCATTTATGCCAACTCTGTTTCCTGTTAGCTGGTCAATCTGGGGCACAGTGGTTAGCATTGCTGCCTCACAGCGCCAAGGACCCAAGTTTGATTCTGACCTTGGGTGACTGTGTGGAGTTTGCACATTGTCTCCGTGTCTATGTGGGTTTCCTCCAGGTGCTCCTGTTTCCTCCCACACTCCACAAAGATGTGCAAGTTAGGTGGATTGGCTATGATCAATTGCTCCTTAGAGTCCAAAGATATACAGGTTAAGTGGGGTTATGGGAATGGGTGTGGGGGAGTGGGCCTATGTAGGGTGCTCTTTCAGAGGGTTTGTGCAGACTCGAGGGGCCGAATGGCCTCCTTCTGCACTGTAGGAATTCTTTCTTTTATATAAAAATAAATTTAGAGTATCCAATTCAATTTTTCCAATTAAGGGGCAATTTAGCGTATTCAATCCACCTGCCCTGCACATCTTTTGGGTTGTGGGGGCGAAACCCACGCAAACACGTGGAGAATGTGCAAACTCCACTCGGACAGTGACCCAGAGCCGGGATCGAACCTGGGACCTCGGCGCCGTGAGGCAGCAGGGCTAACCCACTGCGTCACCGTGCCGCCCCACACTGTAGGAATTCTATGGTTCTCTGGTCTTGGCTGATGACGCCAGTGCAGAGGCCAGAGATTGCAGCTACTGCTCACTCACAGCTCAGGTACCCTCCCATCTCCATTGTATCACTGGCCCCGGCCTATACACTTGCACAATCAGAATCGACTTTGCCCTCCCGCCTGATTCTTCCCTCCCTTATATTTTGTATCACTAAGGGTTCTAACATGGAGTTTATAATCTCGCACGTCCCTAATGCCAGGGTCAACTGGGTGGTGATGGGGAGCAATTGGATCCTCACTGGCAAATGTTGGGGTCTGGCACATAAACAAACTCAGGGCCTCTCGATCCCGGGAACAAGACCAATACAACAAAATTCGTAATGCCACCTGATCTGTGATAGAGCGGTGCATTGTCCTCCTGAAGATGCACTTCCATTGCCTCGATAGGTCCAGTGGGGCCCTCCAGTACAGCCCCCAGAAGGTTGCATCATGGGGATCTGCTGTGCCGTACATAACCTGGTTCTGTGGGGCAATGACCTTAATGAGGAAGACCTCAAGGTGCAGCACTTGTCCTCGGATGGATGTTTGGGAAGGAGTCGACGAAGAGGCTGCTGAGGATCCTGAAGATGGAGGTCAGTCAAGGGCGAGGGTGTGCATGGGCAGGAGGGCTAGCGATGCCCTCCTGCTTTATGGAGTAGGAGCAGAATTCTGCCTGGGAGCGCTATACCTCCCGCCTCCAATTGTCATGATCCTTAGTGTCCAAAGGTTAGGTGGGGTTACATACATACACAGAAGATAGTAGCAGGAAAGGCCTTTTGGCCCTTCGAGCCTGCTCCACCATTTATCACGATCATGGCTGATCATCCAACTCAATAGCCTAATCCTGCTTTCTCCCCATAGCCTTTGATCCCATTCGCCCCAAGTGCTATATCCAGCCGCCTCTGGAATATATTCAATGTTTTAGCATCAACTACTTCCTGTGGTAATGAATTCCACAGGCTCACCACTCTTTGGGTGAAGAAATGTGTCCTCATCTCTGTCCGAAATGGTTTACCCTGAATATTCAGACTGTGACCCCTGGTTCTGGACACACCCATCATTGGGAATATCTTCCCTGCATCTACCCTGTCGAGTCCTGTTAGAATTTTAAAAGTCTCTATGAGATCCCCCCTAATTCTTTGAACTCCAGCGAGAACAATTCTAACCTAGTCAATCTCTCCTCATATGACAGTCCCGCCATCCCTGGAATCAATCTGGTAAACCTTCGCTGCACTCCCTCGAGAGCAAGAGCATCCTTCCTCAGAAAAGGAGGCCAAAACTGCACACAATATTCAAGGCCCTGTGTAATTGCAGCAACACATCCCTGCTTCTGTATTTAAAACCTCTCGCGAAGAAGGCCAATAGCCTTCTTTACTGCCTGCTGCACCTTAATGCTTATCTTCAGTGAATGGTGCACAAGGACACCCAGGTCCCACTGCACACTCCCCTCTCCCAATTTACAACCATTCAGGTAGTAATCTGCCTTCCTGTTTTTGCTTCCAAAGCGAATAACCTCACACTTATCCAAATTATGCTGCATCTGCCAATGATTTGCCCACTCGCCCAACCTGTCCAGATCATGCTGTAGGATCTCTGCATCCTCATCACAGTTCACCCTCCCATCCAACTTGGTATCATCTGCAAACTTTGAGATATTACATTTTGTTCCCTCATCCAAATTATTAACATATATTGTGCTCAGCTGGGGTCCCAGCACCGATCCCTGTGGTACCCCACTAGTTACTGCCTGCCAATTTGAGAAGGACCCATTAATTCCTACTCTTTGTTTCCTCTCTGCCAACCAGTATCTAACCACCTCAATACACTTCCCCCAATCCCATGCGCTTTAACTTTGCACAATATTCTCTTATGCTGGACTTTGTCAAATGCCTTCTGAAAGTCCAAGTATACCACATCAACTGGCTCCCCCTTGTCAACTGTACTGGTTACATCTTCAAAGAATTCCAACAGATTTCCCCTTCATAAATCCATGCTGAATGTGACTGATCCTGCCACTGCTTTCTAAATGTTCCGCTTTAAAGTCCTTGATAATGGACTCAAGAATTTTCCCCACTATTGATGTTAGGCTTACTGGTCTATAATTCCCTGTTTTCTCTCTCCCTCCCTTTTTGAATATTGGAGTGACATTAGCTACCCTCCAATCTGCAGGGACTGTTCCAGAGTCTATAGAATTCGGAAGATGACCACCAATGCGTCCACTATTTCCAGAGCCTCCTCCTTAAGCACCCTGGGGTGCAGATTCTCAGGCTCTGGGGAATTTATCTGTCTTCAATCCCATCAATTTTCCCAGCACCATTTCTCTACTAATATTGATCTCCCTCAGTTTTTCCCTCTCACTAAACATTTCATTCTCCAACATTTCTGGTATCTGATTTATGTCCTCTTTTGTGAAGGCAGAACCAAAGTATGTATTCAATTGTTCAGCCATTTCTTTGTCCCTTATTAGCATTCCCCTGTTTCTGTCTGCAGGGGGCCTACATTTGTCTTTTCCAATCTCTTTTTCTTCACATATCTATAGAAATTCTTAATGTCAGTCTTTATGTTCCCTGCAAGCTTACTTTCGTACTGTATTTTCCACTTCTTAATCAATTCCTTAGTCCTTCTTTGCTGAATTATTTTTCTTGGCCAATCTGTATGCTTCTTCCTTGGATCGGATATTATTTCTAATTTCCTTTGTAGGCCATGGATTGGCCCTCTTACCCATTTTGAGTTTGTGCTAGACAAGAATGAACAGTTGCTGCAGCTCCCCCATGCGTTCCTTGAATGTTTTCCATTGCCTATCAACTGTCATCCCTTTAAGCACCTCTCCCCAATCTATCAAGCCAACTTACGCCTCATATCTTCATAGTTTCCTTAATTAAGATTCAGTACCCTAGACTCCGAATCAACTATTTCACTCTCCATCTTGTTAAAAAATGCTATCATGTTATGGTTGCTCATCTCCAAGGGGTCTCGTACAGCCAGATTGGCAATGATGCCCTTCTCATTACACAGTACCCAGTCTAAGATGGCCTGCTCTCTAGTTGGTTCCTCCACATATTGGTCAAGAAAACCATCCCGTATACACTCCAGGAATTCATCCTCTACGTCATTGTGGCTAATTTGATTTGCCCAATCTATGTGAAGATTAAAATCACCCATGATCATCAATATTTCCTTATTACATGCATCTCTAATTTTGTGTTTAATGCCATTCCCAACATCACCACTGCAGTTTGGGGGTCTATATATGACACCCACTAATATTTTTTGCCCCTTGGTATTTCTCAACTCTACCCATACAGACTCCACATTGTCATAGCTAATATCCTTTCTCAGTATTGTGTTAATTTCCTCTTTAACCAGCAGTGCCACGCCACCACCTTTTCTTTTATGCCTGTCCTTCCTAAATACTGATACCTTGGACATTCAGTTCCCATCTCTGGTCACCCTGCAGCCATGTCTCTGTAATCCCAATTATATCATACATATTTATAGCTATCTGCGCGATTACTTCATCCACTATATTGCAAATGCTCCGTGCATTCAGGCACAGAGCCTTTAAGTTTGTCTTTTTCACATTGTTTGTCTTGCTCCCAATATTGTTCCCTTTTGCCCGGTTTGAATTTTGCCCTTGGTTTCTCCACCAAACACTTTTCTTATTCCCTTTTCTACCTTTTGTTTTTGTCCTTGCTCCCTCTTTCTCTGACTCCTTGCATAGGTTCCCATCCCCAGGCATATTAGTTGTGGGGTTATGGGGATAAGCTCGGAATTGGGCCGAGGTAGGGTGCTCTTTCGGAGGATTGGTGCAGACCCGTTGAGCTGAATAGCTTCTTTCTGCACTGTCGGGATTCTATGATCAATCCATGCCAATATGTTACCCCTTATACCCTGAGCTTTTATATTTTGTAATAACCTTTGATGTGGTACCTTATCAAATGCCTTCTGGAAATCTAAGTACTGTACATCTACCAATTCCACTTTATCCACAGCACATGTGACGCCTTTAAAGAACTCTAATAAATAAGTTAAACATGATTTCCCTTTCACAAAACCATGTTGACTTGGTCTGATTGACTTGAATTTTTCAAGTGCCCTGCTATAACATCTTTAATAATAGCTTCCAACATTTTCCCTGTGACAAATGTTAGGCTAACTGACCTGTAGATTCCTGCTTTCTGTCTCCCTCCCTTTTTGCATAAAGGAGTTTGCTATATTTCAATGTAATGGAACCTTCCCTGAATTCAGGAAATTTTGGAAAATTAAAACCAATGCATTAGTCATCTCATTCATCACTTCTTTCAAGGCCTTTGAATGGAATGCACCAGGACTTGGATATCACTGAAACTATTTGATAAACACACATTTCTTAAAGGGACACTCGCATAACAATTGTCATTTTCCTGAGTTCTTCCTTCGCTTCCATTTCCCCAATTTCTGGAATGTTACTTGTGTCCTCAATAGTGAGGGCCGATGCAAAATAGCTGTTTAATTTATCCACTATGAATTCCTCTGATGCACTTTTGAGAGGAACAATGCTCAGTTTGTTAACTCTTTTTTAATTTAATTATCTATGGAAACTCTTACTATCCACCTTTATATTATTAGCTAGCTTTCTCTCATCCTCTAGTTATTTCGTCCTTATCAATTGTTTTCTTACTTTTTGATGTTCTTTATATTCTTTACAGTTTTATGACCTCTATTTGCAATTATTTGCTTTTTCTTTAAGTTTAATACTATCGTGAACTTAGCCATTTGATCATTTAATTGTTTTTTTATTTAAGTTTTTCCAATTAAGGGGCAATTTAGATTGGCCAATCCATCCACCCAGCACATCTTTGGGTTGGGGGGTGAAACCCACGCAGACACGGGGTGAATGTGCAATCTCCATACGGACAGTGATCTGGGCCCGGGATCGAACCAGTGCTAACCACTGCGCCAACGTGCCACCGATCATTTTAAATTTTGCCTTTGCCTACCTACTGTGGGCCACAGGTTCCTGCTGGCCTCAGCACCTGCTGCCCAACATTTCATTGTAGTCACAGGCCCCATCTCCTGTTAAAGTGGAGTTACCCCACCGTCAATTTTAGCCCCAGTGACGGGATCCCTTCCACCTTCGGAAAGTCCCGATTAGTGTCTTAGACAGTTAGAGGATGGAATGACTGTGAAAGTGAAGGAGTTTCAAGGTTTTGAATGAGTTAGGTGAGAAATGGTGCAATGAGCCTCAATTTCAAAGCATTGACGATGAAGGGGACCAGAAGGTGTGTCAGGCAACAGAGAGTTCACATCAGGAGGGTCAAGGATCCTGTCAGGAAAGATGGAAGATGAAAGAAGAATACTCGGTAGAAGCTGGAGACCATTGTTAAAGTTTCCACAGGTAAATCCCATTTTTGCAAAATGGTCAGGGCTGAGCTCATTCCGAATAAAAGGATTTTCCATAAAACTGATATTGTGTAGTTCGCCCATAGAATTATGGTAAAATAATCAGAGAACAGCGACGCGGTCAAAGAAAAAGATGGATTTATTTTGCAGTACAGGGCCATACACATAAACAAAAGAGGAAATGTTGGAATTACTGCAAGGTATACACGGGAGCACTCTTTGATCAATCTTTATCGACTTGTGCACAAAGAGCAACTCAGTGGAGCTCACTGTATTGCTCTGTCCGAGTCCAGTGAAACAGAAACACTTATGGCTTTTTCAACCAATAGGTTTACAGTTGCAGTCTAATCCTTCATTTGCATGTCAACACACCAATAACATCACAGTTAAACTTTCATTTTAAACCAATGAAAGGACAGTAATTCTAGCCAATAGAAAACAGGGTAAATGGGACTAATAGATAAATGAGCATTTTCAATCCGTCTTTTGCATACTTATCTTCCCTCCTGCCCTTAGAGTTTACTGTATTTTATGGAAAGCGCATTCTTGTTAAGGCTACTTCCATCATTCTGCCTCTGCAGACCCACGTCCTTCACTAAGAAACAGTTTATTATGGATTTCACAGAATCAGCAAACAATTGAACAAAATCATTTCTGCGAGGGAACGCAAAAAAAAAATCCAAAATGACACTCACCCCAAACAGGTGAGCCTTTTACAATTTTTTGCAATCCAATCACTTTTATTCTGTAAAACCGGCATGTTCAGTGAATTGGTATTATGCAATTTCAGGATTTACCTATACATGGATTCCAGGGGATAATGAAGGTTTTATACAGGATTGACCCATGGGATGTGGATCCACTGAGGGCAATAGTCTCTTTACAGACATATTGACAGTGGTGTATCAGATAGTGTATCAGATCACAATCATAGAATCGTAGAATCATTGAATCTCTACAGTGCAAAAGGAGGCCATTCGACCCATCAAGTCTGCACCGACCCTTTGAAAGAGCACTCTACCCATATGCATTTCTCCTAGTGTTGTCCATAACTCTTGGTACTCTCTTATCGCTGAGTCACAAGAACGTGGGTTCAAGTCCCAATCATAAGCAATAATCTAGGCTGACCCTCGAGTGCAGCGCTGAGGGAATGCTGCACTGTCAGAGGTGTCACCTTTAGGATGAGACATTAAACTGAGGCCCAGTTTACCCAATCATCCCAATGCACAACTTGGGGCAGAGCAGGAGAGTTTTTCATCGGTGTCCTGGTCAACTAACACCACTGACATACAGTAGATTCTCTGGTAATTGTCACATTGCTGCTTGTGTGATTTTGCTGTGTGTTTCCGATATTGGAGTACTTCAAAAAGTACTTAATTGGCTGTAAAGTGGGAAGATCCTGAAGTGGGTGGTGATCTGTGGAACTCATTGCTGCTGAAGTGGGTAGTGATCTGTGGAACTCTTTGCCGCAGAAGGCTGTGGAGACCAAATCACTGAGTATCTTTAAGACAGAGATTGATAGGTTCTTGATTAATAAGGGGATCATGGGTTACGGACAGAAGACAGGAGAATGGGGATGAGAAACATATCAGCCATGATTGAGTGGAGGAGCAGAATGGCTTAATCCTGCTCCTGTGTCTTATGGTTTTATGGGCGAACAGCCGCTATTCAAAATGCAAACCTTTCTTAATTTTACAATAAGCATAAAAGACAAATCACATCAAAACCTAAGGAGCTCTTCCATCTCCGCAGAAAATCAGTTCCCATCCCTGGAGGCTGCTAACACTTCACAAATAGAGCTGTTTACTGTTACTGGGGAGGATTTTCGGTAATCAGCTCTACAGGGATTTTTTCCCACAAGGGTTTTACGTCGGTCTGGGCTATGTATTTGAAGTGAAACAATGGAGCTGTCTGGAAATGATAATTAGGGGAAGCCGCAGAGAGTTTTATAATAGGTTTACTTCTTTCTAATGCAGTGCCTTATTGCATAGTGCCTGATTTCCTGTTTTATTTGCGGCTCTGTAGCAGTCAGACAGCCCGGCAAGCTGACCAATGGCAGGCCTCACTTGGAAGGATGGGACCTCAGAAAGCCACAGGCCTGTGATTCCCAAACTGGCATATCCCTCTGATCCTGCATCCTCCTTGTGTGGCTAACATTCCCAGACTATTCTGGAGTGTCCAGAAATGAAACACTGTCTCTTGCTGTCAGGGAAAAAAAAAATCACAAGTGCTACAAAAAGCGTGCTTTTTTTTTTGCACATCTGCTGAGAAAAATATCAGACCTGTGAATAAAACCTGTGGGCTGCCACTGAAGTAGCAGCCAGTCGGATAACAGAGCCCAGTTGCATTTCCATTGGTGTAGGGCGTCAAGTGAGGATGGTTTTACCAACGGTTGGTGTTCGGGGGAGGGGCGATTTGAGGTGATGGTCATGTGAGGAAACTTCCAGCAGTGTATCCAATCAGAGTGAATGACCAAAATCAGTCATAAATATATGGAAATGAACAGGACATGAGAAGAGCAGTGGACACATCAAGTCCGTCTGATACAGTCATGATGGGGTCTACTCCCAATCCCAATCCATCAGCCTCTTTCTTGCACTAACCAGCTACACAACCCCCTGGGAGAGGCAAATTAAAAATAAAAGCAGGTAGAGAAATAAACTCTCAGCCAGTGCAGGAAAAACTGTAAGAAATTCTTCTGTAGCATTTGAGTTGAACATAGGATAAAACACAGAAACGGGCCATTCGGCGCAACCCTTTGCTGCTGGTGTTAATGCTCCACTCGAGCTTCCTCCCATCTTTCCTCACCTAAATCTATTATAGTTATCCTCTATCCTGATCTCCCTCATCTGTGTGTCCAGCTTCCACTTAAATACATCTCCACCATTCATTTCAACAACTCCCTGTGGTCGCGACATCCACGTTCTCACCACTCTCTTGGTAAAGAAGTTTCTCTTGAATTCCCGACTGGATTTCTTGGTAACTGTCTTATAGCGATGGTCTCTAGTTATGCTCTTCCATTCTATCTCTATCCATCCTATTAAGTCTTTCATAATTTTAAAGGCATCTATTATGCCACCCCCTCAGCCTTCCTTTCTTAAGAGAGGAGACACCCAGCCTGGTCAATGCTTTTCTGATATGCAAACCCACACATTGCTGGTAGCATCCTTGTAAATATTCTATAGCTGGGAGGGAGGAACCCTGGGAGTCCTCAACATTGATTCTGACTCCATGAAGTCTCATGGGATCATGTCAAACATGGGCATTACTCCTCTATGTTGAACACAACTTGGCTGAAGCACAGGACCTAAACTGTGTGGGCAACATCAATATCCAATTCTAAGAATGGTTTGGGAGCATCACTACTGATTGAGGATGTGAAGTCCTGCAGGATAAACCTGCCAGACTGGGCCTGTGGTAGATGGTGAGCGAAGCAATAAGGAAGGATAATCCCACTTGACTTCACCCTCACCAATCTCCCTGTCGCAGATGCATCTGCCTACGTCACCATTGGGAGGAGTTGCTTCCGTACATTTCTTGTCAAGGTGAAGCCCCTTCTTCACACTGAGGTTCACTTCTACTAAATTGTATGGCCCTGTCACAATGCAGAATAGGATAGATTAAGGAGAGATCTGTCATGATATTCAGATAAACATCATGGTGCAAACACACATACACACTGATGGACAGATCAAGGGACCAATCAACACACACGCAACATCAGAGCCAATCACAAGCAAGAGCACACGCACTATAAAACGGGGAACATCACAGTTCCCGCTCATTCCAGCAGGAGTCAACTCAGGGCACAGAGCTCACAGCAAGCCACTCAGACATACACCATGTGCTGAGTGCCTCTCTCAGATAGTGTTAGGGCTGGGTCCACAGGTTAAAGGGTAAAGAACGAACCACAGTCATAAGTTTACAGATGTTGTTATTGATAGTAATAAAACAGAGTTGTACCATCTGCAACCGTGTTGGTCCGTCTGTATAGCGGAACACCCAACACGACAAGATCTATTAACTCAAAGCTGGATACTCATAAGGCACCGTGGGCCATCAGCAGTAGCAGAATTGTATTCAACCAAAATCTGTAATCACGTGATCTGGCATATCCCTCACTCTATCATTATCATCTTGAAGATCAACCCTGATTCAATGAGGAGTGCAGGAGAGCATGCCAGTAGATGCACCATTATGAGCAGTATAATCACATGCATTGCAAACAAATCTCCTCCAAGTCAATGTTTTGCTTAGCAAAAATGCCCCAGCTCTCAAAGCATATTATGGGAGTAAATACCTTTAAACTAATAATGGTATTTTCCCTGGAGCCTTTTCCAAGGCCACTGTGTTAAACACCTCTGAAGATGCTAATTTGGGCACAATTTCTCTCAATGAAACCTAATCAAAATGAAGATTGTACTTTTCCATTTATCTTTCATTATTCTAGAAATGCACTCTAATACCCTGTTGATTTTTACAATATTTTCATGAATCTTCAGAGATTCATGGATTATAATATTGTTCCCCAGTTCAACGACTTACAGCTTGTAACCCTGGCAAAGAATGATCCATTCTCCAATTGCACATGGTCGTGCCTGGAATCTACTGTTCCTGAGCCATGTGCAAATGTTTGTGTCATCCCCTATTTCCCCAAATGCCTTCACTGATAGAAATGATGAAGGGTAGTGAAGGGAACACCAATCCAAACAGAACTCTGCTGATATGCCAGTTCTCATGGAGAGCTGCTACAATTAGCAACCAGTAACAGTGACACCAGGGACTTATCAAGTCATGCCCAGCAATCCCTCAGGACCTGAGCTTATTAAGAAGCCTATTGTGTGGCACCTTGTGGAATACTTTATGAAACTCATCGTTATTTGCCAAACTTGCACTACGATCAGGCCATTGAAATAGTTTGGTGAGACATGAGCTTCTTTCCCAGAGGCCGTGTTAAGAATTTCCCTAAGTCCTCTCACCGTGTGTGTGTGTGTGTGTGGGGGGGTCTTATAGGGTAGCTGTAATATTTTGTCTGCAACGTCAAGCTAATGTACAGTAGCCGTTGCCCTAAAGGCCAAGTCCCCCCTTGAACTCTGAATCATGAAGTTCAATAATGTGTTGTTGATGCTGGGCTGGCACAGTACCATAGTAACATGACTGATGATTTTGGCACCACATGGGTGGCCCTTCATTCCACAGGAATATTCCCAGACCCAGGTAGCTGTTAACTATATGCCCAAGGACTTTGCAGAGCAAAGCCCCATTTGTTCAAGTTCCCTCAGGTAAATAGCAGCAAGACCTCCAGCCTGAGAAACCTTATTACATGCTTAGCTCCACTCCACTCACAGCCCCTCCCCCAACCTCACAGTTCCCCATGTCTCTGCTCCATGGTAGGGCACCCAAGGAGGGAGCAGGGAAGAGTTTATAGACACCAGGAACTGGTGAGAAACCAGACAGCACAGTGGCTGGCACTTCTGCCTCACAGCTCCAGGAAGCCAGGATCAATTCCAGCCTTGGGTCACTGTCTGTGTGGAGTTTGCACTTTCTCCCTGTGTCTGTGTGGGCTCCCACCAGGTGCTTCGTTTTCCTCCCACAGTCAAAAGACGTGCATGTTAGGTGGATTGACCATGCTAAATTTCCCCTTATTTTCTAGGGAGGTTCAGGTTTGGTTATGGGGATAGGGGGGAGTGGGCATAGGTAGTGTGCTCATTCGAAGGGTTGGTGCAGACTCGACAGGCCTCCTTCTGCACTGTAGGGATGCTTTGATAAGCTTCTTTTCTATGAGTTTATTGAGTGCAACCTCTGCAACCTCAACCTCCCTCTTACTGCAATGCTGTGATTCCACCATGGGAGGCCCTCAGCGAGCTGTAAATCCACAAGCAGGGAATGAGTGACAACTGTACGCTCTGGATGGAATCTAATACCCTCCCACAGGGCGGGTTTGCAGGGGAGGCATTTAATTAGGCAGGAGGGTGGTAGGGGAGTGACTAGGATCCAGGAAAACAACCACAAGAAAGTGATACTGGATATGGAACAAAAATATTTAATACACAAATAGCAGGTTCCACTCGCCCAAAGGGTCTCCCGCACCGACCCACACTTGGGTCTGGGTTTTTATGTTCACAGAGTTTAAGGGTTTAGCCCCGCCCCCTTATCAGGGAATATCATATTCAGGTGAGGCCACTGGAAAGCTAATTGTCCAGACACTGTGACCTTCATGTAGGTTATAACAGGGGGACAACCAGCCCTCTTTCTGTCTCTGCCCCAGTTAAGTCCGTGGTGGGAAGTCTTGGCCTGCTGCCAATTGCTGCCCATAATCGGATATTCATACCAATTTAAGGGCCTCATCCCCCACCGCGGGGGAATCACCAATCCCCATTGGTTACTTGCAGGCTTCTGGATTTGGGTTGGGCGGGAGGTGCGAGGGGGTATAGGCGCTCAATCAAAGATTCTTGGTGCCTGATTGCGGGAACCAGCATCAGGAATGGGAGTGGGAAGGGGGTGTATACACTGAAAGCCAATTTCCTGCCCTTGCTAATGAGTCTTATGCCCGCCAACTGGTGGCCCCTCCCCATGTCCCGTGACTCCTCAGCCATGACTCCTCTCCTACCGTCACTCACCTGTGCCTTGATCCCTCAGCAATCCTGGTCTCAGGCGGGTGTAGTACTGGCGGCAACCACCATCTCCCACTGGCACTGCTGAGAAATGTTTCTGGAGCATACCTCTTCATTCACCGGAGGAAGGAGCAGCGCTCCGAAAGCTAGTGACATCGAAACAAACCTGTTGGACTTTAACCTGGTGTTGTAAGACTTCTTACTGCTGAGAAATGAAGACTCTGATTTGCTAGCAGCTCTTCGCAGGCTGGGTGACGGCCCCTGGTGTCCTCGGTCACGTCAGGAGACCTACCCCAATCCAGCCCCAGGAGGGCAGTGGAAATCCTTGAGGGATGTCCTCAAAGCAGCCCTGAAGATGTCAAACCTGGTTTGTGGCCAATCGAAATGGAGAAGGCTCATTTGGGAAGACAGATCGAGAGCCTTTGTCTGGACTATGCAGGGATGAAGTCGAGGTGTCAGGGAAAGCACGGAGCCCTCCAAACAGTGCATCTACCCAACCCTGCAAACATCACATATGGTAGAGTCTGCAGATCGTCCATTGAACTCTCTCATTATCCAATTCATAACCCATCCAACAGAATGGATTCAAGTCAACCTCGATCCCAAGAGATTGCCTCAGATTCTCTGTTTAATCCTTGAATAGACCCTGACATAGGAATGTGGGCCATCTACCATCTGATTATCTGTCTCGATGCCACTCTCCCATGCTACCTCCATATCCCTTGATGTTATTAGTCTCCAGTAATTTAGGGATTTCTGTTTTGAACATGCTCAATGATTGAGCTTCTGCAGTCCTCTGCGGGAGAGAATTCCAAAGATTCACCATTCTCTGAGGGAAGAAATTCCCCCTCACCTCAGTCCAAAATAGCCGTCCCCTTTATTCAGAGACTGTTTGAGACTCACCAGTCAGGGGAAGCATCCCATCTACATCCACCCTGTCATGTCCTGTAAGGATTCTGTATGTTTCAATGAGGTCACCCCTCATTCTTCGAAATTCTTGAGAATACAGATCCAGTTTCCTTGATCTCTCCTCATAAGGCAATCCCACTCTGTCATTGAATCATAGAATCCAAACAGTGCAGAAGGAGGCCATTCGGTCAATCGAGTATGCACTAACCCTCCAAAAGACCAGCATTCCTAAACCCAATACCCCGCCCTATCCCCAGAACCGCACCTAACCTTTGGATACTAAGGGGCAATTTATCATGGCCAATCCACCTAACCTGCATATCTTTGGACTGTGGGAGGAAACCGGAGCACCCGGAGGAAACCCACGCAGACACGGGGAGAACGTGCAGACTCCACACAGACAGCAACCCAAGGCCAGAATTAAACCGGGTCCCTGGCGCTGTGAGGCAGCAATGTTAACCACTGTGCCACCGTGCCACCTGGTCTACCCATTTGCTCTTGAGTGTTCATCTTCATCTCAACCGTATCCACGCTATCACTAACGAATAATCAGCTGACCCAGAGCCACTGCTATGAAATGACTAACTACATTTCTCCCTTTCTGCTTCAATTCAGGAAGAAAGATTTAGTTGATTTTTTCAAATCTTCTAATTGTTCAGTAGAGGGCAGTGTTTACTCAGCTCCCAATCTAACCCTGTGTGGTCTCCTTCCCTTTGCTAACCTCGCAGTGAAAGATACTGCGCACAGTTAGGGAGGGAGAAGATTACATCACAAGCAAACTATAATCTTATTATTTTCCAATATTTATGGAGACCGTGCAGTCAAAGATCAGGGGCGGGATTCTCCCCTACCCGGCGGGGGGGTCCCGGCGCCGAGGACTGGCGTGAACCACTCCGGCGTCGGGCCGCCCCAAAGGAATCCTCAGCACCTTCAGGGGCTAGGCTGGCCCCGGAGTGGTTTGCGCCGCACTGGCCCTCGGGGAAGGGGCTTGGCGCCACGCCAACCGGCGGCGAAGGGCCTCCGCCGGACGGCGCGAGTTGGCGCATGCGCGAGAGCGCCAGCGTGTGCTGGTGTCATCCCAGCGCATGCGCAGTGGGGGTTCATCTCCGCGTCGGCCATTGCGGGGGACCACAGGGGCCGACGCGGAGGAATAGAGTGCTCCCACGGCACAGGCCTGCCCGCGGATCGGTGGGCACCGATCGCGGGCCAGACCACCGTGGGGGCACCTCCCGGGGCCAGATCCTTCTAAATCTGGTTTGACGAACATTTTTGAATGGGGCCCTTGTTTCCATTTGTTTTCTCACTCAAGGAGCAGATGAGCAATTTTCAGAAAGATACATGAATTTCAAAAAAATAGTTGTTTGAAGAAAAGAAACAACTTGCTGAGCAATGGTAAAGCAATGTAAAAGCAATTAATTGATCATTTAAAAACATGCAATTGATGAGGATGACCATTAAATTGTGAGTGTGTGTGTTTCCAGCTCAGTCCCAGTGTCAGGGTGCTCATTCACCCTCAACCACTGTGTGGATATCTGCTTGTGGGTGGGGGGAGGAGGAGTGAGAATTCTGAAGCTGGGTGTGAGCAAGACACAAAACTCGTAAACACACTCCCTCTGCCTCTCTCTCTCTCACCAACACTCACTCTCTCTCACACACTCTCATACACACTCTCTCGCACACACACTCTCTCTCAAACACTCTCTCATACACACTCTCACACTCTCTCATATACACTTTCATACACACTCTTGATGTGTTTTGTACTCTGGGATAACACAGGCTGCAACTGGATGCAGCTTTAACCAAAAGATATTCCAGACCTTGAAGTTAGTTCAATCTGATTTATTGAACCAGTAGCACAGTTCTCTATGAGTTCGACTCTCTGCTGACCTAAGTGTGGTTACTCTGTCTGACTGAACCAGACTAGCTCTTAGCATCGTACTGGAGGTGTGATACTGTACATACACCCTGACTCACTCTGTAGATGTTCATCAGTGGAAAGAGGCGGAGTGTGAATGCCTCGTGCCTTTCATAGTGAGATACCACCCCTGAGTGTCCTGCCTGCTCATTGGTCATGTCCTGTCACATGTCTCTCTCACACTCACTCACACACTCATTCTCTCTCACACACTCATTCTCTCACACACACGGGCACTCTCACATTCTCTCTCACACACTATCTCATTCACTCTCTCACATTCTCTCATACACATTCTCTCACACTCTCATACACACTCATATACACTGTCACACACTGTCATACACACTCTCTTATACACACTCTCACACACACACTTTCTGTCACACTCACTCTCTCCCACACTCTCACTCTCTCTCTCACACTCTCTCATACACACTCTCTCTCATACTCTCTCACACACACTCACTTTGTGTCGCACACTCACTCTCCCACACTCATTCTCACTCTCTCATACTCATTCTCTCACACACACACACATCTCACACTCAATCTCTCACACTCACACACTCATTCTCTCTCACATACTCATTCTCTCTCACACACACACACACACTGTCACACTCTCTCTCTCGCTCACTCTTTCTCACACACTCACTCTATCTCCCTCACACAGTGGCCGCAGGTTGCTGTGTGAATATCTGCTTGTGTGTGGGGGAGGGTGAATGAGAATTCTGAAACTGGGTGTGAGCAAGACACAAACTCGTAAACACACTCCCTCTGCCTCTCTCTCTCACTAACACTCACTCACTCTCTCTCACACACTCTCATACACACTCTCTCTCTCACACTCTCTCATACTCTCATACACACTCTCTCTCACACACTCTCATACACGCTCTCATACACGCTCTCACACACTCTCTCTCACAAACACCCTCTCTCACACACTCTCTCATACACACTCTCTTATACGCACTTCCTACACAAACTTTCTGTCACACTCACTCTCTCCCTCACATTCACTCCCTCTTCCACACTCAATCTAACTCTCTCACACTCATTCTCTCTCACACACTCTCATACACTCTCTCACACACTCTCTCACACACTCTCATACACAATCTCTCACTCACTCTCTCACACACTCCGTCACACTCTCATACACTCTCTCTCACACACTCTCTCACACGCTCTCATACACACTTTCTCACTCACTCTCACACACACTCCGTCACACTCTCATACACTCTCTCTCACACACTCATACACACTCTTTCTCACGCACATGCACACTCTCTCTCACACACTCTCTCACACACTCTCTCAGACGCTCTTTCTCTCACACACTCTCTCATACACACTCTCTCTCACACACTCAAACACTCTCTCGCACTCTCTCATACACACTCTCTCTCACACACTCTCATACACACTCTCTCTCACACTCTCATACACTCTCTTTCACACACTCTCTCATACACACACTCTCTCACACACTCATACAGACTCTCTCGCACTCTCTCATACACACTCACTCACACACTCTCATACACTCCCTTTCACACACTCTCTCATACACACTTTCATACACACTCTCTCTCACACACTCATACACATTCTCTCTCACACACATACACACTCTCTCTCACACTCTCTCACACACCCTCTCACATACTATCTCACACACTCTCTCACACACTATCATACAAACTCTCACACACTCTCTCACACACTCCCTCACACACTCATACACACTCTTTCTCATGCCCATACACACTCTTTCTCACACATACTCATACACACTCTCACACACTCTCTCAGACGCTCTTTCTCTCACACACTCTCTCATACACACTCTCTCTCACACACTCATACACTCTCTCGCACTCTCTCATACACACTCTCTCACACTCTCATACACTCCCTTTCACACACTCTCTCATACACACTCTCTCTCACACACTCATACAGACTCTCTCACACTCTCTCATACACACTCTCTCACACGCTCCCATACACTCCCTTTCACACACTCTCTCATACACACTCTCACACACTTTCATACACACTCTCTCTCACACTCTCATACACACTCTCTCTCACACACTCTCATACACACTCTCTCTCACACACTCTCACATACACACTCACACACTCTCTCATATACAATTTCTTATACACACTTTCTGTCACACTCACTCTCTCTCTCCCACACACTCTCTCTCCCACACTCATTCTCAATCTCTCACACTCATTCGCTCTCACGTTCACTCACACACTCATTCTCCCTCACACACTCGTTCTCTCTCACACGCACACACACTCTCACACTCTCTCTCTCCCACACTTTCTCATACACACTCTCTCTCACCTTCTCTCATACACACTCTCTCGCACACACTCTCTCACACTCTCATACACACTCTCGCACACACTCTCTCATACACAGTGGCCGCAATTGAATAGCTGTGTTGCACTTAAGCGAGAGTGCGACATGGTCGTTCAACCGTGGGAGAGGCCAAAATCACGCTGTGCCGAGACCGATCTGTTTGTGGTCTAACCGGCTCACTTCCGTTGGCGAAATCAGGATCCCGCCTTAGCATGGCAAGAATCCAATAATCACCACTTAAGCCCAATCTCCATACAGATCGGTGTCAATGTCCTGGTAGATCTGAATGGTGTGTCCTTCCCATTTGCACGACCACGTGTACCTCGCCCAACTCAGAATTCATTCTTTGTCTTGGTACTTGTGCAGTCTTACACTTATTGCCCATTGTAGTTGAACGAGTCAGACATTCTACCGAGGCCCTCAGCCAGGGCTGTCACTGTTGGTGCCAAGCATTGCCAGCGCCATCTCCTGCGCCTGTAGCTTCTCGGACTCCTCCAATCAACTGTGGTCTGCTGGAGGGTCACTGACATCCACCTCTGATTATCATGGCCGCGCCCTGTCACCTGCATCAGCTCTGTGTAAACCTGGTCCACAGGCTCAGCATCTGACTGCGACCCAGCTGAGGCCTGGGATCTAGCAGAACTCCAGCTGCTGTCTTGCCTGGGCATTCTTGCTTCCATCTGGTGTGCATCTGCAACTGTGAGATGCTCATCAGGTTCTGCCGCAGAGGCCTGACCACTACTGTTGCCCACCAGGAGTGTGTCTCTGCGCTGGAGTAGGGTGGGGATGACAGCCATGCCATGTTTATGGTGGCATCCTCACAGCTCTCCTATGAGATGTTCTCATGGAGGGCGGGGTGGGGGAAGCATCCTTGATGAGCCGGTGCCATCAGATGGAGGTCCTGCAGGAGAATGGACATGCGATCAGTGGGAGAGCTGGGTCAGTCTGTATGGCATTAACAACACACGTTTGAGTTTCATGGTGGCATGGTGGCACAGTGGTTAGCACTGCTGTCTCACAGCTCCAGTGTCCCAAGTTCAATTCCGGCCTCGAGTGACTGTCTGTGTGGAGTTTGCACTTTCTCCCCGTGTGTGTGTGGGTTTCCTCCGGGTGTTCCCCCCACAGACCAAAGATGTGCAGGTTAGGCGGATTGGCCACGCTAAATTGCCCCTTAGCGTCTAAATGGTTAGGTGGATTTCTGGATTCTGGGGATAGGGTGGAGTCGTGGGCTTAAGTAGGATACTCTTTCCAAGGGCCAGTGCATGCTCGGGCCGAATGGCCTCCTTCTGCACTGTAAATTCTATGCTTCTATGACAGTTCATCTTAATAATAATAATCTTTCATATTGTCCAAGTAGGCTTGCATTAACACTGCAATGACGTTATTGTGAAAATCCCCTCGTCGCCACACTCCGGCGCCTGTTCGGGTACACAGAGGGAGAATTCAGAATGTCCAATTCACCTAACCTGCACATCTTTTGGGACTTTTGGAAGGAAACTGGAGCACCCGGAGGAAACCCACGCAGACACAGGGAGAACGTGCAGACTCCGCACAGACAGTGACCCAAGGCACAAATCGATCCTGGGTCCCAGGCGCTGTGAGGCAGCAATGCTAAGCATTGTGCTAAAAATTGTGCTACCATGCTGTCCATCATCTGGGTGGGGGCGTGTGTAACCTCACCTCTGTCCTTGGCAACTCTGTAACCTCCAGGGCCCATTCCTCGTAGGGGGTGAGGAGTCTGATGTCCGGGACACCGCCGCCCGTCTGGGCCCTCTCCCGTCGATTGTGGGCCAACGTCTCCTGCGGGAGACAGTGAGGGAGCATCGTTAGCCGCACGTGGTTACTCGCAGGGGGAGCGGCTTGGGGGTGTGTGGGTTTGGGCTTGGGGGAATGGGCCGTATGGTGGGGGGATAGAGCATATGATGGGGGAGGGGGGAGTATGCGGGGTGAGGGGGAGGGGGAACGGTACAAATTGACCTGAGCAGGTTGTTGGCTTTCTTGCGGCACTGGGTGCTGGTCCTCCTGGTCACACTCCCCGAGCTGACGGCTGCTGCCACTTCCTCTCAGGCGGCGGTGGGTGCCCTGTGGCTGAACCTCCTGAACCCCCGGGGGAACAGAGCATTCCGTCTGGCCTCCACCGCTCCAACAGTCATCCCAGGTCGGCATCACCAAACCGTAAGGCTGGTCTCCATGGCAGCATGGCAGTGAATGGAGTGGGTTTGACTGTGCAGGAGCGGTTTAATGCTGCTGTCACTTGTTTGTGGGGAGGCCCGGCGAACGCGGTCCCGGGCGAATCGAACCGTGATTTGTGGCGTGAATCCCGAAGTGGTCTCATTAAGTGGGCCAATTAACGTGATGGCAGCGCCGAACCGAGCGTCGAGGAACTCGGGGCATTTCCCACTCGCTACCACACTTAGAAAGATTTCCATTAAATTGCACCCTCACTCTCTCTGTGACACTCACTCTGATGCTCACTCTCTCTCCCACGTTCTCTCTCACACACTCATTCTCTCACATGCTCTCTCACACACTCATTCTCTCTCCCATTCTCTCTCTCACATTCTCTCTCACACTCATTCTCGCCCACGTTCTCTCTCACACACTCATTCTCTCACATTCTCTCTCACACACTCATTCTCTCTCACATTCTCTCTCACACACTCACTCTCTCACATTCTCTCTCACATTCTCTCTTGCACACTCATTCTCTCACATTCTCTCTCACACTCATTCTCTCTCACATTCTCTCTCACACACTCATTATCTCTCACATTCTCTCTCACACACTCACTCTCTCACATTCTCTCTCACATTCTCTCTTGCACACTCATTCTCTCACATTCTCTCTCACACACTCATTCTCTCACATTCTCTCTCACACACTCATTATCTCTCACATTCTCTCTCACATTCTCTCTTGCACACTCATTCTCTCACATTCTCTCTCACACAACTCATTCTCTCACATTGGGCGAAATTCTCCCCCAACGGCGGGATGTCCGCCGACTGGCGCCAAAGACGGCGCCAATCAGACGGGCATCGCGCCGGCCCAAAGGTGTGGAATGCTCCTCATCTTTGGCGGCCTAGCCCCAACATTCAGGGGCTAGGCCGACGCCGGAGTGATTTCCGCCCCGCCAGCTGGCGGAAATGGCGTTTGTTGCCCCGCCAGCTGGCGTGGAAATGCGGCGCATGCGCGGGAGCGTCAGCGGCCGCTGTCAGTTTCCCGGCGCATGCGCGGGAGCGTCAGCGGCCGCTGTCAGTTTCACGCGCATGCGCAGTGGGGAGAGTCTCTTCCGCCACTGCCATGGTGGAGGCCGTTGCGGAGGCGGAAGGGAAAGAGTGCCCCCAAGGCACAGGCCCGCCCGCGGATCGGTGGGCCCCGATCGCGGGCCAGGCCACCGTGGGGGCGGCCACCGGGGTCAGATCGCCCCGCGCCCCCCCCCCAGGACCCCGGAGCCCGCCCACGCCACAGCCGGCGTCTGTGGAGGGAAGTGGCAGAGGCCGTCACCGCTGTGGCCCTGACACCACGGACAGGCACCCAGTGCCACAAGAAGGTGAACGACCTCGTCAGAGCAGGCAGGGTGAGCCTCCCCCATATCCCCCCTACCCCATATCCCCCCTCCCCCATATCCCCCATATCCCCCCTCCCCCATATCCCCCATATCCCCCCTCCCCCATATCCCCCCATATCCCCAAGTGAATCCAGCCCTAACCTTAACCTCTGCAATGCACGCGCAACCGATGGCGTGCATTCATATACCTGCCTAACACTGTTGCCTTTTACCCCTGCCACCACCCCCCCCCCCACAGGAGAAGCGCGCACACAACAATAGGGAGCATGTGAGGACTGGAGGAGGGCCCGCTGATGAGAGGCCACTGACCGTACACGAGGAAAGGGCCCTGGAACTGGCTGGCGGACCTGAGGACCGGGAGGTTGCTGATGCAGAGGTCGGGGGCCCACGAGCAAGTGAGCCATCAACAGCCCGTCCCCATATCCCCCCTCCCCTATATCCCCCTCCCCCGTATCACCTGATCACTGCCTGATGTCTAACCATGCATGCTTCATTGTGTATCGCAGGACCAAACGTCCAGGCACCCATCCCCGCAGATGCACACCGCCCGCAGGATGCCCCTCGGAGACCACGGGAGACGGAGAGACCCGGACCCTCCGGCATGCGACGCCCGCAGGATGCCCCTCGGAGACCACAGGAGACGGAGAGACCCGCACCCTCCAGCATGCGATGCCCGCAGGATGCCCTCTGCACACCACGGGAGACGGAGAGACCCGGACCCTCCAGCATGCGACGCCCGCAGGATGCCCCTCGCACACCACGGGAGACGGAGAGACCCGGACCCTCCAGCATGCGACGCCCGCAGGATGCCCCTCGCACACCAAGGGAGACGGAGAGACCCGGACCCTCCAGCATGCGACGCCCGCAGGATGCCCCTCGCACACCACGGGAGACGGAGAGACCCGGACCCTCCAGCATGCGACGCCCGCAGGATGCCCCTCGGAGACCACGGGAGACGGAGAGACCCGCACCCTCCAGCATGCGACGCCCGCAGGATGCCCCTCGCACACCACGGGAGACTGAGAGACCCGGACCCTCCAGCATGCGACGCCCGCAGGATGCCCCTCGGAGACCACAGGAGACGGAGAGACCCGCACCCTCCAGCATGCGACGCCCGCAGGATGCCCCTCGCACACCACGGGAGACGGAGAGAACTGGAGCAAAAGGGAGACGACACCCCCGTCACGTGCGGGAGCGACCACCCAGCGATGAGGGGAGCAGCCACAGGCCCCCGTCACATCCGAGCCAGGACACCACTACCCAGGACACCACTATCCAGGACACCCCTACCCGGGACACCACGACCCAGGACACCCCTACCCGGGACACCACTACCCAGGACACCCCTACGCGGGACAGCACTACCCAGGACACCCCTACCCGGGAAGGCGAAATACCGGACAGTGACTCAGAGTGGATGGGTGGAGACGAACCCCCACCCCAAAGTGCCATGGAGTCAGAGTGGGACGAAGAGCACGACACAACGCCACTGCTGTCACCAACACCCTCCACCATCGCAGAAACACTCACCACGGTTGGGCACTTGAGTGATGAGGCGTCTGGTACACTCACTGGTGCGCACAACACAGCCGTCCCGGTACAGCAGGTGGAGGTAGGAGCAGCAGAGGGACCGGGTGGTCGGAGGGCAGCCCAGGCCAAGCGAACATCTGCCGCCCAGATGGATCCCGGGTTCCTGCAGTTACCACACCCACACATAGATCCGATGCAACCACCAACACGGAGACGAGCGAATAGGGTGACGGGTGGCTTGCGGCGGCTGCGGTCGCAGGTGGAGGAGTCCACCCGCGTCCAGGAGCTGGGAGTGGTCCCGGTCATGCGTGCCACCCAGGCTGACACCGCACGGGTGGCGTCCGCGGTGGAGGCAATGGGTGCGACGGTGTCAGACATGGGGAAATGTTTGCGAGGCCTGGGGCCTTCCGTGCAGGCGGCGTCTGTGGCCCAGGAAATGGCTGCCCTCTCACAGGAGGCCATGAGCCAGTGCCAGCGCCAGATGGCAGAGGCGCTCAACGCCATAGCCCAGTCTCAGCAGGCCATGTCCCAGTCTCAGCAGGCCATAGCCCAGTCTCTGCAGGCCATGGCCCAGTCTCTGCAGGCCATGGCCCAGTCTCAGCAGGCCATGGCCCAGTCTCAGCAGGCCATCGCTGAGGGCATCGGCGCCAGTGGCCATGTGCGAGCCGGCGTCGCACTGTCACAGACAGGGTTTGACAACCCCCTGGGCTCCATGGCTGCAAACCTGCAGACCCCTGTCGATACCAGCACGGGCCTCCAGGACTGGCAGCGCCAGATGTCGAGGGGGCGTCGGATGGCCAGTCCGTTCGAATCCCCCACCCATGTAGAGGCCTGGGGGCCATCGGGCACCCCGAGGGAGGAGGAGGTGGTGTGGTCCGTCCCGGCTCCCTCTGTCGGGGAGGTCCCGGTGCACCACGACACCTCGGACTCCCCCCCTTCCGTCCCAGGTGCATCGGGTGGGCAACGGGCAGGACAGGCTGGCAGCTCGCCATCCCAGTCGCCCGGGCCGCAGCCTGGCCCATCTAGACAGGACGCCCCAGGAAACGGCCGCCAAAGGGATCCAGTGTCAGAGGGCAGGAATCACAGGAGTCCACCTCCAGTTCTGCTGTACCGTCTGGGGAACCACGTAGACGTAGTCAAAGGGCCCGTAAGGCCAAACAATTAGACACTGAGTAAGTTGGCACGGGTGCAGGACACAGATGAGTTTTAGGGGCTAGGGCACGTGCATGAACTCCTTTGGTTATTAAAGTCAATGTTACACCTACCGAAGCTGCCTTTGTGCTCTGTCCAAAGTGTGCGGGCGTGTCATGTACGTTGAACGCAAGTGTGTGTGTGATGGGTGGTCTTACCTCAGCCCCAGGTGAGTCTGCCCCCTTCCCCCTGGGCCGCCATCAACATCCCCCGGGCAGAGGACGGGACCGTGCGCTGCAGTGTCACAGCCGCATGCAGGGATGGTCCGGGTGGATGGTGGTACTGTGGCCATGGGTCAGACATAGTCCAACGATGTAGAGCCAGGAGCTCATCGGACGCGGGTTGTCATCATCCTCCATGGCCTGCGATAGACACGCGTCCACACGCAACTGGGTGAGCCCGGCCCGTTGTGCCGCCGGTGGATCGGCAATTGGGGGGGGGGTGGTGTGCATGCGGGTGGGGTGTGTGGGGTTGGGGAGGGGGGTGAGGGTGCTGGGTGGGTGGATGGGTGGGGGGGGTGGGTGGTCGGCTGTTGCCATGGTGTGCGGTCTGTGGCCATACTACCCGATTCCCACGCCCATCTAGTCAGTGAAGCGGGCGTCTATCAGTCTGTCCCGTGCCCGCTGGGCCAGCCGGTAACGGTGGACAGCCACCCGCCTGTGTCTACCCCGTCTGCCCTGACCATTGCCCCCATTCCCCTCATCTGGGGAGGACTGCGCCTCTTCCTGCTGCTCCTCCACTCCGCCCTCCTCTGCCTGCGGCACATCGCCCCTCTGCTGGGCTATGTTGTGCAGGACGCAGCACACCACAATGATGCGGCCGACCCTATCTGACCGATACTGGAGGGCGCCCCCAGAGAGGTCCAGGCACCTGAAACGCATCTTCAGCACGCCAAAGCACCTCTCGATCACTCCCCTTGTCGCTACATGGGCATCATTGTAGCGGTTCTCCGCCTCATTGCGTGGCCTCCGTATAGGCGTCATCAGCCACGATCGCAATGGGTAGCCCCTGTCGCCCAGCAACCAGCCCCTCAGCCGGGGATGGCATCCCTCGTACATGCCGGGGATGGATGACCGCGACAACACGAATGAGTCGTGTACACTGCCTGGGTGACGGGCGCAGACGTGCAGGATCATCATGCGGTGGTCGCAGACCACCTGTACGTTCATCGTCCCCTTCCTATTAGTGAACACGGCCCTGTTATCTGCCGGTGGCCGCACGGCGACGTGCATCCCATCGATCGCGCCCTGGACCATGGGGAACCCGGCCACGGCAGAGAAGCCCACGGCCCGGGCATCTTGGCTGGCCCGGTCCACGGGGAAGCGGATGTAGCGGTGCGCCATGGCATATAGGGCATCTGTCACTGCCCGGATGCACCGGTGCACCGAAGTCTGCGATATGCCGGACAGGTCCCCACTCGGTGCCTGGAATGACCCCGTTGCATAAAAGTTCAGGGCCACCGTAACCTTGACGGACACGGGGAGAGGGTGTCCCCCGCCAGTGCCACGCGGTGACAGGTGTGCCAGCAGGTGGCAGATGTGTGCCACGGTTTCCCAGCTCATTCGGAGTCTCCTCCTGCATTCCCGGTCCGTGAGGTCCCTGGTATGACTGCCGGGGCCGGTACACACGGGGCGCCCTCGGGTGCCTCCGTTGCCGTGGGGCCGCGACGTCCTCCTCCCCCTCCTCGTCCTGTCGGTCAGGTGTCCCTCCAGCCTGGGCGGCTGCCGCCTGCCCCTCTGCGGCATCCTGCGCCGCCTCTCTGGCACGCTCCTCCTCCTCCTCCTCATCCAGGGCAACATAGACATGAGCGGCTGCCACCACGGCGGCCAACATCGCTGGATGGTCTGAAAATATGACGGCCTGGTGGGGGGGGGGAGGGGAACGACGACATGTCATCATTGCCCATATCCCCTCCTCCCCCCAGCCAGGTGGCATGGACCGCATGGGTCCAACTGTTGGAGGCTGGCACCTGGCCAGGTGGACCAACTCATTTGCCCTCCCATCACCCACCCCGGACGGACCCCCCCCCCCCCAACATCCACCCAAGCACGGACCCCCCCCCCCAACCTCCACCCCGGCACGGACCCCCTCCCCAACCACCAACCTCCACCCCAGCACGGACCCCCTCCCCAACCCCCAACCTCCACCCCAGCACGGACCCCCCCCCCAACCTCCACCCCAGCACGGAACCCCCCCCCCCCAACCTCCACTCCGGCACGGACCCCCCCCCCCAACCTCCACCCCGGCACGGACCCACTCCCCAACCCCCAACCTCCACCCCAGCACGGACCCCCCCCCCACCTCCACCCCGGCACGGACCCCCTCCCCAACCCCCAACCTCCACCCCAGCACGGACCCCCTCCCCAACCCCCAACCTCCACCCCAGCACGGACCCCCCCCCCCCAACCTCCACCCCAGCACGGACAACCCCCCCCCAACCTCCACCCCGGCACGGACCCCCTCCCCAACCCACAACCTCCTCCCCCGCACGGACCCCCCCCAACCCCCAACCTCCACCCCAGCACGGACCCCCCCCCCCCAACCTCCACCCCAGCACGGACCCCCCCCCCAACTTCCACCCCGGCACGGACCCCACCCCCCAACCTCCACCCCCCAACCTCCACCCCGGCACGGACCCGCTCCCCAACCCCCAACCTCCACCCCAGCACGGACCCCCCCAACCCCCAACCTCCACCCCAGCACGGACCCCCCCCAACCTCCACCCCAGCACGGATCCCCCCCCAAACTCCACCCCGGCACGGACCCCACCCCCAACCTCCACCCCAGCATGGACCCCCCCCCCAACCTCCACCCCAGCACGGACCCCCCCCCCAACCTCCACCCCAGCACGGACCCCCCCCAACCCACAACCTCCACCCCAGCACGGACCCCCCCCCCAACCTCCACCCCAGCACGGACCCCCCCCCCCCAACCTCCACCCCAGCACGGACCCCCTCCCGGCACTCCCCCAGAGCCCAGCCTACTCTAACCACCCCCCCCCCCGCCGCACACACACACACACAAGCCGAGACACACCTCTCCTCACGCAATCAGTCTGCGGCCACGCCATTTCCTGCCCAGATCCAACCCCCCAGGCCGTCAATCACCTCCTCGCTGGTCGGCGTGAGCCTGGAGCACCGGGTCACGCCGATGAAAAGGAGGTTTGATTCACGTCGACGTGAACGGTCATCACGTCGACGGGACTTCGGCCCATCCGGAAGGGAGAATATCGGCAGGCCGAAAATCGGCTGCCTTGCGCAGACCCGTGACATTCTCCGCGGCAGCGGCGCAATTAACGCCCCGCCGACTTTTCTCCCTTCGGAGACTTCGGCGGGGGCGGGGGCGGGATTCACGGCGGCCAACGGCCATTCTCCGACCCGGCGGGGGGTCGGAGAATGACGCTCATTATCTCTCACATTCTCTCTCACACACTCATTGGGCGTCATTCTCCGACCCCCCAGCGTGTCGGAGAATGGCCGTTGGCCGCCGTGAATCCCGCCCCCGCCGGTTGCCGAAGACTCCGAAGGGAGAAAAGTCGGCGGGGCGATAATGTCGTCGCTGCCGTCGGAGAATGGCACGGGTCTGCGCAAGGCAGCCGATTTTCGGCCTGCCGATATTCTCCCTTCCGGATGGGCCGAAGTCCCGTCGACGTGATGACCGTTCACGTCGACGTAAATTAAACCTCCTTTTCATCGGCGTGACCTGGTGCTCCAGGCTCACGCCGACCAGCGTGGAGGTGAGTGACGGCCTGGGGGGTTGGCTCTGGGCAGGCAATGGTGTGGCAGCAGTCTGAATGTGTGAGGAGAGGTGTGTCTCGGGTTGTGTGTGTGTGTGTGTGCGGTCGGGGGGGGGTTGGTGGTTAGAGTGGGCTGGGCTCCGGGGGAGTGCCGGGAGGGGGGTCCGTGCCAGTGAGGGGGATGGGGGGTCCGTGCCGGGGAGGAGGTTGGGGTCCGTGCCGGGGAGGGGGATGTCCGTGCCGGGGTGGAGGGTGGGGGGGATCCGTGCTGGGGAAGGGGATGGGGGGTCCTTGCCGGGGAGGAGGTTGGGGTCCATGCCGGGGAGGAGGTTGGGGGGGGGGTCTGTGCCAGGGAGGGGGATGGGGGGGTCCGTGCCAGGGTGGAGGTTGGGGGGGGGGGCCCGTGCCGGCGAGGGGGATGGGGGGTCCGTGCCGGGGAGGAGGTTGGGGTCCGTGCCGGGGAGGAGGTTGGGGGGGGTTCCGTGCCAGGGAGGGGGATGGGGGGACCGTGCAGGGGAGGAGGTTGGGGTCCATGCCGGGGAGGAGGTTGGGGGGGGGGGTCCGTGCCGGGGAGGAGGTTGGGGGGGGTCCGTGCCGGGGAGGGGGGTGCGAGGGCAAGTGAGTTGGTCCACCTGGCCAGGTGCCAGCCTCCAACAGTTGGACCCATGTGGTCCATGCCACCTGGCTGGGGGGAGGAGGGGATACGGGCAATGATGACATGTCGTCGTTCCCCCCCCCCCCCACCCCCCCCCCCCCCCAACCAGGCCGTCATGTTTTCCGATCATCCAGCGATGTTGGCCGCCGTGGCGGCAGCCGCTAATGTCTATGTTGCCCTGGATGAGGAGGAGTAGGAGGAGCGTGCCAGAGAGGCGGCGCAGGCTGCCGCAGAGGGGCAGGAGGCAGCCGCCCAGGCTGGAGGGACACCTGACCGACAGGACGAGGAGGGGGAGGAGGACGTCGCGGACCCACGGCAACGGAGGCACCCGAGGGCGCCCCGTGTGTACCGGCCCCGGCAGTCATACCAGGACCTCACGGACCGGGAATGCAGGAGGAGACTCCGGATGAGGCGGGAAACCGAGGCACACACCTGCCACCTGCTGGCACACCTGTCACCGCGTGGCACTGGCGGGGGACACCCTCTCCCCGTGTCCGTCAAGGTTACGGTGGCCCTGAACTTTTATGCAACGGGGTCATTCCAGGCACCGAGTGGGGACCTGTCCGGCATATCGCAGACATCGGTGCATCCGGGCAGTGACAGATGCCCTATATGCCATGGCGCACCGCTACATCCGCTTCCCCGTGGACCGGGCCAGCCAAGATGCCCGGGCCGTGGGCTTCTCTGCCGTGGCCGGGTTCCCCATGGTCCAGGGCGCAATCGATGAGATGCATGTCGCCGTGCGGCCACCTGCAGATAACAGGGCCGTGTTCACCAATAGGAAGGGGACCTATTCGATGAACATACAGGTGGTCTGCGACCACCGCATGATGATCCTGCACGCCTGCGCCCGTTACCCAGGCAGTGTACACGACTCATACATGTTGTCGCGGTCATCCATCCCCGGCATGTACGAGGGACGCCATCCCCGGCTGAGGGGCTGGTTGCTGGGCCACAGGGGCTACCCATTGCGATCGTGGCTGATGACGCCTATACGGAGGCCACGCAATGAGGCGGAGAACCGCTACAATGATGCCCATGTAGCGGCAAGGGGAGTGATCGAGAGGTGCTTTGGCGTGCTGAAGATGCGTTTCAGGTGCCTGGACCTCTCTGGGGGCGCCCTCCAGTATTGGTCAGATAGGGTCGGCCGCATCATTGTGGTGTGCTGCGTCCTGCACAACATAGCCCAGCAGAGGGGCGATGTGCCGCAGGCAGAGGAGGGCGGAATGGAGGAGCAGCAGGAAGAGGCGCAGTCCTCCCTAGATGAGGGGGATGGGGGTAATGGTCAGGGCAGACGGGGTAGACACAGGCGGGTGGCTGTCCACCGTTACCGGCTGGCCCAGCGGGCACGGGACAGACTGATAGCCGCCCGCTTCACTGACTAGATGGGCGTGGGAATCGGGTAGTATGGCCACAGACCGCACACCGTGGCAACAGCCGACCACCCACACCCCCCACCCATCCACCCACCCAGCACCCTCACCCCCCTCCCCAACCCCACCCACCCCACCCGCATGCACACCCCCCCCCATTGCCGATCCACCTGCGGCACAACGGGCCGGGCTCACACAGTTGCGGGTGGAAGCGTGTCTATTGCAGGCCATGGAGGATGATGACAACCCGCCCTGCGGTGAGCTCCTGGCTCCACATCGTTGGACTATGTCTGACCCATGGCCACAGTACCACCATCCACCCGGACCATCCCTGCATGCGGCTGTGACACTGCAGCGCACGATCCCGTCCTCTGCCCGGGGGATGTTGATGGCGGCCCAGGGGGAAGGGGGCAGACTCACCTGGGGCTGAGGTAAGACCACCCCTCACACACACACTTGCGCTCAACGTACATGACACCCCCGCACGCTTTGGACAGAGCACAAAGGCAGCTTCTGTAGGTGTAACATTGACTTTAATAACCAAAGGAGTTCATGCACGTGCCCTAACCCCTAAAACTCATCTGTGCCCTGCACCCGTGCCAACTTACTCAGTGTCTAATTGTTTGGCCTTACGGGCCCTTTGACTACGTCTACGTGGTTCCCCAGACGGTACAGCAGAACTGGAGGTGGACTCCTGTGATTCCTGCCTTCTGACACTGGATCCCTTTGGCGGCCGTTTCCTGGGGCGTCCTGGCCTAGGTGGGCCAGGCTGCGGCCCGGGCAACTGGGATGGTGAGCTGTCCTACCCGTTGCCCACCCGATGCACCTGGGACGGAAGGGGGGGAGTCCGAGGTGTCGCGGTGTACCGGGACCTCCCCGACAGAGGGAGCCGGGACGGACCACACCACCTCCTCCTCCCTCGGGGTGCCCGATGGCCCCCAGGCCTCTACATGGGTGGGGGATGCGAACGGACTGGCCATCCGACACCCCCCCTGACATCTGGCGCTGCCAGTCCGGGAGGCCGGTGCTGGTATCGACAGGGGTCTGCAGGTTTGCAGCCATGGAGCCCAGGGGGTTGGCAAACCCTGTCTGTGACAGTGCGACGCCAGCTCGCACATGGCCACTGGCGCCGATGCCCTCAGCGATGGCCTGCAGAGACTGGGCCATGGCCTGCTGAGACTGGGCCATGGCCTGCTGAGACTGGGCCATGGCCTGCTGAGACTGGGCCATGGCCTGCAGAGACTGGGCTATGGCGTTGAGCGCCTCTGCCATCTGGCGCTGGCACTGGCTCATGGCCTCCTGGGAGAGGGCAGCCATGTCCTGGGCCACAGACGCCGCCTGCACGGAAAGCCCCAGGCCTCGCAAACCGTTCCCCATTTCTGACACCGTCGCACCCATTGCCTCCACCGCGGACGCCACGCGTGCGGTGTCAGCCTGGGTGGCACGCATGACCGGCACCACTCCCAGCTCCTGGGCGCGGGTGGACTCCTCCACCTGCGACTGCAGCCGCCGCAAGCCGTCCGTCACCCTCTTCGCTCGTCTCCGGGTCGGTGGCTGCATCGGATCTATGTGTGGGTGTGGTAACTCCAGGAACCCGGGATCCATCTGGGCGGCAGATGTTCGCTTGGGCTGGGCTGCCCTCCGACCGCCCGGCCCCTCTGCTGCTCCTACCTCCACCTGCTGTACCGGGACGGCTGTGTTGTGCGCACCAGTGAGTGTAGCAGACGCCTCATCACTAAAGTGTCCAACCGAGGTGAGTGTTTCTGCGATGTTGGAGGGTGTTGATGACAGCAGTGGCGTTGTGTCGTGCTCTTCGTCCCACTCTGAGTCCATGGCACTTTGGAGTGGGGGTTCGTCTCCACCCATCCACTCTGAGTCACTGTCCGGTATTTCGTCTTCCTGGGTAGTGCTGTCCCGGGTAGGGGTGTCCTGGGCAGTGGTGTCCTGGGTAGTGGTGTCCTGGGTAGTGGTGTCCTGGGTAGTGGTGTCCTGGGTAGGGGTGTCCTGGGTAGTGGTGTCCCGGGTAGGGGTGTCCTGGATAGTGGTGTCCTGGGTAGTGGTGTCCTGGCTCGGATGTGACGGGTCCTGTGGCTGCCCCCCTCGTCGCTGGGTGGTCGCTCCCGCACGTGACGGGGGTGTCGTCTCCCTGTTGCTCCAGGTCTCTCCGTCTCCCGTGGTGTGCGAGGGGCATCCTGCGGGCGTCGCATGCTGGAGGGTGCGGGTCTCTCCGTCTCCTGTGGTCTCCGAGGGGCATCCTGCGGGCGTCGCATGCTGGAGGGTGTGGGTCTCTCCGTCTCCCGTGGTGTGCCAGGGGCATCCTGCGGGCGTCGCATGCTGGAGGGTCCGGGTCTCTCCGTCTCCCGTGGCCTCCGAGGGGCATCCTGCGGGCGGTCTGCATCTGCGGGGATGGGTGCCTGGACGTTTGGTCCTGCGATACACAATGAAGCATGCATGGTTAGACATCAGGCAGTGATCAGGTGATATGGGGAAGGGGGGATATGGGGGAGGGGGGATATGGGGACGGGCTGTCGGTGGCTCACTTGCTAGTACGCCCCCGCCCTCTGCATCAGCAACCTCCCGGTCCTCAGTTCCGCCAGCCAGTTCCAGGGCCCTTTCCTCGTGTTCGGTCAGTGGCCTCTCATCAGCGGGCCCTCCTCCAGTCCTCACATGCTCCCTATTGTTGTGTGCGCGCTTCTCCTGTTGGGGGGTGGGGGGGTGTGGCAGGGGTAAAAGGCAACACTGTTAGGCAGGTATATGAATGCACGCCATCGGTTGCGCGTGCATTGCAGAGGTTAAGGTTAGGGCTGGATTCACTTGGGGATATGGGGGATATGGGGGAGGGGGGTTATGGGGGAGGGGGGATATGAGGGAGTCTCTTTCACACACTCATTCTCTCTCACACACTCGTTCTCTCTCACACACTCATCCCCTCTCACACTTTCTCTCACACACGCTCGCTCTCACACATTGGGATCGATTTAACGAAATGGGAACCAAGTCCCATAGTGAGTGCGTTTAGCTGCGTGTTTCCCGGCGCTAATCAGAACGCTATCAAACGGCACCCCGGTTAGATAGGGGGCATCAGCGGGGAACATGCAGGCGAGGCCGCACATAGCCCGGTTTTCTGCACTGAGAAGCTCTGCTCTTTGGAACTGGTAAGTGTAGCTAGACATCAAGACGCTATTTTTAAGTGGCGTCCCGATCTCTGGAGCCCCTGACACGACCCCTGATGCCCCAAGCCTTAATTCGCTATGAGGGGGTCCCCAGGCCACCGACAACAACCCCCCCCCCCAACACCCATTCAGAGCACCCCAGAACCAAGCGCCACCATTTGAAAAATGCCACCTTGGCACCTTGGCAGTGCCATCTGGGCAGTGCCATGCTGGAACCCAGGTGGCACTGCCAGGGTGCCACTTTAAGGCTGGCAGTACCAGGATGTCAAGGTGCCACCAGCAATGCCAGGGTACCATTGTGCCCAAAGGGCACTCACCAGGGGACCTCCGATCCCCTGGGAGACCCCGTAAGTGCTGTTTTGTCTGGTCCCAATTTGTGGAGACCGGTACTGAACAGCCCTCACCCGAGGTCTCCGAGGCAAAGGGGATAGATCCCAACACCTCGGGTGCCTCGGGAAACTGCATATTAAAGTGAGACTAGCTGCCTTGCTCGCAAGTGCAGATTTGCGAAAAGGTCATCCTGCCCACAATGGGCGGAATGCACATCGCAACGTCTTGCGAGATTTCATTCGGTCTCGCGATGCGTTGTGAGCCGAGTAGACCCTATGAGTGGTGTCTGTTCGCTTCTATCCATCACGGCGCGCCACGGTGAGCGGCTATTCGGGTGTGGCATGGCCCTAAAATCGCTTCCACTCACTCTCTCTCTCTCACACACTCACTCTCTCTCACACACTCACTCCCTCTCACACACTCACTCCCTCTCACACACTCACTCTCTCTCACACACTCCCTCTCACACACTCACTCTCTCTCACACACTCACTCTATCACACACTCACTCCCTCTCACACACTCACTCTATCTCACACATTCACAGTATCTCTCTCACATACTCTCACACACTCACTCTCTCTCACATTTCCTCTCACATACTCTATGGGCGCGATTCTTTCAAAAAGTTTTGAAGTGTTTTAGCGAGCGGGAGTTTCCACAAGCTTCCCGCCGCTCGGCCCAGCGAGGCCGGCAATGTTATTTAACCTTAATTGGCTCACTTAACGAGGCCCCACGGGCTTCTCATAGCAAATGAAGGCTGACCAGCTGATTCGCTGGCACCAGGCTCACCAGCCCCCCACTGACAAGGTTGAGCAGTGCTTAAGCAGCACTTGTTCAACGAACCCCAGTCAGCTTGCAACAATGGCACCGAGGAGACCGGCCCCAAGATTCGGGGATGCTGACCTGGCGAGGTTCATAGACACAGTGGAGGCCAGGAGAGATGTCCTGTTCCCCCAAGGGTCCTGGAGAGACAGCCACAGGGCAGCAGGTGCTGCCTGGGATGAGGTGGCGGCAGCTGCAAGCTCTGGGAGTCTGACCAGGAGCCAGGAGGACTGGCCTCTAGTGTCGGAAAAAGGTCAACGACCTACACCGGGCAGCACAAGTAGGTAGACACCAATGCCCCCCCAAGGACTTTCCGCGCCCAAGCGACCATCCACCCGCCTAACTCCCCATGCAGCCCTAAAACCTCCCTTCACCTCCCTATCCCTTCAACCCTTCCTTCACACCCGCCCCTCACACCACTGTGAACCATGTGTGAGGCTAATGATGCCCTCTCTTGTCTCCTCAGGGAAAGCTCTCCCACAATCACCGGGAGAGGGCCCAGACTGGCAGTGGGGTGCCGGACATAAGAAACCTCACCTCCTTCGAGGAGAGGGCCCTGGAGGTGACTGGGGTGGCCGAGGACAGATCGGTCCCCCATGCGGAGGCTGGCGGAGGCCGCAGAGGTGAAGATCCACTGGGCCCCTTCCAGAGGACCTCTCAAATGTGAGTTGTTTTGACATACTGACTGACCCATCCATCCCGCTGACCACATGTCCATTCTCCCGTAGGTCCTCCAGCCAACAGTGCCAGCCCATCCCAGGTAGTCCCCTCTCCAGCCTCCTAGGAGAAGACCTCAGAGAAGAGCTCTGAGGAAGACACGATCGAGGCATCACAGCTCTCATCCCCACCCTCCATCAACGCAGATTCATGTACCTTGGTGGAATTGTAAAACACATTAAACACCCCTTGAGCACAACCAGTATGATGCCTCTGTCAGTTTCTTCTGCAATGTCGGCCGACCTCCAAACCCTTGGCCCATCTGTCCAGGCATCTTGCATGCCCCCCCCCAGACACACCGCGAACAGGTGATGGGTGTGAGCGAGCACTCGACAGGCAGTCAGGGGTCAGACTCTGGCATAGATTGAGCAGCGCCAGCGCCCAGCCCTCTGCAGTTTATCATCATCCACCCCCCCCCCCCCCCCCTGCCCTCGATAGTGACCCGCTGACAGTGCTGACACAGTCCTAGCACCCTGGAGTGATGTAACACAGACCCTGGGTATTCAGGTGTTGTGTGCTGCGTGTGTGGTATTGTCTCCGCAGTGTTCATGCACAGTGTCTAGGCATCAAGGTATGATTGGGTTGCTAGGCAATGACACCCACATGCTGCATGGCCCGCCCATCCATGGGATGTGTGATGTGCTCATTTAACCACGATTGCAAATTCACTTGAAGCAATAGCCTTTAGCTGCACGGCCAGAGGCCTAGGCAGTTGGTGGGGGTTATGGGTGATATGTGAGGCGGAGGTGTAGGGGCAAGGGCTGCCCCCAGAATGGACACACACAATCCAACAGTTGGCATGGTGGTGCCATGCGTGGTTGCCCCCCGGTTGCCCCCCCAACCCTTCTACCCTCCCAGGGCAGCCCATCTCTGCGGAGGGTCTCCCACCCTCCGATGAGCACTGTGGCGGCAATACCAGCGCCCCAGGGCTCTTTGCCTGTGAGCAAAGATAGCTACTCATCTTCTCGGCTCCCTGCAGAAGCCCTCTCACCAGATTCACGTTATTCAAAAGGAGTACTAATCGGCGCCAGCATGACCACTCGCTGGGAATGCCATTGAATGATGGGAGGCCGTTGGACATGAGGCGGTTCCCTTTTGATTGTTTGGAAATAAGGCTTAAATTGTGATAATTGTGGTCTCGCACGTTCTGGCGAGGTCTGGAATTTGCCTACAGGAGCGGGCCGGTTGCATCGCAAAGTGTTTGCTGCCTGTCACGGTTCTCGTTTTCTGTCTCTCCCGCTATTCACTGGCCTTGTTTTGCTTGAGCGAGAGCGCATCGAGGCCGGAGAATCACACCCTATGGGCGGGATTCTCCAATCCAGCGCCAGGTCGGAGAATCACCGGGAGGGGGTGCGATGCAGCTCCGACGCCGGGCCGCCGATTCTCAAAGCGCCCCCCCCCGCCCCCCCCCCCCCCCCCCCCCCCCCCCCGGTGATTCTCCGCGCTCGACTGGCCGAGTGCCTGCCGAGTTCGGCCGAGTCCGGCCGGCGTCGTTCGCCTTGGTCCTACCCGGTGGACCACGGTGTTCATGCTACGGAGGCCGTCCTGTTGTGGAGGAGGGGTGATCCGACTCCGGGGGGACCTCCATGGTGACCAGGCCCACAATCGGGGCCTACCGATCGGCGGACGGGACTAATCCCGGGGTGGGCCTATATTTCTCTGTGCCGGGGCCCTGTAGGGCTCCGCCATGTTGCCCGGGGGCCGGTGCTGAGAAGGCAACCCATGTGCGGACCCACGCCGCCCGTGCTGGCGTTTGTACCGGCAGCTGGAGCTGCGTGAAGTGCTCCAGTGCCGTGCTGGCCCCCTGTGCAGCGCAGGATCGCTACTCCTAGGGGCCAGGTGACGCCGTCATAAAACGCTCCGGTGTTTATGATGGCGTCAACACTTAGCCCCATTATTGGAGAATCCTGCCCTATATTTCTCACACTCTCTCTCAGACACTCACTCTCTCTTTTTAAAAAACTTTAGAGTACCTGTTGCTATATTTATTTGGTTATAATCCTAATTATGAGTATACTTTCAGAGTCGCCAGGTATCTCTCGATACCGCCACAAGGTTCAACCCGAATACCGATCAAAGAGCCAATACACCAGTTAGTTAGTTCAAAGTCAATGGTATTTATTTACATACAGTAAGATCTACTCATGCACGATAATACTACAAACTAAACTACAAGCTAACACCTATACTTAACTTTGGGTGCCCACTTAGCCAGAGGAACAATGGCCGTTCTTCGGATCTGAGGCTGTTGGGTTTGAAGAGGTAACAGGAGAACAGCTAAGGTCGTCCGTCTGGTAGCGAGCGTTGACCTTGAACTTACTTGCTTCTGGTGATGCTGGTGGAAGGGTCTCTCCGCTTGAGAGCCGAATCCAAGAGGCTGAATCTTTGTCGGGGGTTCCTTCTTATACTTGGAGTGTCTTTGCGTGCTTTTAGGCGGGCCTTAAACTTGGTCCCAATTAATTGGGCAGCTTCTTGATCATTGCCATCGATCTAAACCAATAAAGGGGTGGGTGCCCTGATGGCTGGGCGTGTCCTAGGTGGCCGTTGGCCTTGCTTTGTTTGTGTGTATCGGTTGGGGTACTGGCGCCGGGATGTCTGCGACAGTATCGGCTACCTGAGTGTTAGTCCTTTGTTCCTCAGAGATGGGCCATCAATATGTTAATCGACCCAGAGTTTCAATTCCGTCTGGTAACTGCTTCCCAAATATATATTCAGGCTCTGTGCCTGCTTGTTGCTTCGTATTGTCCATATTTCCCTAGAGTCTCTGTGAGCGTCCATTTTGTATACTGAAAGTGGCCATCTCAGACGGCTACACACCCAATTAATTTTTTCCAATTAAGTGGCAATTTAGCTTGGCCAATCCACCTAGCCTGCACATCTTTGGGTTATGGGGCGAAATCCACACAAACACGGGTAGAATGTGCAAAGTCCACAAGGTCAGCGACCCAGAACCGGGAATGAACCTGGTACCTCAGCGCCGTGAGGCAGCGGTGCTAACCACTGAGCCACCGTGCTGCCCCCACACACTCACTCTCTCTCGCACTCTCTCTCACACTCAGTCACACTCACTCTCTCTCTGCAACACATTCTCTGTCACACAGTCACTCTCTCCCACACTTACTCTCATTCTCAGACTCACTTACTCTCTCACACTCTCTGACACACACTCTCACACACACTCTTTCTCTCACACTCCACTCTTGTACTCACTCTCTCTCACACATTCTCACAATCACTGGTTCTCACACTAACTTTCTCTACCACGCTCTCTCACTCGCACTCACTCTCTCTCACACTCATTTTCAAACTGAAACTCACTTTCGCTCTCACACTCAGTCTCTCTCTCATGCTCACTGTCACACTCACTGGGCGAAATTCTCCCCCAACGGCGGGATGCCCGCCGACTGGCGCCAAAGCCGGCGCAAATCAGACGGGCATCGCGCCGGCAAAAAGGTGCGGAAGTCTCCGCATCTTTGGCGGCCTAGCCCCAACATTGAGGGGCTAGGCCGACGCCGGAGGGATTTCCGCCCCGCCAGCTGGCGGAAATGGCGTTTTGTTGCCCCGCCAGCTGGCGCGGAAATGCGGCGCATGCGCGGGAGCGTCAGCGGCCGCTGTCAGTTTCCCAGCGCATGCGCGGGAGCGTCAGCGGCCGCTGTCAGTTTCCCGCGCATGCGCAGTGGGGAGAGTCACTTCCGCCTCCGCCATGGTGGAGACCGTGGCGGAGGCGGAAGGGAAAGAGTGCCCCCACGGCACAGGCCCGCCCGCGGATCGGTGGGCCCCGATCGCGGGCCAGGCCACCGTGGGGGCACCCCCCGGGGTCAGATCGCCCCGCGCCCCCCCCAGGACCCCGGAGCCCGCCCACGCCGCCTGGTCCCGCCGGTAAATACCAGGTTTGATTTACGCCGGCGGGACAGGCAATTCCTGGGCGGGACTTCGGCCCACCCGGGCCGGAGAATCCAGCGGGGGGTCCCGCCAACCGGCGCGGCCGGATTCCCGCCCCCGCCCAATCTCCGGGAGTGGAGACTTCGGCGGGGGCGGGGGCGGGATTCACGGCGGCCAACGGCCATTCTCCGACCCGGCGGGGGGTCGGAGAATGATGCCCACTGTCTCTCACACTAAATCTCTCTACCACACTCTATACCTCACATTGTAATCTCTCACACTCATTTTCACACTCAAACTCACTTTCACTCTCACGCTCACTCTCACTGTCTCATACTAACTTTCTCTGCCACGCTCCCTCTCTCTCTCACACTCACATTCACTCTCTCTCTCACACTCACTCAGCAGCCCACTAATTGTGCCCCAAACTGGACATGGATTTTGTTTTCAGTTAAATCGCTCCCATTTTTTGGTCCCTCTTACTGGGTAGCTCACCGTGAGAATAAACTTTGAGAAAATATCAAAGTGCAATTAATTTTGGATCCTGGTCTCCTCCTCCAAGAACTGCGCTTTTCCTTTGTCAACACCTGGCTCCCCAGGCCTCTCTCTTCGATGGAAAGATTGACAAGTGCTATATAAGGCTATAGCCCCTGGGTCAACTCATTCGCAATATCTGTCATCACTTCCCTTCAGTGGTCTGGCTGCTGAGTTGTGATTTAATATGTGCCTCATGGGCCACAGATAGGTATATAATTTGTTTCTAACCAATGGGCTGATTCATTGTTTTGTCTCTGATGTCAGATAGTTTGTTCTGAATGTCTGAGGTTGGGGATTGCTTGGAAAGTTGTGCGTGGGGGGATGGGGGTGGGTTGGGGGGGGTGGGGTGACAGATGAGGTGGGGACGGTGGGGGAAGGGCCCTGGAATTGTTCCAACAGTCTGCGACATGTTCGAACAGTGTAACTGGCAGGGCTGAGCTTAAACACAGGAGCTAAATCAGACTGAGGGCCACATAGCTGTGACAGTTCTGATGCGCATTTCAGAATGAGAGCAGCCAGATGTGGGCTTTACAAAGTCTAATTAAATAAAGAGATGCTGTTGTGATAAGCAAGCAGTGAATTGTGGGTTTCAAATTCGGTAAGAGCAGGACAGGGATCTGAATCCTCCAGTACGATGTGAGAAATTCAAACTATCTGAGCAATGTAGATTTGCTGCCAGCGACACTGAAAGGGGAGGATATTTAAAGGGGAAGGATATTTAAAGGGAAAGGATATGTGAAGAAAATAATATTTCGAGGGGAGGATATTTAAGCGGATGATATTTAAAGGGGACGAATATTTAAAGGGAAAGGTATTTCAGGGAAGGCTATTTAAGGTGAGGATATTTAAAGGGAAATGATATTGTGACACTAATTAAAGGGAAAGGATATTTAAAGGGGAAGATATTTAAAAGATAAGAATATTTAGATGAGAGGATATCTAAGGTGAGAATATATAAAGGGGAAGATAATTAAAGAGGAGCATATTTAAAGAGGAGGATATTTAAAGGGGAGGATATTTAAAGAACGATATTTAAAGGGCAAGGATATTTAAAGGGGAAAGTTAGTTAAAAGGAAGGATACTTAAGAGGGAAGATATTTAATAGGGAGGATACTTAAGAGGGAGGATATTTAAAAGGGAGGATATATCAAGGGGAGAATATTTAAAAGGCTGGATTTGTAAAGGAGAAGTCATTTAAAGAGGCGGCAATTTAATGGGATGGATATTTAAATTGGAACATATTTAAAGGGGAGTGTTATAACTCCCATGACGACCACGGGGAAATCACTGTCGGTCTCTCCACAGGACCGAGGAGTATGGGTTTCCCAGATAGGGGGTGGAGGTCACCCAGTTGGAGCTCATTACAGATTTACATAAAAGTGGGCCCAAAGCAGGGAATGATGTGGCTAGTTCTCCAAGCAAGGACTGGAGTGGAGTAAGTTTCTGCCTTCAGCGGAATATTGTATACAATTAAATAAAATCTCTGTTCTACTACCGCTAGCTTTCTCAAGTTCTAAAGGGAGGATATTCAAAAGGGGAGATATTTAAAGAAAAAGATTATTTGAAGGGGAGGATATTTAATGAGAAAAGATATTTAAAGGGGAGAAAATGTAAAGGGGAGTATGTTAAAGGGGAAGGATATTTAAAGTGAAGGATATTTAAATGGAATGATATTTAAATGAAAGGATATTCTACCTCCTTCATTAAAGGCATAATTTGTTATTGTGATTGAAGTCAAACTTTAACATTAGGTCACGGAGACAATTCTTCATCCAGCAGGTTAGAATTTTTTTATATTAAATGTCATATGTATAAATAGAATTTAGAGAGTAGACAAATGGTCTTCACTGTTGTTTTGATATTATTATATAATATAACTGCTGTTTGTAAAGCTTGCTGTGTGTAAATTACCTGGCATGCTTCATACATTAGTGACTACAGAGACTACACTTTAAAACTACTTCATGAGCTGGAAATTGATCTAGGACAGCTTAAATTTGTGAATGGTGCTATATAAATTCAGGTTAAAGGTGTGAATAATGTTATATAAATGAAGATTTAACATGTGAATGATGCTTACAAATGTAGGTTAATGCTGTGAAAGGCGCTATATAATGCCGGATAATGGTCTGAATGTCACTATATAAATGCAGAGTAATGTTGTGAATGGTGCTATATGAATGCAGAGTAATGTTGTAAATGGTGCTTTATGAATGCAGAGTAATGTTGTGAATGGTGCTATATGAATGCAGAGTAATGCTATGAATGGTGCTATATTAATGCAGAGTAATGGTGTGAATGGTGCTATATAAATGCAGAGTAACTCTGTTGCTAACTTGCTGTTGTCTCTTAATTTGGCTCTGTTTAATTACGTTTGCTCAAGAGTCGCCAGGTATCTTTCGACACCGGCACAAGGTTCAAAACCGAATACTGATCAAAGACTCCATACACCAGTTAGTAAGTTCAAAAGCAATGCTCATTTATTTATACACAATCAAATCTACTCATGCATAAAACTCTACAACCTAAACTATCACTATTACTAAAGCCTATACTTAGCTTCGGGTGTCCACTCAGTCAGAGGAACAATGGCCGTTGCTCGGTTCTGAGGCTGCTGGGTTGAGCTGTTTGCAGGATAGAAACTAGGAGCGTCTATCTCGTAGCGTGCGTCAACTTGGAACTTACTTGATCTGGTGTAGATGCTAGGCAGGTCTCTCCTCACTGAGAGCCAAGGTCAAGAGAGCAATCCTCTCTTGGGCAGTCCTTTTTATACCCCAAAGGGCTTTGTGCGCTTTTGGGCGGGCCTTGAACGTGGCCCCAATTAATTAGGCCGTTTCCCAATTGTCCTTATCGATTTTACTCCAATAGAGGGGTGGGTTCCCTGGTTGCTGGGCGTGTCCTAGGTGGCCGTTGGTCTGCTTTGTTTTAGTCTCCTCTGGGGCCGGGATGTCTGGCTTAGCATTGTTTACCTAAATGTTGCCTTTTGTTCCCGGGGATGGCTCATTAGTATGTAGATGGTTCTGCAGTACCGGTCCTGTCTGAGAGCTAAGGCTCTAATCAATAGTCAGACCTTGCATCTGCTTGCTTTTTCGGTATTGTCCAATTTTCCCTGCATTCTTTGCAAGTGTCCATTTTGTAATCGGGACGTGGCCATCCCAGATGGCTACAACTCTATGGATAATGCTATACAAATTTAGGCGAATGTGAATGTTGCTAGATAAATTCAGTTAATGTTGTGAACGGTGCTTTATAAATATTGGGTAATGGTGTGAATGACGCTATATAAACGGAGGACCTCTCTTGTACTAATACTGAATTTAGTCAGGTGGGTCTGCGAAAGGAAATGCTCAGTCTGGTGCAGTTATTAAACAGTGTTTTGAAACAATCTAGCTATGGTTGACAGCTAAGAGGAGGTGGAAGCACTTAACTGCTTTTAATATGTTGAGGTGCTGTCAATCGTAGAAAGATTGTTTATAAACATTGTGGTTAATATCACAGAAGATATTGGAGATGAATTCAAGCGTGAACGAAATATAGTTCAACAATCCACCAAACAACTGTCTCTGGAGTAATAAAATTTTCAAACACTGGCTAATGCAATGTATCGCTGTGTAAAATTGAAAGGCAAATTTGCATTTCAAAAAGGCTGTCAAGGGATTCTTAGTCCTTTGAAGTGTACGTCGCCTTGGAGGATCCTCTGATACTTGTAACAGCTGCAGATTTGAACACTTTTGTCTGAGGCAGCAGGTGTTAGGAAAGGGTAAGTGAAAATGCAATGATTTTTCACTCTACTGCCTGGGCGGCTCTTCAGCTTTCAGGCAGGGGCCGGGCAGGGGGGTCTGATGGGGGATCCCTGATTGAAGCCCCTGATGGAGGTCTCTGATGGGGGGGTCATGGCGGGGGGGGGGTTGGGTCACCCTCACACATGCGTGCTGTGGGGGGGGGGAGGGTGTGACCCGTTATTCCCATGGTGGAAAAGAGAGTGTGCCGCTACTTGTCAGTGAGGGGGAAGGGGGCAGGAGTTGCATTGTGGGGGGTGGGGAAGGAGGCCCACTGCCAGATCTCGGTATCGGATTACCTGCTCAAAATGGTGGCCTGAAATGGGATTCCGACATAATCAAAGCCAGCTCTCTGCCATCCATAAATGAGCATGGAAAGACGAGGGAATCGCTCTTGGGCACGCTCCGAGTGCCAGCGATGACCAGTCGCGAGTCACTGCTGGCGGGAGCACTTAGTCTCCAGAACAGAGAAACATATTACAAACATTAACCAACACGTCAAAGATATTTCAAATCAAAAGTAAAATTCATTTTAAATAGTTGAAACAATAATTCTACAATGCATGCAGTTACAAGCACTTGCATTACTTCTAATCTGCACGAATGCGAGACCAGATGGAATCTCACAGTCTTTCCAACTTGGTCTCCATTTTCTGGAATCTCTCATTTCTCAGACAACCGCTTCAGCTCTTGGGTCAGATTCACCAACCACATTCCATCCAGAGTCCCCAGACATGGTATTACTGACAAGGAACCCACTCTCACTCGGGTCACAAAAATTCCCTTAGCGTGGCTAACCAGAGTTCCTTTTCTCTGATACAAACGCTCATCTCATTCACAGTCTCACCAAAAACACCCGGAATTGTGTTCTCTACTCAATGGGCAAACCCAAAACCCGCCTATCCATGAAGAGCTCTGTTTGGTCCCGGTAGAAGTGCTGGGTTCCTAAACACTGACAACAAGGACTTGTGGCAAACTATACTTCATTTACTAGCTGAGCAGCTACTCCAGGCTTGTGCTCTGCCCCTGCTCCAGGGAGAACTCCCACTCGCCTGTCATGTGTGACACATTTTGTAGCTGCATCATCATGTGACCACTTGGGCTACATCTTCCCCGTTTAATTTGGGGCAACCGATGGTATTGAGATTGTGGAGGGGAAATTAATGAGTTGCCCACTTAGAAGCATGCTGGGAATATTGTCTATATTTTAACATTGCTTTTGAACGAAAATAAGTAGGTCAGGAAACGTAAACAAAATACTGCTTATTATTTTGGACTTGGCCTTATTATAATAATAAGCTGGCTTTCCGAAGGACAACAAAATGCGTACTCGAGTGGTTTTTAAACCAAGGGCAAAACATTTGTATTTTCTCTTGCATATGTTCCAAGGTTTTATCTCTTTTGGTTGTTTATTTCTCACGATAAATATAATGGTTTTTAACTGTATAATTCAGTGTATTGTGGAATGGCTACTTAGCCAGACTATGGGCCTCTCCGCAAATATTTGTGTCAAATAAATTTCCTGAATCGAAGCCTCGAAGAATTTGTCTTTATTATAATTTGCACAACAGAGATGTAACAGTGTGTGTGAACAGTAACTGTGAATAAACCTTTATCTAACACACCGCTTGAACAAGCTAACAATCCATAACTATTTACATATGATGAGACATGGATTGGCAGCACGGTAGCACAGTGGTTAGCACCATTGCTTCACAGCGCCAGGGTCCCAGGTTCGATTCCCGGCTTGGGTCACTGTCTTTGCCGAGTTTGCACGTTCTCCCTGTATCTGGGTGGGTTTCCTCTGGGTGCTCCGGTTTCCTCCCACAAGTCGTGAAAGACATTCTGTTCGGTGAATTGTGCATTCTGAATTCTTCCTCAGTGTACCCAAACAAGAACCAGAATGTGGCGACTCGGGGATTTTCACAGGAACTTCATTGCAGTGTTAATGTAAGCCTATTTGTGGCAATAAAGATTATTATAAAAAGCTTATGCAGCTGATGCATAGCCCATCACGTATCCTTCCCCCCCCTTTTTTTGTTGTGTTAGGATGAGACTCAAAGGCCAGTTGCAGACTTGGTGTTGACATAGTCCTGGAACCTTGGTTTGATCATACACACTGAGTGTGTGGTTGTGCCAATTGGTTGTGCTATAGTTTTTCTCAGGCTGGTGTCCTCAGTGTAGATGGCCTGGGGCGTTCCATTAGTTTGTCAATGGGTGCAGGGCTCACTGCGTAGGCGTCTGGAGGAGACTGTATGCCCATTGGTGCAGCAGGCCTATGTTGTAGTGCTGTGGCATCTGTTGGTGCTGGTGCCCCTATCTGTCGGTGGTGACGCTGGTTGCATACATAAATGGAAATGTCTGATGTTTCCACGTAACTGTTCGGCTGTGGGGCATGGCTGTGCACCACCGCCAACTTGTCATGGTTGTGTGCTGTCTGGATCCTGACTGCTAGACCAGGTGTTGGAGGGCCAGGTTGTGGGCATTTTGATCATAGTGCATTTCACTTCTCAAGGCGGTATTGCATGAGGGCATCATTCATGTTGGTTTCAAAGTCGGGCTGCAGCAAAGTCTTGGCAGCAGGAATTGTGGTCGCAGTGTGTCTGGAAAAGAGTTGTTGTCCTGACGAAGGCAGGCCCTGTCGGGAGAGGTTTCACAAGCTGAGGAGTGCAGCATAGTAATCTGTGCAATCCCGGGCAGTTTTCTCTAGAAGATTCTTGGCTGAGCGAACCGCCTATTCCATCAAACCATTTGACTGATTATGGGGGCTGCTCATGATATGCTCAAAGTCCCATGTGTGTGCAAAATTTCTGAATTCGGTGGAGGTGAATTGGTGAATGTTGTCTGTCATGAGTCTCTGTGAGATGCCGTGTGGTGAAGTGTCTGTTAAACTTGACGATAACTGTTTCACTCATCATGTTTGGCAGGCAGTCGAGCTCAAACCACTCGGAACACAAATCAACTAAGAGTAAATATTATTCACCATTCCACTCGAAGATGTCAGCTGCTGCGAATGACCATGGGTGGTCTGGGACCTCATGTAAATGCTACGGTTCCTTTGCTTTATGCAGATTGAGTGTTTTGCACAGTGCGCATCTGGAGATTTCCCTTTCTTTGCCTGCGTACATGGAGGGCCAGTACAGTGATTCCTTGATGCTGTAACTGGTTGCTTCCAACCCAGTGTGCCCCTGGTGAAGTTGTTGGGTATCATTCCATTGAAGAGAATTAGGGAAGACCAATCACTGACCATAAAGTATCAGTCCATCCTGTATGGTTAGTTCATCTCTGATGGTGAAGAATGTGTGAAATTAATGGGAATGCTCCCATGAGGACTGCAACCATCCCCTCATGATGATGTCTGCATGTGGTGTCCCCCTATGAAGCATCTTTGAATTCCTGGAGTCTACGAGAGGACAGCACCTTCGTCAAGTACGTGACAGGATATGTCTGCTGATGTAAGTACAGGTGTTCAAACGTCCAAGTATTGTAGCCAGTGGGGCTGCAAATACCTGTTTGGGTCTGTTGAAGACCGCAATGTGGTGCTCCTGCCAGCACCATTTGACATCTGGTGGATGAGCTGATGAAGGGGTCCAATGACCTCACTGGAACAAGGAATGAACATAGAAAGGTAATTTGCCATACCAAGAAAGCACTGCAAAGTGTGCTTGTCCACACTAATGGTCATCTAGTGTAGTGCCCTTGTCTTGTCTGGATTGGGCTTTACACCATCGGTTGTGAGTAAATGACCAAGTGTCACCTGAAAGTCGGCCTGGTCCCTCCAGGTGCTGGCCCTCCAGAGAACGCCTGTAAAGGGCATCTCAGGCTACAGGACATGGAAGGCAGCAGACCACCTCCACTTCCGATATGCATCCTGGGGTAACACCTAGATATAATGGTTGGCCTCGCAAGATTAAGAAGTTTAGGAGAAGAGTGAGCATGGGTGAAGTCAGACACCTTTAGTAAGGGCGTAGATAATGTAGCACTGTACGATTCACCACATTAAAGAATTTCGCACCTCAAATCCTCAACGTCTCTGTCTTTGACCCCCCCGGCTCTAAGCTGGGAGATTCTGCTCAGCTCTCTGGCGCACAGCTGAAAATGCCATTGTGACTGTGAGAAGGCTACCATTTAAAAACAATTACACTCTAATGTCTGAGTTCAGCCTGCTGCTTTGATAGAGAAAAAAACCTCTCAGGCAAGCCACAGATCTCTGTCATAATGGAGAATGATTTGGGGTTCTATGCCGGGCACAACCCAGTGGGAAAATCTCACCCCACCTACCAGTTAAGAAACATGCATCCAGCATACTTTTCTTCCTATTACTGAGCCTGTTCCCTATGCAAACCTGCAATTCCATGGACTTGCAACTCTTTAACAAGCCTCCTATGTCGCATGTTGACAAATGTCTTTTGAAAGTCCACATGTACGATGTTGGCTGCATTACAAAAATCAACCTTTTCTGTTACCTCATCAAACAATTCAGTCAAGTTAGTCAGAGACAGTTTATCTTCAACAATTCCATCCTGGCCCTCCTTGAATAAGCCATACCAAATGAAAGTATATTCTGTCTTGGATAATGGTTTCCAATAACTTCTCCACTGTTAATGATTGGCTGACGGGCATGCTATTTTCTTGTTTAACCTCTACCCTTTTTTTCTGAACAGCCAAACAACTTTAGCAACATTCCAGTCCCAGCATCCAACGAGGATGGGGAGATTGTGACCAATACTATTGCTTCTTTCAGCAAGCTGGAGTACATTCCATTTAGACCAGCTTGTGACTGACTAACTAATAGTTACAGCTCAATTCTTAGGTACATCATCTCTCTCTATTCCAACCTACCTATAACCAGTTTCTATTCTTTTAGAGTCAGCTTTATATTCTACACTTACTTTGTGCAGACAAATGCAAAGTAGTCATTCAATATTTATTTGCTTCAACACAAAGATTTCCCTTTGGGTCCTTAGAGATATAACTTGCTCTCTAGCTATATATCCCTTTATATATTTTATATATCTCTATGACGTTTGAGGTTTCAATTAATCGTTGACTGCTAATCCACTCTTGTAACCTATCTTCGCCTCAGTGTTCCGGCTAACGATTATGTCCAACAAGAGGGAATCTAACAACCTCTCCTTGGCATTCCTAACATTAAGTACTTGTGAAGTGTTAGCTGTACTCAGGTGGGAGCACTCTTGCCTCTGAACTCCCACTCCAGGGGTTGAGTGTAAAACTTAAGGCTGAGAGTCGTGTTCAGTTCTGATAGAGACCTCAGACTGAGGCTCCATCTCACTGTCTGGGTGGATGGAAAAGATCCCATGGTGTTATTTCGAAGAAGAACAGGGGAGTTCTCCTGCTGTTATCCCTCAACCAACATGTCAAAAGCAGGTTATCTGGTAATAATCACACTGCTGTTTGTGAAAGTATGCTGTGTGTAAATTGATTGTTCCTCTTCCGACGTTACACAGTCGCTACACTTCAACAGTAGTTCACTGACTTTGGAGGTGCTGAAAAATGAAATTATTTCTTTTGATATATATATTTATCTTCTGGTTCAATCAGTTAGCTCGAAATATTAGAAAACTTATCCTCTGACCTATTATCCAAATATCTTGACAGTGCATACAATAGGTGGCTGTTCCTGTTTTACCTACTCCAATCTTGACTTAGCCACTCCAGTCCTGACTTACCAACTCCAGTCCTGACAGGGAGGCAGTGGCGTAGTGCTATTGTTGCTGGATGAATAATCCAGTGACCCAGAGTAATTCTCTGGGGATCTGGGTTCGAATCCCACCACGGCAGATGGTGGAATGTACACTCAATAAAACATCAGGAATTTTAACTCTAATGGTGATCATGAAACCATTGTCGTAAAAAACCATCAAGTTCACTAATGTGGACTAGGGAAGGAAATCTGTTGTCCTTGTCTGGCCTGCATGTGACTCCAGATTGTTATGGGCCAGAGTTTAGAGAACCCCAAAGTGTATCATGGAGTTCACCTGACCCACAACTTTTACTAGATTGTGGTTATGGGGAGCAGAAATCTACAGTACTTTTAAATTAAAACACTGTTTATTTCTGAAACCAGTTAACACTTTATAAACCCACAGTAAACATCTTAACAACTATCAACACCAATAAATTCCCCAAAGAATACAGTGCTCTCTAGGTAACTCTTAATCTTTCCTTGCAACATTCATAAGACAAAAAGAACCCTTTTTACAGAAAGACATCAGGTTTAACTTCACTACTGAGAGCAGTTACCACTTTGAAATCACCAAATGAACATTCGTAAGCTTGCAGAGATTCATACACATCTTGCTGTGACTGCAGCTTCTCCAAATCTAAAACAAAACTAAACAGACCCTGTAGTTGAGAGCCCAAAGTGAAAGTAAAAGCAGACGGACAGCCCAGCTCCACCCACACTCCGACATCACTGATAAACACCCATTTCTTAAAGGTACATCCACTACAGCTATTTTATAAACCCCCATTTCTTAAAGGTACTCTCACATGACAAGATCTACAGCAATGCAGTTGACTCTGAAATGGCCTAACAGGTTGCATTCTACCACCACGAAGAAAACACAAAGGTTGGTGAGTATGAGGTCAAAGATGTTTTTCCCTCTTGTTGGTTCCCTCACCACCTGAAACAAAACCAAACAGACCACCTGGCATCGACTGAGGCACTGGAAACAACAACGGCAAACTCAACCCTGTCGACTCAAAGTCCTTCTTACTAACACCTGGGGGCACGTACCAAAGTTCGGAGAGCTGTCTCACAGACTAATTTTTTTTAAAATAAATATTTTATTGAAAGTTTTTGGTCAACCAACACAGTACATTGTGCATCCTTTACACAATATTATAACAACACAAATAACAATGACCTATTTTATAAACAAAAAATGAATAAATAATAAATAACAAAAATGAAAACTAACCCTAATTGGCAACTGCCTTATCACAAGTAACACGCTCCAAAAATATAATTTAACAGTCCAATATATAATTATCTGCCGCAACGACCTATACATATTATACAGTATATATTAACAACCCTGAGGGTCCTTCTGGTTCCTCCTCCCCGCCCCCCCCCCCACCAACCCCCCCCCCCCCACCACCTCCCCCCACCCCCCCACCCCCCCGATCCTGGGCTGCTGCTGCTGCCTTCTTTTTTCCATTCCAACTATCTTTCTGCGAGGTATTCGACGAACGGTTGCCACCGCCTGGTGAACCCTTGAGCCGACCCCCTTAGAACGAACTTAATCCGCTCTAGCTTTATAAACCCTGCCATGTCATTTATCCAGGTCTCCACCCCCGGGGGCTTGGTTTCTTTCCACATTAACAATATCCTGCGCCGGGCTACTAGGGACGCAAAGGCCAAAACATCGGCCTCTCTCGCCTCCTGCACTCCCGGCTCTTGTGCAACCCCAAATATAGCCAACCCCCAGCTTGGTTCGACCTGGACCCCCACTACTTTTGAAAGCACCTTTGTCACCCCCATCCAAAACCCCTGTAGTGCCGGGCATGACCAAAACATATGGGTATGATTCGCTGGGCTTCTCGAGCACCTCGCACACCTATCCTCCACCCCAAAAAATTTACTGAGCCGTGCTCCAGTCATATGCGCCCTGTGTAATACCTTAAACTGAATCAGGCTTAGCCTGGCACACGAGGACGACGAGTTTACCCTGCTTAGGGCATCTGCCCACAGCCCCTCCTCGATCTCCTCCCCCAGCTCTTCTTCCCATTTCCCTTTTAGTTCATCTACCATAGTCTCCCCTTCGTCCCTCATTTCCCTATATATATCTGACACCTTACCATCCCCCACCCATTTCTTTGAGATCACTCTGTCCTGCACCTCTTGTGTCGGGAGCTGCGGGAATTCCCTCACCTGTTGCCTCGCAAAAGCTCTCAGTTGCATATACCTGAATGCATTCCCTTGGGGCAACCCATATTTCTCGGTCAGCGCTCCCAGACTCGCGAACTTCCCATCCACAAACAGATCTTTCAGTTGCGTTATTCCTGCTCTTTGCCACATTCCATATCCCCCATCCATTCCCCCCGGGGCAAACCTATGGTTGTTTCTTATCGGGGACCCCCCCAAGGCTCCAGTCTTTCCCCTATGCCGTCTCCACTGTCCCCAAATCTTCAGTGTAGCCACCACCACCGGGCTTGTGGTGTAGTTCCTCGGTCAGAACGGCAATGGGGCTGTCACCATAGCCTGTAGGCTAGTCCCCCTACAGGACGCCCTCTCTAATCTCTTGCACGCCGCTCCCTCCTCCTCTCCCATCCACTTACTCACCATTGAAATATTAGCGGCCCAATAATACTCACTTAGGCTCGGTAGTGCCAGCCCCCCCCTATCCCTGCTACGCTGTAAGAATCCGTTCCTCACTCTCGGGGTCTTCCCGGCCCACACAAAACCCATGATGCTCTTTTCAATCCTTTTTAAAAAAGCCTTTGTGATCATCACCGGGAGGCACTGAAACACAAAGAGGAATCTCGGGAGGACCACCATCTTAACCGCCTGCACCCTCCCTGCCAGTGACAGGGATACCATATCCCATCTCTTGAAATCCTCCTCCATTTGTTCCACCAACCGCGTTAAATTTAACCGATGCAATGTGCCCCAATTCTTGGCTATCTGGATCCCCAGGTAACGAAAGTCCCTTGTTACCTTCCTCAATGGTAGGTCCTCTATTTCTCTACTCTGCTCCCCTGGATGCACCACAAACAACTCACTTTTCCCCATGTTCAATTTATACCCTGAAAAATCCCCAAACTCCCCAAGTATCCGCATTATTTCTGGCATCCCCTCCGCCGGGTCTGCCACGTATAGTAGCAAATCGTCCTCATACAAAGATACACGGTGTTCTTCTCCTCCTCTAAGTACTCCCCTCCACTTCTTGGAACCCCTCAACGCTATCGCCAGGGGCTCAATCGCCAGTGCAAACAATAATGGGGACAGAGGGCATCCCTGCCTTGTCCCTCTATGGAGCCGGAAATATGCAGATCCCCGTCAATTCGTGACCACGCTCGCCATCGGGGCCCTATACAACAGCTGCACCCATCTAACATACCCCTCTCCAAGACCAAATCTCCTCAACACCTCCCACAAATAATCCCACTCCACTCTATCAAATGCTTTCTCGGCATCCATCGCCACTACTATCTCCGTTTCCCCCTCTGGTGGGGCCATCATCATTACCCCTAACAGCCTCCGTATATTCGTGTTCAGCTGTCTCCCCTTCACAAACCCAGTTTGGTCCTCGTGGACCACCCCCGGGACACATTCCTCTATTCTCATTGCCATTACCTTGGCCAGGATCTTGGCATCTACATTTAGGAGGGAAATAGGTCTATAGGACCCGCATTGTAGCGGGTCCTTTTCCTTCTTTAAGAGAAGCGATATCGTTGCTTCAGACATAGTCGGGGGCAGTTGTCCCCTTTCCTTTGCCTCATTAAAGGTCCTCGTCAATACCGGGGCGAGCAAGTCCACATATTTTTTATAGAATTCGACTGGGAATCCATCCGGTCCCGGGGCCTTTCCCGCCTGCATGCTCCTAATTCCTTTCACCACTTCTTCTACCTCGATCTGTGCTCCCAGTCCCACCCTTTCCTGCTCTTCCACCTTGGGAAATTCCAGCCGATCCAAGAAGCCCATCATTCTCTCCCTCCCATCCGGGGGTTGAGCTTCAAATAATTTTTTATAAAATGTCTTGAACACTCCATTCACTCTCTCCGCTCCCCGCTCCATCCCTCCTTCCTCATCCCTCACTCCCCCTATTTCCCTCGCTGCTCCCCTTTTCCTCAATTGGTGTGCCAGCCATCTGCTCGCCTTCTCCCCATATTCGTACTGTACACCCTGTGCCTTCCTCCATTGTGCCTCTGCAGTGCCCGTAGTCAGCAAGTCAAATTCTACATGTAGCCTTTGCCTTTCCCTGTACAGTCCCTCCTCCGGTGCTTCCGCATATTGTCTGTCCACCCTCAAAAGTTCTTGCAGCAACCGCTCCCGTTCCTTACTCTCCTGCTTCCCTTTATGTGCCCTTATTGATATCAGCTCCCCTCTAACCACCGCCTTCAGCGCCTCCCAGGCCACTCCCACCTGGACCTCCCCATTATCATTGAGTTCCAAGTACTTTTCAATGCACCCCCTCACCCTTAGACACACCCCCTCATCTGCCATTAGTCCCATGTCCATTCTCCAGGGTGGGCGCCCTCCTGTTTCCTCCCCTATCTCCAAGTCTACCCAGTGTGGAGCGTGATCCGAAATGGCTATAGCCGTATACTCCGTTCCCCTCACCTTCGGGATCAACGCCCTTCCCAGCACAAAAAAGTCTATTCGCGAGTAGACTTTATGGACATAGGAGAAAAACGAGAACTCCTTACTCCTAGGTCTGCTAAATCTCCACGGGTCTACACCTCCCATCTGCTCCATAAAATCTTTAAGTACCTTGGCTGCTGCCGGCCTCCTTCCAGTCCTGGACTTCGACCTATCCAGCCCTGGTTCCAGCACCGTATTAAAATCTCCCCCCATTATCAGCTTTCCCATCTCTAGGTCCGGAATGCGTCCTAGCATCCGCCTCATAAAATTGGCACCATCCCAGTTCGGGGCATATACGTTTACCAAAACCACCGTCTCCCCCTGTAGTTTGCCACTCACCATCACGTATCTGCCCCCGTTATCCGCCACTATAGTCTTTGCCTCGAACATTACCCGCTTCCCCACTAATATAGCCACCCCCCTGTTTTTCGCATCTAGCCCCGAATGGAACACCTGCCCCACCCATCCTTTGCGTAGCCTAACCTGGTCTATCAGTTTCAGGTGCGTTTCCTGTAACATAACCACATCTGCCTTAAGTTTCTTAAGGTGTGCGAGTACCCGTGCCCTCTTTATCAGCCCGTTCAGCCCTCTCACGTTCCACGTGATCAGCCGGGTTGGGGGGCTTCCTACCCCCCCCACTTGTCGATTAGCCATCCCCTTTTTCCAGCTCCTCACCCGGTTCCCACGCAGCTGTACCTCCCCCAGGCGGTGCCCCCCCGCCCATCCCCTCCCATACCAGCTCCCCCCTCTCCCCAGCAGCAGCAACCCAGTAATTCCCCCCTCCCACCACCCCCGCTAGATCCCCCGCTAGCGTAATTACTCCCCCCATGTTGCTCCCAGAAGTCAGCAAACTCTGGCCGACCTCGGCTTCCCCCCGTGACCTCGGCTCGCACCGTGCGACGCCCCCTCCTTCCTGCTTCTCTATTCCCGCCATGATTATCATAGCGCGGGAACCAAGCCCGCGCTTCTCCCTTGGCCCCGCCCCCAATGACCAACGCCCCATCTCCTCCGCCTCCCCTCCTCCCCCCATCACCACCTGTGGAAGAGAGAAAAGTTACCACCTCACAGAACCAGCACATAAAACTCCTCTTTCCCCCCTTTTTAACCCCCCTCTTCGCCCCCCACATTCGCCCCACCACTTTGTTCAAACGTTCTTTTTAATAACCCGCTCATTCCAGTTTTTCTTCCACAATAAAAGTCCACGCTTCATCCGCCGTCTCAAAGTAGTGGTGCCTCCCTCGATATGTGACCCACAGTCTTGCCGGTTGCAGCATTCCAAATTTTATCTTCTTTTTATGAAGCACCGCCTTGGCCCGATTAAAGCTCGCCCTCCTTCTCGCCACTTCCGCACTCCAGTCTTGATAAACGCGGATCACCGCGTTCTCCCATTTACTGCTCCGAGTTTTCTTTGCCCATCTAAGGACCATTTCTCTATCCTTAAAACGGAGGAATCTCACCACTATGTCTCTGGGAATTTCTCCTGCACTCGGTCCTTGCGCCATCACTCGGTATGCTCCCTCCACCTCCAACGGACCCTCCGGGGCCTCCGCTCCCATTAACGAGTGCAGCATCGTGCTCACATATGCCCCGACGTCCGCTCCCTCCGCACCGTCAGGAAGACCAAGAATCCTCAGGTTGTTCCTCCTTGCGTTGTTCTCCAGTGCCTCCAACCTTTCCACACATCGTTTCTGATGTGCCTCATGCGTCTCCACCAGGCCCTGTATGTCGTCCTCATTCTCGGCTGCCTTTGCCTTCACGACCCGAAGCTCCCGCTCCTGGGTCTTTTGTTCCTCCTTTAGACCTTCGATCGCCTGTAGTATCGGGGCCAACAGCTCTTTCTTCATTTCCTTTTTGAGCTCTTCCACACAGCATTTCAAGAACTCTTGTTGTTCAGGGCCCCATGTTAAACTGCCACCTTCCGACGCCATCTTGGTTTTTGCTTGCCTTCCTTGCCGCTGTTCTAAAGGATCCACTGCAATCCGGCCACTTTCTCCTCCTTTTTTCATCCGTATCCAGGGGGGATTCCCTTCTGGTTTACCGCACAGTGTTTTTAGCCGTCAAAATTGCCGTTGGGGCTCCTATCAAGAGCCCAAAAGTCCGTTTCACCGGGAGCTGCCGAAACGTGCGACTCAGCTGGTCATCGCCGCACCCGGAAGTCCCTCACAGACTAATTAAGCAACAGCCTGACATAGTCACACTCACGGAATCATACCTTACAGATAATGTCAGAGACGCCACGATCACCATTCCATAAGACCATCAGACCATAAGACATAGGAGCAGATTTAGGCCACTTGGCCCATCGAGTCTGCTCCGCCATTCAATCATGGCTGATATTTTCTCATCCCCATTCTCCTGCCTTCTCCCCATAACCCCTGATCCCCTTATTAATCAAGAACCTATCTATCTCTGTCTTAAAGACACTCAGTGAATTGGCCTCCACAGCCTTCAGTGGTAAAGAGTTCCCACAGATCCACCACCCACTGGCTGAAGAAATACCTCCTTATCTCTGTTTTAATGGATCGTCCCTTTAGTCTGAGACGGTATCCTCTGCTTCTAGCTTTTCCTACAAGTGGAAACATCCTCTCCACGTCCATTCTATCCAGGCTTTGCAGTATCCTGTAAGTTTCAATAAGAACCCCCCTCATCCTTCTAAACTCCAATGAGTACAGACCCAGAGTCCTCAACTGTTCTTCATACGACAAGCTCTTCATTCCAGGGATCATTCTTGTGAACCTCCTCTGGACCTTTTCCAAGGCCAGCACATCCTTCCTTAGACACGGAGCCCAAATCTGCTCACAAAACTCCAAATGGGGGCTGACCAGAGCCTTATATAGCCTCAGCAGTATATCCCTGGTCTTGTATTCTAGCCCTCTTGACATGAATGCTAACATTGCATTTGCCTTCTCAACTGCCGACTGAAACAGCACGTTAACCTTAAGAGAATTGTGAACATAGACTCCCACGTCCCTTTGTGCTTCTGGTTTCGTAAGCATCTCCCCATTTAGAAATAATCTATGCCTCTAATTCTCCTTCCAAAGTGCATAACCTCGCACTTTTCCACATTGTATTCCATCTGCCACTTCTTTGCCCACTCTCCTAGTCTGTCCAAGTCCTTCTGCAGCTTACCTGCTTCCTCAATGTCCTGTCCTACCGGCAGGACAGACCCAGCAGAGGTGGTGACACAGTGGTATACAGTGGGCGGGAGCTGCCCTGGGAGTCCTCAACATCGACTCTGGACCCCATGATGTCACTTGGCTTCATGGGCAAGGAAACCTCCTGCTGATTACCACGTACTGACCACCCTCAGCTGATGATCAGTACTCCTCCATGTTGAACACCACTTGGAGGAAACACTGAGGGTGACAAGGGTACAGAATGTACTCTGGGTGGGGGAACCTCAATGTCCATCACCATGATAGTTCAGCAGTACCACCACAGACCGAGCTGGCCGGGTCCTAAAGAACATAACTGCAGGACTGGGACTGCAGCAGGTGGTGAGGGAACCAAGAAGAGGGAAAAACATACTAGACCTCATCCTCATCAATCTGCCTGCTGCAGGTGCATCTGCCCATTACAGTATCGGTAGAACTGACCACCGCATAGTCCTTGTGGAGACAAAGACCCAGCTTCACATTGAGGATACCTTTCATCGTGTTGTGTGGCACTACCGTGCTAAACGGGGTAGACTTCGAACAGATCTAGCAACTCAAGACTGGGCATCCATAACAGACTGCGGACCATCAGCAGCTGCAGAATTGTGCTCAGCCATACTCCGTAACCTCATGGCCCGGCATATCCCCCACTCTTCCATTACCACCAAGCCAGGGGATCCATCCTGGTTCAATGAAGAGATCTGGAGAGCATGCCAGGAGCAGCACCAGACAGACCTAAAAAATGAGGTGTCGACCTGGTGAAGCTACAACACAGGAGTACTTGTGTGCCGAACAACATAAGCAGCAAGTAATAGGCAGAGCTGAGCGATCCCACAACCAATGGATCAGATCAATGCTCTGCAGTCTTGCCACATCCAGCCATGAATAGTGATGGACAATTAAACAACTGGAGGAGGAGACTCCACAAGTGTCCCCATCCCCAGTGAGGTGGGGGGGGGGGGGGAGGTGCTGCAGCTCATTAACCAATTTGAGCTGAGCGTCTTTGTTTTGTTGGGGGTTGTGGTTGGTTGGTTGGGAGAGGGTACTGTTCATTTTCATGTGATCAATATGTACATTTTGGAGGGGTGTTGTCCGGGGGTGGGGGGGGGGGGGGGGTTAGTTCACTGACGGTGATTACAGATTTTTATTTGTTACATTTAGTGGGTGGATTTGGCAGGCATCTTGGGTGGGCCTTGGGCCTGTACACTCTGGGCAGTTGCCTGATAATCTCTTTTGGTAGAAATGGCTGACTCAGGGATACATAGAAGATAGGAGCTGGAGGAGGCCTTTTGGCCCTTCGAGCCTGCTCCGCCATTCATCACGATCATGGCTAATCATCCAACTCGATAGACTAGTCCTGCTTTCTCCCCATACGGGATGAGGGAGTGGGAGGCCCCCAATTCAGTTGTTCACCTGGAATGTAAAGTGGTTGGGGCAGCCCAGTGAAAAGGTTGAAACTGGACCAGGTGACGACATGGAAGAGGGAGATCATACTGTTATGGGTCCGGGTTTACAGAACCCCAAAGTGTTTCATGGAGTTCAACCGACCCACAACTTTTAATAGATTGTGGTGTGGGAAGCACACGGCGTACTCTCCAGGTGTGATACAGCAGAAATGGACAAATGGTTTTTAAAACAAAACAACGTTTATTCTATGAACTCATGTTAACCTATTAAAAACAAACATTGAATATCTTAACACCAATTATCTCAAAGATAACCCCAAAAGACTACAACACTAAATAATCCTTCAAACTGTTCCTTTAGACATCCAAAAGACTTCAAACCATCAAAAACAGACATCAGGCTACATTCAATATATTTATAGTCTTTGGATTGCAGAAATCAACAGACCAGCTCTGTGTTTCTTCCTGCAGCTCACAGCAAAACACACAGCACTCCCAGCTGCGTTCTCAAACTGAAACTCAAAAAAGCAGAAGTGAGCTCAGCTCCCCCCACCCTCTGACATCACTTCACTAATATGATCAGCTCCATTTCTTAAAGGTACATTGCTTAAACATCCATTTATTAAAGGTACTCTCACATGACACCTCCCCCCAAGAAAAAAAAACCCCATCAACTTCACGATGGTTTCATTTTTCACCTTTGCACCATCAATTAAGAAATGCACACAGTAAAACACTTTACCAGTTCAAAAAAACCAACACATGCAAGGTATAATAATATAGTCCATTTTTAAATTTTTTCGTTCTTCTTCCATCAACCAAAATCCTTCTCGATTGACAATCTCTTTGAACAAGAAAGTCTCTGCACGATCCATCCATTCCTCTACGCCTCGGCATTTCTCTTCAAAGTTACATACTTCAGTTCAATCTGATCACAGAGTCCCTTGTAATTCTCCAATACAGGAGCATCGGTTACCACAGCTTTCAGGCAGTCAAATGCATGTTGAAAATCCGCTGTCCATTGAAATTTTTTTACGTTTCTTCAGCAGGTCCATCAGTGGAGCAATCACGCTACAAAACTCTTGCACGAATGTTCGATCAAATCCACTCATGCCAAGAAATTTAATTATTTCCCGTCGTGTCAAGGGTATCGGAAACTCCCCAATAACTTTCATTTTCACATCCCGTGGGACCAATCGACCCTGTCCAATTGTACGGCCAAGGAAGTGACTTGGGCTTTTCCAAATTCACTTTTGGTTAGGTTTATCACCAAACCCGCCTCCTGAAGTCGATCGAATAACTCCATAAGATGTTTTAAATGTTCTTTCCATGACTGGCTGAAAACTACCAGATTGTCGATATATACTGCACAATTGGGTAATCCTGAAACGACTTTGTTAGTTAACCGTTGAAATGTGGCTGGGGTGTTTTTCATGCCAAATGGCATAACGTTGAATTGGTATATACCATCTGGAGTCACAAAAGCTGAAATCTCCTTCGCCCTTTCGGATAAAGGTACCTGCCAGGAACCTTTAAGTAAATCCAATTTGGAAATAAAAGCGGATTGTCCCACTTTCTCAATGCAATCCTCCAAACATGGGATAGGATAAGAGTCCGTTCGTGTAACTGCATTCACTATGGGTGAGCTCCATTGGCTGCAACCCACTTCAATTATGCCCGTTTTAAGCATACTCTCAATCTCTTTGTTAACCTGTGCCAATTTTAAAGGATTAAGTCTATATGGATGTTGTTTGATAGGAACAGCATTTCCCACATCTACATCATGTATAGCCATTTTAGTACGTCCCAATTTAGCTCTACAAACTTGCCCATGTGATATCAATAACTCTTTCAGGGCAGTTCATTTTTTCTCTGGAAGGTAACTTAACAATTCATCCCAATTTTTAAGAACATGCTCATTTTCCAATTTAATTTGAGGTATGTCAAATTCACAGTCATCTGGATTTGGTTCGTCACTTTGAGTTAGAATCATTAAAACCTCCTCTTTCTATCCTTCCCTTTCAAAGTACCTTTCAAGCATATTCACATGACACACTCGGTGAGTCTTCCTTCTATCTGGTGTTTTTACCACATAATTCACCTCACTTAATTTCCTTTCAATCTGATACGGTCCACAAAACCTAGCTTTTAAAGGCTCACCAACCACTGGTAACAATGCTAAAACTTTATCTCCCCTGGCAAAACTACGAACTTTGGATTTCTTGTCCGCTACCCGCTTCATCACAGTTTGTGCAGCTTTCAAATGTTGTCCAGCCAATTCACCTGCTCTATTAAATCGTTCCCTAAAATTTGACACGTAATCCAATAGTGTAATTTTCGATTTACCACCCACCAATTTTTCTTTAATCAATTTAAGTGGTCCTCTTACCTCATGACCAAAAGTTAGTTCAAAAGGACTAAATTTGGTTGACTCATTAGGTGCATCCCTAATTGCAAACAGTACGAATGGAATTCCTTTATCCCAGTCCTCTGGAAATTTTGACAATAAGCCCTCAACATTGTCTTTAATGTCTGATGCCACCTTTCTAACGCTCCCTGCGATTCTGGATAGTACGCAGTTGATTTAAATTGTTTTATTCCTAAGCTATCCATAACTTATTTGAATAACTTTGAGGTAAAATTTGATCCTTGATCCGATTGAATTTCTGTGGGTAGTCCATATCTAGTAAAGAATTTAAGTAACTCCTCCACAATCCTCTTAGCTGTAATATTACGGACTGGAATGGCCTCTGGAAACCTAGTAGACACATCCATTATAGTCAAAAGATATTGATTCCCACTTTTTGTTTTAGGAAACGGTCCTACACAATCAATTAGGATCCTTGTAAAAGGTTCCTCAAATGCTGGAATGGGTATTAAGGGCACTGGTTTTATCACTGCTTGGGGTTTCCCTATCACTTAACATGTGTGACATGATTGACAAAATTTAACTACATCTTTATGTAGTCCAGGCCAATAAAAATGTTTCTGGATTTTAGCTTGAGTTTTCCTTATCCCCAAATGACCTCCCACTGGTACCTCATGTGCCACTCGCAACAACTCCTTTCTATACCCTACCGGCAATACTACTTGATGAACTTCTGCCCACTTTTCATCCGTCTGCATATGTACAGGTCTCCATTTTCTCATCAAGACATCACTTTTACGGTAATAACACTCTGGTATTCTCTCAGATTCCTCTTCCGTATATGCTTTCTGATATACCCGTTTTATTTCTACATCTTTCTGTTGTAACTCTGCCACTTTTCCTGAACTAAAATATCCACCTCATCCTCCACCTGTTCATGTTCCTTTTCAACCATCTGATCAAAAATTGTTTCTGATAATTGCACTTCACCTTCATCTTCACTCTTTGATTTCTCCTCTTGTCTTAACCTGTGACTTTGCGACCTTGTTACTGCACAATCCGGAAAAATCCCAGGATATTCATCCTTCAACACTTCAGTTGTCTGATTTCCCACTGGCTTATCAACACAGTAGGCATCTCTCCCACCTGCGATCCAGCTGTATCATTACCCAAGATAAACTGTATTCCTGGACAAGATAGTTTCTCTATTACTCCTACTACCACTTCACCACTCTTCACTGGACTTTCCAACCTTACCTTATATAATGGAACGCTACTCCTCTCACCCTGAATTCCACATATTACCACCTTTTCTGGCAACATTCTTCCCAAACTACATAATTCCTCATCTCTTACCATTAGAAGTTGACTAGCTCCTGTATCTCTTAAAATTGTGACTTCTTTACCTGCTCCTCCTGATACACATGAGTAAACTTTACCCACACAAGTAAATTCTTTAAAGACACCTGGCACCTTCTTATCAATTACTTCTTGAACAGGCTGTACAATCGTTTGCATCTCCTTCGCTTCCCTTGGGCTTTCCTTTCCCACTCTAACAAACCCTACTGTCTTATCCTGTTTTACCACATCAGCCTTCCCAGTGCTTTTCTTCAACCACCAACACTGTGACTTTACATGGCCTAGTTTATTACAGTGAAAACATTTGAAACTTTTCATTTCTCTTCCACCCGCCTGGATTTCTTTTTTAATCTGAGGTACACTCTCTTTATTATCTCCCATCAGATCACCTTTACATTTACCACTTGAGTATTTCTCATGTCCCCAGTTTCTATCCCTCACCGGCTGAAACTGATGTCGGAAACCAAGCCTTGATTTATGAACTAATTCATAATGATCTGCCATTTCTGTTGCAGTTGGATGATAGTGATGAGGATAGTGAGAAAGAGCGTCATCTCGCAGTTTTAACCCTCTGCTCTTCCAGATGAGTTCTCACTACATCAGGAATTGAATTTTTAAACTCCTCCAAAAGTATAATTTCTCTGAGAGCTTCATACGTTTGGTCTATTTTCAAAGCCCTTATCCACCTATCAAAATTACTCTGAGCATTTCAAACTCCATGTATGTTTTACCAAATTCTTTCCTTAAATTTCTAAACCTTTTACTAAACTAGTTCATGTGCACCTAAGGTGGATTTTTTCACCTCCTCATACGTCCCAGATACCTCCTCCGGTAGTGATACAAACACTTCACTAGCCCTACCTACCAGCTTTGTTTGAATCAGTAATCTGTGGCCATTTCATTTGTTTAGCTACCTTCTCAAATGAAATGAAAAAGACTTCTACCTCCTTCTCGCCAAACCATGGCAATGCTTGGACATATTTAAATAGATCCCCACCACACCTTCGATTATGACGCTCTTTCTCACTATCCTCATCACTTTCATCCAACTGTTTCCCTTTACATCTGCCAATTTTAACTGAATGTCATGTTTCATGGCCATTTTCTGAAGTTCAAACTCTGTCTTTATCTTTTCCCTGATCTGTAAGTCCCTTTCTTTTTCTTTTTGTTCTGCTAGGGCTATTCTTTCTTTGTTTCTTCCTTCCACAGGGCTAAATTGCTGGCTTTGAAAGCAGACCAAGGCAGGCCAGCAGCACGGTTCAATTCCCGTAACAGCCTCCCCAAACAGACGCCGGAATGTGGTGACTAGGGGCTTTTCACAGTAACTTCATTGAAGCCTACTTGTGACAATAAGCGATTTTCATTTCATTTCATTTCATTTCTCTCTCCTTTTCTTTTTCTCTCATTGCATATTCAAGCTGCTTTAATTCTTTTTCATGTTCAAGTTGCTTAATCTGCAACTGGATCTTTGCCATTTCTAATGCGTCAGACTGTATCTCAGGCAACTTTAAATACTTAGCCACCGCCATAATTACCTCATCTTTTCGCATTTTGTCAGGTTATGTTAACTGCAATGTTTTTGTCAAATCTAACAGTCTGTTTTTAGTCTCTATCCGTAAGTTACTGCGTGTGACCGGCTCCAACCCCAAAAACTTCTGAGCCTCTGAAAGAGCCATTGTCCACAACAAACATCCTACTTAAACTAGAATACCACACCTGAAAAGCAACCACAATATGCTCACCCCTCACTGTCTTTAAGTTCACTAAGCCAATCCAATAGATAGACTTTTGTCCCAGACGAGCCCCCAATTTGTTATGGGCCAGGGTTTAGAGAACCCCAAAGTGTATCATGGATTTCACCTGACCCACAACTTTTAATAGATTGTGGTATGGGGAGCATGCGGCCCACTCTACAGGTGTGGTAGAGCAGAAATGGAAAAGTATTTTTAAAAACAAAACAATGTTTATTCTATGAACTCAAGTTAACCTTTTTAAAACAAACAGTGAATATCTTAGCAACTATTAATTCAAAGATAACCCCCAAAGAATACAACACTAAGTAATCCTTTAAGCTGCCCTTTTAACATCCAAAAGACTTAATCTTTAAACAGAAGCACATCAGGGTTTACATTCAATACTGAAAACATTAACATTTCTGAGTTCACCAAATGATCAGGAGATAGTCCTTCCTGGCAGAGAGATCAACAGTACAGCTGCTTTGGCTGACTTCAGCTGCAACACACTGAAACACGAAACCAAAAAGACAGACACACCCAAGCTTTTCTCAAAGTGAAACTAAAAAGCAGAAGCAGAGCTCAGCTCCACCCACACTCTGACATCACTGCAGTAACATGAGCAGCCAAACATTTCTTAAAGCGACATTCTCATGACAATATCATTCAAAATGCACTTTGAAAGGCAGTGGAAGTTGGTTGGAGGAAGTATTGGGCCTGATTTGAGTGGAGCTTCATAAAGTTGGTGAAAAAACATGCTGAGATTCTGGAAGACGTGGAGGAGGCACTCACAAGGTGTGATAGCAGTTTGCGTTGTTAGGGGCCGAGATAGTAGTGTTGGCAGATGAAAATAAAAGATTTGAAGTTGACGTCTTGGAAAATCGGTCAAGGAGGCTGAAGCCTTGAACTGTGGGATTGCCGGAGGGGATGGAGAGTCCAAATCCCACCAAATATCTAACATGGATGTTTTGGGAGATGGCGGGCAAGAGTTGTCTCTCCATCCCCCCGGTACTCGACAGGGCCCATCGGATGCTCAGGAAGAAGCCTCGACCACATCAGCCACCTTTTGTGATGACCATTAGGTTCAATAGTTTTGGGGATAAGGAGGAGGTTCTGCAGTGGGGCAAGGAGCACCACAATATGAAATAGGAAGGAAATCTGATAAGGATCCATTAACACTTGGGGGCAGAGCTCATGAGGAAGCTGGCAACCTTTACAAGGTGAAGGCCACTCTCTGCAGGAAGCGAGTTCAATTTGGAGTGGTGTGCCCGGCGAGATTGCGGGTCACACACAAGGCTGAGGTCTTTTATTTTGAGATGCCTGAGAAGGTGGAGGATGTTTAAACAAACATGGATTGGGATCCAATTCTACAAAAGGTGTTGTATGGGGGCTTTCTTTGCAGTTTCTTGCATAGGTTACGGGCTGAAGGGGGTGGTGGAGATATTCAGAATATAGCTGCTGATATCCTGTTGTTGAAGTTTGTTTTCTCTGTTTGTGGGGATGTTGGGGAATTCTCAATGTTGTATGGTTTATGGGTCCCTTTTTCTTCTGTGGAATAGCTGATCCCAGTGCTGAGCAATGCTGTTGTCCTTTTCATTGTCCTGGTGGGAGCTACCTCGCTAGCAGTGTATAATGCTGGCAAACGGGAGTGAGGTAGGGAGAGGAATTGCAGTCGTAAAACCAGTTCGATCTGGTTTGGCGTGTTCAGTGCCAGGGTCAGGGGGAGAGTGGGGGTGGGGATGTGGGGAATGCTGGAGCTGTGGGTCTAGTTCCAGTTTGGGAATTTGGGGGGAAATAAGAGGAGATGGGTGAAGGTGGGAGGGGTCAGATGGCTGATTTAGAACATTCTTTGTGTTTTTCTAAGGATGGGGTTGCTTGCCATCCTGGGGGGAGCTTTGACTGATACCTCTTGAAGATTTGTTTGACCCTGAGGTGGTTTATTCCTGAAGGGGAGTCTGGGGGAGGGGGTGCGGAACCTTCCAACTCGGCTGGTCACCTGGAATGCAACGGGACTAGGTGGCCCAGTGAAGAGATCGAGAGTTCTTTCTCATCTAAAGAACTGAAACGCTTTTACAGGAGACCCATTTCTGGGTGAAGAACCAGACCAGACTCTGGAGGGAGCGGGTAGGGCAAGTGTTCCACTCGGGCTTCGATGGAAGAGCCTGCGATGCCACAATTTTGCTTAATAAGTGAGTGCCCCTATTGGCCACTAGAATTGTGGCGGACCTCAGTGGTAAGTATGTGATAGTAAGTGGGTCCTTGGCAGGTACTTTGGAAGTTATGGTAAATATATATGTCCCTCACTGGGACCATGTGGCATTTATTAAGGGTTTTCTGGCCTCTACCCATGATTTGAATACAAAATGGGAGGGTGGAGGGGGGGGGGGTACATTAGTTGTGTGCTGAACCCAAAATGGATTGTTCGAGGCCTAAATCTAAGGCCCCATCGTGGTGGCGAAGATGCTTTGGACCTTCATGGGGCAGGTGGGGGGAGCAGATTCGTGGATATTCCTGCACCCACATGATTGGGATTTCGATCACACTTGCATGAGAATTGCTCATGGATACATTATTTTTTATTGACTAAATCGCTGCTCCGGGTGGGGGTGGGGGGTGGGGGGGGGGTTGTATTTGGCGATATTAATCTCTGATCATGCTCCACATTTTGTGGACCTTGAGCTGGAGACAGATCCCATCTAACAGGCACCATGGACATTAGATGTGGCAACTGGAAGAGAGGCACTACTGTGAACACATAGCCATGGCCATTGAAAAGTACATTAGGTTTAACAGGAATGGATCAGTCTCTCCCTTCATGTATGGGAGGCACTTAAGCCGGTGATAAGAGGAGTAGTAATCTCGTATAAAACGCAATTTGACAGGGCAGTCAGGCGGGGTGGCAGCGTTTGGTGAGGGCGATCCTGGAAACAGATCATCGCTACTTAGAGGATTGTACCCCAGAGCTGCTTACAATTAGGAAGCAACTCCAAATGCAGTTTGACTTGGTATCCACTGGAAAGACTGTGAGACACTGCGACCTGCAAGGGGTGCAGAATAAGAGCACGGGGTGAAGGCAGGCCATCTGTTTGCACATCAGCTGAGTCGGCAGGCGGCCTCCCGGGAGATTGTACAGATCAGGGATTCGAGGGGCAGCTCAGTGATCACACCGAGGGAAGTCAGTGCGGCATTTGAGACTTTCTATAGGGATCTTTATAGGTCAGAGCCTCTGGAGGGGATTCGGGCATGGTGGGGTTTACAGACATGTTGCCCTTCTCAAAAGTAGAGGGGGAGAATAGGGAGGAGTTGGAGGCCCCATTCAGAGGAGATGCTGAGGGTGATAGGGTTGATGCAGACAGGTAAGGCTCTGGGCCTGAAGGGTATCCCGTTGAGTTTTCCATAAATTTTCAGACCAGTTGGTACCATTAATGGTAGAAATTTTCGACGTTTTAAATAAATAAATAAATAATCTTCATTATTGTCAGAAGCAGGCTTACATTAACACAGCAATGAAGTTACTGTGAAAAGCTCAAGATCCCTGCCTGATACACTCTCACAGGCCTCCATCTCCCTCGGAGTGTGGTTCTTACAGGCCCATTTTGCTGTTGAATGTGGAACCAAGGTATTGGCTAAGGTGCTGGCTTTGCGTTTCAAGCCATGTGTTCTGAGCATAGTCGCAGAAGACCAGACAGGATTTGTTAAGGGGCAGCAACTGTCAGGTCAGAGACGGCGGGTTCTGAACATTGTACTCTCGCCTTCTTTGGCCTCTAAGCCATTATATCTATGGATGCAGAGAAAGCATTCGACAGGGTGGAGTGGAAGAACCTCATTGAGGTGCTTGGGAGATTTGGATTTGGGCAGATGTTTATTTCATGGGTGCTGCTTCTGTACACCGATGGCTAGCTTTCGCACCAGTGTGCCAAGCTTGGAGTAGCTCTCACTGAACAGGGGTACAAGACAGGTGTGCCCATTATTGCTGCTCCTTTTTTCCCTGGCGATAGAACCCCTGGCGGTAGCACTGAGGTCTTCCGGGGGATAATTTGGGGGAGGGGGTGGGGGGGGGGGGGGGGAGTGGGGGTGTGGGGGGGGAGCATAGGGTGTCTCGACATGTTGATGACCTGCTATTTATAATACTAATAATAATCTTTATTATTGTCACAAGTAGACTTACATTAACACTGCAATGAAGTTACTGTGAAAATTCCCCAGTCGCCACATTCCGTCGCCTGTTTGGGTACACAGAGGGAGAATTCAAAATGTCCAAATTACCTAACAAGCACATCTTTCGGGACTTGTAGGAGGAAACCGGAGCACCCGGCGGAAACACACGCTGACACAGGGAGAACAAGCAGACTCCGCACAGAAAGTGACCCAAGCCGGGAATCGAAGCCTGTGAAGCAACAGTGCCATACACTGTGCTACCATGTCACAGGTCCAGTCTCCTCTGTAGGTGAGATTATGAAGCTGCTGAGGAGTTTTGGATCTTTCTCGGGTTATAAGTTAAACCTGGGAAAGAGTGAATATTTTCCCGTTAATCCCCCGGGAGGGGAACTAATCTTGGATATTACCTTTCCAACAGGCCAGCGGTAGCTTCTACTATCTGGGTATGCAAGTGGCATATGATTAGCCAAGTCTTCATAATTTAAGCTTTACAAGTCTGTTGGGTAGGGTGGGATCAGATTTGAGGTAGGGTAGCCTCCCGTTGTCCCTGGTGGGTAGAGTCCAGACGATCAAGATGAACATTCTGCCGAGGTTACTATTTTGTTTCAATGCCTCCGTATGTTTCTTGCTGGATCATTCTTTACAAAGGTGAACAAGCTAGTGAATTCCTCAGATGGGCGGGTAAGGCACCAAGAATTAGCAGGGTATACCTCCAGAGGGGCCAGCAGTCAGGGGGCTTGGCACTACCCAATTTCACCATGTATTACTGGGCAGCTAATGTGAAGAAGGTGTTGAGGTGATATAGGGAATTGGATACCTATGGGGAAGGATGGAGAGAAGTTCATAGAATCATAGAATCCCTACAGTGCAGAAGGAGGCCATTCAGTCCATCGAGTCTCCACCGATCCTCTGAAAGAGCATCCTACCTAGGTCCATGCCCCCACCCCATTCCAGTAACCACACCTAACTTTTTTTGGACGCTAAGGGGCAATTTAAGCATGGCCAATCCACCGAATGTGCACACCTTTGGACTGTGGGAGGAAACCGGAGCACCCGAAGGAAACCCACGCAGCCCCAGGGAGAAAGTGCAAACTCCACACAGTCAGCCAAGGCTGTAATCGAACCCAGATTCCTGCCGCTGTGAGACAGCAGTGTTAACCACTGTTTGTGTAAGGGATCAAGCCTCTGGGCTCTAGTGAAGCCGCCACTCTTATTCTCTCCAGTGAAGTATACCTCAAATCCGATTGTGATTTCTACGTTGAGGATATTGAGGCAGCTCAGGCAACATTACAAGCTGGGTGCCATGTCATTATTGGCCCCTATATGCAGTAATAATTTGGTAGTGCCGTCGATTTTGGATTCGATTTTTAAGATATAGGAAGGGAAGGGGATAGATTGATTGATTGATTGTCACATGCACTGAAGTGCAGTGAAAAGTATTTTTCTGCAGCTAAGGGAACGTACACAGTACGTACATAGTAGACAAAAAAAGAATAATCGACAGGGTACATTGGCAAATGGTACATCGACAAATAGTGATTGGTTACAGTGCGGAACAGGGGCCAAACAAAGCAAATACATGAGCAAGAGCAGCATAGGGCTTCGTGAATAGTGTTCTTACAGGGAAAAGATCAGACCGAGGGAGAGTTGTTGAGGAGTCTAGTAACTGTGGGGAAGAAGCTGTTCCTATGTCTGGAGGTGCGGGTCTTCAGACTTCTGTACCTTCTGCCTGATGGAAGCATCTGGAAGAAGGCAAAGCCTGGGTGGGAGTGGTCTCTGACAATGCTATCTGCCTTCCTGAGGCAGCGAGAGGTGTAGACAGAATGCCTGAGAGACCTGTTTATGGAGGGTCTGTTCGCCAAATGGGAGTTTTCGGCAAAAATTCCGATACTTTAATAGCTTGTCTCATTTCGTGGGGTTTGTCTTGCAAGAATTGCCAAATGTTTATAATTTAAATGGTTGGAGTAATAAACTCCAACTGAACAGTCTTGATTTTTAAACTTGTCCAAAAACTTTAATGGATTATGGTCTGTATTATCAATTGTCTCTGATGAATTGTTACTAACATAAATGTCAAAATTAGGGAAGTTGAAGTCACCCATGACAACAACTCTGTTACTTCTGCACTTTTCCAAGATCTGCCGCCCAATCGGTTCCTCTATCTCTCTGCTGCTATTGGGGGGGTCTATAGAAAACTCCCAATAAAGTGACTGCTCCATTCTTGTTTCTGACTTCCACCTATACTGACTCAGTAGACAAACCCTCCTCAACTGCCTCCTTTTCTGCAGCTCTGGTGCACTCCCTAATTTACAGTGCCACTCCCCCTCCTCTTTTACCTTCCTCCCTATTCTTCTTAAAACATCTAAACCTCGGAACATCTGACAACCATTCCTGCCCCTCTGAAATCCATGTCCCCGTAATGGCCACAACATCGTAATTCCAAGTACTGATCCATGCTCTAAGTTCATCTCCCTTATTCCTGACACACCTTGCATTGAAACAGACACACTTTAACCCATTCCACTGAGTGCAACATTGCCCTATCAACTGTCTATCCTTCCTCACAGACTTGCTGCATACTATTTCTGCCTGTTCAGCAGCCACCCTATCCTCTGATCCATAGCTCTGGTTCCCATCCACCTGTCAAAGTAGTTTAAACCCTCCCGAAGAGCTCCAGCAAACCTCCAACCCAGGATATTGGTGCCCCTCCAGTATAGGTGCAATCCGCCCTTCATGTACAGATCCCACCTTCCCCAGAAGATATCCCAATGATTCAAATACCTGAAGCCTTCCCTCCTTCACCAGCCCTGTAGCCACGTGTTCAGCTGCACTCGCTCTCTGTTCCTTGCCTCACTTGCACGTGGCTCTGGTAGCAATCCTGAGATCACTACTCTGCTTGTCCTTCTCATTAGCTTCCAAGCTAACTCCCTAAAATCACTTTTTAGATCCTCATCCCTTTTCTTAGCTATGTCGTTGGTGCCTATGTGCATCACGACTTCTGGTTGCTCCCCCTCCCCCTTAAGAATCCTGTAGACTCGATCTGAGACATCCCTGGCACCCGGGAGGCAACATACCTTCTGGGAGTCTCGCTCGCGACCACAGAATCTCCCATCTATTCCCACAACCATTGAGTCTCCTATTACTAATGCTTTTCTATTCTTCCCTCTTCCCTTCTGAGCCACAGAGCCAGACTCAGTGCCAGAGACCTGGCCACTAGGACCTTCCCCCAGTAGGTAATTCCCCCCCCCAAACAGCATCCAAAATGGTAAACTTGTTTTGAAGGGGAACGGCCACGAGGGATCCCTGTACTGTCTGCCCGTTCATTTTCCTTCCCCTGACTGTAACCCAGCTACTCTTGTCCTGTACCTTTGGTGTGGCTATCTCCCTGTAACTCTTCTCTATTGCCCCCTCTGCCTCCCGGATGATCCAAAGTTCATCCAGCTCCAGTTCCCTAACACGGTCTCTGAGGAGCTGGAGTTGGGTGCACTTCCCGCAGGTATAGTCAGGTATAGGATACCGGTGGTATCCCTCACCACCCACATCCTACAGGAGGAGCATGCATCTGCCCTAGCCTCCATCCCCTCTTATCTTACAGAATATCGCTGTCCTGTGGACCAACTGGAACTCCGCCCTCCGACTCTGCTCCCAGTCAGCTGCATTCTCTGTAAACTCCCGGCTCTTTTCACGCTCTTTGAGGAAATGTAGGAAATGAAATGAAAGGAGCAACTTCTTCCCTCCTCACCGAACTCCCTCAGTCACCAAACTCTCACTATAGCACTCAAATGCACCCAAATTCAGCACTCCGTGCAAACCAAAATTTGGAAGTGAATGATCTTATTAGCAACAGACAGCGTGGTTTTATACAAGGGAGGTCATGTCTCACTAATTTAATTTAGTTTTTGAGGAGGTGACAAACATGATTGATGAGGGAAGGGCTGTGGATTGTGTCTGCATGGACTTTAGTAAAGCATTCGTTAAGGTCCCTCATGGCAGGTTGGGTCAAAAGATTGAATCACATGGGGTCAGGGGTGAACTAACTGGATGGATTCTGAACTGGCTTGGCCATAGAAGACAGAGGGTAGCAGTGGAAGGGTGTTTTTCCGAAGGGAGGTCTATAACTAGTGGTGTTCCACAGGGCTCAGTACTGGGACCTCTGCTCTTTGTAATATAGATAAATGACTTGGAAGCAAACGTAGCAGGTCTGATTAGCAAGTTTGCTGATGATACTAAGATTGCAGGAGTTGTGGATAGTGGTGAAGATTGTCAGAAAGTACAACAGGATATAGATAGGCTGCAAAATTGGCAGAGAAATGGCAGATGGAATTTACCCCAGACAAATGCAAGATGATGCATTTTGGTAGATCCAATTCAGCAGAAGCTATAAAATAAATGGTAGAACCATCCGGAGCATAGAGACAAAGAGATCTGGGCGTGCAGATCCACAGATCCTTAAAAGTGGCAGCACAGGTGGAAATGGTGGTAAAGAAACCATATGGCGTGCTTACTTTCATAGGACGGGGTATCGAGTATAAAACCTGGAAAATTATGTTACAATTATATAGAACGTTGGTTGGGCCACATTTAGAATACCGTGTCCAATTCTGGTCACCGCACTACCAGAAGGACGTGGAGGCTTTGGAGAGAGTACAGAAAAGGTTTACCAGGATGTTGCCAGGTATGGAGGGTATTAGCTCTGAGGAGAGATTGAAGAAACTGGGATTGTTCTCCCTAGAGAGATGGAGGCTGAGGGGTGACCTGATAGTTTATAAGATTATGAGGGGTATAGATAGGGTGAACAGTTGTAGGCTTTTTCCCAGGGCAAAAATGATAATTACAAGGGGCACAAGTTCAAGGTGAAGGGGAATAGGCTCAGTATCGATGTGCGGGGGGCGTTTTTACACAGAAGGTGGTGGTGGCCTGGAACGCACTGCCAAGTGAGGTGATTGAGGCAGATACGTTCGTGACCTTTAAGATTTATCTGGATAGACACATGAACAGACGGGGTATGGAAAGATATAGGCAGTTGGTCTGGATAGGACACGTGATCGGCACAGGCTTGGAGGGCCGAAGGGCCTGTTCCTGTGCTATATTGTTCTTTGTTTGTTTGTTCATGGCTCCTTCTCGATGGCGAATATTTCTTTTGATGAATATTAGTTTCCGAGAAAAATACCTGATTGGTCTTTCGATTCTTTTGTTGTCTTCCTTCACCAACACCCACATTCTTGCATCAATTGCCACCTTAAGTGGTTTGGCATAATTAGGTGTCAACACTGGTGCAGTGGTTAACACAGTCTTCAGATTATCGAATGCCTCCTGACATTCCGACATCCACTGAAATTTCCTTGCTTTTTCAGAGGTTCGGTCAGTGGAGTAACCATGCTGCTGAAATTTGGCACGAATTTCCAGTATAAACCATTCATGCCCATAAATATCAGGACTTCTCTCCTCATTGATAGTATTGGAAACTCTCTAATTGCTTTTGTTTTCACATTCCATGAGGTCATCTGACCATGTCCAATTGTATGGCCCAAGAATGTTACTTGAGTTCGCAAATTCACTTTTAGCCACATTTACCACCAATTCAGCTTCCTGTAGTGGATCGAATAAGTCTTTTAAATGTTCTAAATGCTTCTTCCATGTGCGACTGAACAATATACACTGCACAATTGTTTCATCCAGAAATTACCATTTTGGTGAATCTTTGGAATGTTTCTGGCATGACTTTAAATTGATACAGACCATTTGGCGTCACAAAAGCCGAAGCTTCCTTTGCCCTGTCTGATAAATGTACTTATATCCCATTATAAGGCCAATATCCATTAAATAAGTCAAGTTTAGTAATAAAATTTGCTTGTCCCACTTTTCCAACACAGTCTGCCAAATGAGGAATAGGATACAAATCTGACTTTGTAACTGCGTTGACTTTTCTTTCATCCACACACAATCGCTGTGTTCCATTCGGTTTTGGTACCTTGACAAGCGGTGAGCTCCAATCGTTGCAATTCACTTTGATGATATCATCCTTTTTTTAATAAACATTTTATTGAGGTATTTTTGGTATAGTAACATCAAGAAAATAAACAATATACATGAAACCAGAAACAGAGTGCAAAAGCCATTTACCTCTTGCACAGGTCCCACCCTTATTGACCCCCTACTCTAATCTAAACTACTCCCTTTCCCCCCTCCCCCATCTGCTGACGATTAATTTCACGCAAAGAAGTCGACGAACGGTTACCACCTCCGGGTGAACCCTAACTGTGACCCTCTCAAGGCGAACTTGATTTTCTCCAAACAGAAAAAGCTAGCCATGTCCGATAGCCAGGCTCGACTTTGGGGGCTTTGAGTCCCTCCATGCTAATAGTATCCGTCTCCGGGCTACCAGGGAAGCAAAGGCCAGAACGTCTGCCTCTTTCTCCTCCTGGATTCCCGGGTCATCTGACACCCCGAAAATCGCCACCTCTCGACTCAGCGTCACCCATATTTTGAACGTCGTGGACATGACGTCCGCAAACCCCAGCCAAAATCCCCTAAGCTTTGGACATGTCCAAAACATGTGGACATGGTTCGCCGGTCCTCCCGCACATTTTGCGCACCTGTCCTCCACCCCAAAGAATCTGCTCATCCAGGCCACTGTCATGTCAGCCCGGTGAACAACCTTAAATTGTATCAGGCTGAGCCTGGCACATGTTGTGGACGTGTTGACTCTACTCAACTCATCCTCTATCTCACCTCCCAGCTCCTCCTCCCACTTGCGTTTCAGCTCCTCGGACTGCGTCTCCTCTGACCCCATTAGCTCCTTATAAATGTCTGAGATGCTCCCTTCTCCTACCCACCCTCTGGAAACTACCCTGTCCTGAATCCCCCCTAGCAGTAGGAGCGGGAAGGTTGACACCTGTTTACGAAGGAAGTCCCGCACCTGCAAACCTGAATTTGTTTCCCCTCACCAACCTAAACTTTTCCTCCAACGCCCTCATACTCAGAAAGCTCCCCTCTATGAACATATCCCCCATCCTCTCAATCCCGCTAGCCGCCATAACTGCAACCCCCCGTCCATACTCCCCGTGGCAAACCGTTGATTATCACAGATTGGGGCCCAGACCGATGGATGATATCATCCTTAAGCATACTGTTAATCTCCTTTTGTACCTGTGCTAATTTTAGTGGATTGAGCCTGTATGGATGTTGTTTAGTGGGAATAGCATTTCCTACATCTACATCATGCACAATTACTTTTGTACTTCCCAATTTATTCCCACATATAGCTCTATGTGATTGTAATACCTCATTTCGTCCATTTTGATTTTCTTCCGGAAGGTCGGTCAATAATTTATCTCAATTTCTTAATACTTCCTCATTTTACAATTTAATTTGAGGAATGTCAATCATCTCAATTTATCTCTGCTCCCTGAGTTACAATGACTAAAACCTCTTCCTTCTTTACTTATCTATCAAAATACCTTTTGAGCATGGCACACTCTGTGAGTTTCCTCCTGTCTGGCGTTCTTATCAAATAATTTACTGCACTCAATTTTCTTTCGATTTGATAAGGCCCACTAAATCTTGCTTTTGATGGTTCACCTACAATTGGTAACAGTACTAGTACTTTCTCCCCACTAACAAAAGTACAAATTTTTGATTCTTATCCACCTCTTTTTTCATCACATGCTGTGACAATTTTAAAGTTTTTTTTAGCCAACTCCCCAGCCCTCGGTTTTGATCCATAGTCCAACAAGGTAGTCTCCAACCGCTGACTCACCAATTTCTCTTTGATCAATTTAGTGGTCCGCTCACCTCATGACCAAAAATCAATTTGAATGGACTAAATTTAGTTGACCCATTAGGTGCATCCCTAATTGCAATTCGAATTCCTTTATCCCAATACTCTGGATAATCCTAGCTACAGGCCCTCAACATGGTCTTTTGAGGTTGATGCCGTCTTTCTAATGCCCCTTGTGATTCCGGATGGTACGCCATTGAGTTGAATTGCTTTATTACTAAGCTATCCGTAACTCCGATGTAGAATTAGATCCCTGATCTGATTGAATTTCTTTGGTAATCCATGTCTAGTAAACAATTTGGTTAACTCCTCTTAGCTGTAATGTTTCTCAATGGAATAGCCTTCGGAAATCTAATAAACATATTCATTATGGTCAACAGGTACTGATTCCCATATTTTGTTTTAGACAGGGGCCCCACAAAATCAATTAGGATTCTAGTAAAAGGTTCCTTAAATGCTGGAATGGTGATTAAAGATACTGGTTTGATTACCACCTGAGGTTTCCCTATGACCTGACATGTGTGGCATGTACGGCAAAATTCAACTACATCCTTATACAGTCCAGTCCAATAAAAATATTTTTGTATTTTTGCCTGAGTTTCTCTTACCCCGAAATGACCCCCGACTGGAACCTCATGTCCTCCTGCAAAACCTCCTTTCTATAACCCACCAGTAATACCACCTGATGAACCTCTGCCAATTTCTCATCTGCTTGAATATGTAAAACCTCCATTTACTTGTTAATATATTACTTTGAATGTAATAACACTCTTGTGTTATTACATTCGCGTGGCTACAGAGATGGTGCAGGAGGGAGGGTTTCAGATTTCTGGATAACTGGGGCTCATTCTGGGGTCGGTGGGACCTCTACAAACGGGATGGTCTATACCTGGACCAGAGGGGTACCAATATCCTGGGGGGGAAATTTGCAAATGCTCTTCGGGAGGGTTGAAACTAGATCAGCAGGGGCTTGGGAACCTGAATTGTAGCTCCAGTACACAGGAAGTTGAGAGTAGTGAGGTCAGGAGTAAGGTTTAAAGTTGCAGGAGTGTACCGGCAGGCAGGAAGGTGGTTGAAAATGTGTCTTCTTCAATGCCGGGATCATCCGGAATAAGGTGGGTGAACTTGTGGCATGGGTTGGTACCTGGAACTTCGATGTTGTGGCCATTTCGGAGACATGGATAGAGCAGGGACAGGAATGGTTGTTGCAGGTGCCGGGGTTTAGATATTTCAGTAAGCTCAGGGAAGGTGGTAAAAGAGGGGGAGGGGTGGCATTGTTAGTCAAGGACAGTATTACGGTGGCAGAAAGATCGTTTGATGAGGACTCGTCAATTGAGGTAGTATGGGCTGAGGTTAGAAACAGGAAAGGAGAGGTCACCCTGTTAGGGGTTTTCTATAGGCCTCCGAAAAGTTCCAGAGATGTAGAGGAAAGGATTGCAAAGATGATTCTGGATAGGAGCGAAAGCAACAGGGTAGTTGTGATGGGGGACTTTAACTTTCCAAATATTGACTGGAAACGCTATAGTTCGTGTACTTTAGATGGGTCCCTTTTTGTCCAATGTGTGCAGGAGGGTTTCCTGATACAGTATGTAGAGAGGCCAACGAGAGGCGAGGCCGTATTGGATTTGGTACTGGGTAATGAACCAGGACAGGTGTTAGATTTGGAGGTAGGTGAGCACTTTGGTGATAGTGACCACAATTCGATTAAATTTACTTTCGTGATGGAAAAGGATAGGTATATACCGCAGGGCAAGAGTTATATCTGGGGGAATGGTAATTATGATGCGATAAGGCAAGACTTAGGATGCATCGGATGGAGAGGAAAACTGCAGGGGATGGGCACAATGGAAATGTGGAGCTTATTCAAGGAACAGCTACTGCGTGTCCTTGATAAGTATGTGCCTGTCAGGCAGGGAGGAATTGGTCGAGCAAGGGAACCGTGGTTTACTAAGGCAGTCAAGAGGAAGAAGGAGGCTTATGTAAAGATGAGACATGAAGGTTCAGTAAGGGTGCTCGAGAGTTACAAGTTAGCTAGGAAGGACCTAAAGAAGAGCCAAGAGGGGGCATGAGAAGTCTTTGGCAGGTAGGATCAAGGATAACCCTAAAGCTTTCTATAGATATGTCAGGAATAAAAGAATGACGAGGGTAAGAGTAGGGCCAGTCAAGGACAGTAGTGGGAAGTTGTGCTTGGAGTCCGAGGAGATAGGAGAGGTGCTAAATGAATATTTTTCATCAGTATTCACACAGGAAAAAGACAATGTTGTTGAAGAGAATACTGAGATTCAGGCTACTAGACTAGAAGGGCTTGAGGTTCATAAGGAGGAGGTGTTAACAATTCTGGAAAGGGTGAAAATAGATAAGTCCGCTGGGCCGGATGGGATTTATCCTAGGATTCTTTGGGAAGCTAGGGAGGAGATTGCTGAGCCTTTGGCTTTGATCTTTAAGTCATCTTTGTCAACAGGAATAGTGCCAGAAGACTGGAGGATAGCAAATGTTGTCCCCTTGTTCAAGAAGGGGAGTAGAGACAACCCCGGTAACTATAGACCAGTGAGCCTTACTTCTGTTGTGGGCAAAATCTTGGAAAGGTTTATAAGAGATAAGGTGTATAATCATCTGCAAAGGAATAATTAGACATATTCAACACGGTTTTGTGAAGGGTAGGTCGTGCCTCACAAACTTTATTCAGTTCTTTGAGAAGGTGACCAAACAGGTGGATGGGGGTAAGGCAGTTGATGTGGTGTATATGGATTTCAGTCAAGCATTTGATAAGGTTCCCCACGGTAGGCTACTGCAGAAAATACGGAAGCATGGGATTCAGGGAGATTTAGCAGTTTGGATCAGAAATTGGCTAGCTGGAAGAAGACAAAGGGTGGTGGTTGATGGGAAGTGTTCAGACTGGAGTCCAGTTACTAGTGGTGTACCACAAGGATCTGTTTTGGGGCCACTGCTGTTTGTCATTTTTATAAATGACCTGGAGGAGGGCGTAGAAGGATGGGTGACACTAAATTTGCAGATGACATTAAAGTCGGTGGAGTTGTGGACAGTGCGGAAGGATGTTACAAGTTACAGAGGGACATAGATAAGCTGCAGCGCTGGGCTGAGAGGTGGCAAATGGAGTTTAATGCAGAAAAGTGTGAGGTGATTCATTTTGGAAGGAATAACAGGAAGACACAGTACTGGGCTAATGGTAAGATTCTTGGCAGTGTGGATGAGCAGAGAGATCTCGGTGCCCATGTACATAGATCCCTGAAAGTTGCCACTCAGGTTCAGAGGGTTGTTAAGAAGGCGTATGGTGTGTTAGCTTTTATTGGTAGAGGGATTGAGTTTCGGAGCCATGAGGTCATGTTGCAGCTGTACAAAACTCTGGTGCGGCCGCATTTAGAGTATTGCGTGCAATTTTGGTCACCGCATTATAGGAAGGATGTGGAAGCATTGGAAAGGGTGCAGAGGAGATTTACCAGAATGTTGCCTGGTATGGGGGGAAGATCTTATGAGGAAAGGCTGAGGGACTTGAGGCTGTTTTCATTAGAGAGAAGAAGGTTAAGAGGTGGCTTAATTGAGGCATACAAGATGATCAGAGGATTGGATAGGGTGGACAGTGAGAGCCTTTTTCCTCGGATGGTGATGTCTAGCACGAGGGGTCATAGCTTTAAATTGAGGGGAGATAGATATAAGACAGACGTCAGAGGTAGGTTCTTTACTCAGAGAGTAGTAAGGATGTGGAATGCCCTGCCTGCAACGGTAGTGGACTCGCCAACAGTAAGGGCATTCAAATGGTCATTGGATAGACATATGGACGATAAGGGAATAGTGTAAATGGGCTTTAGAGTGGTTTCACAGGTCGGCGCAACATCGAGGGCCAAAGGGCCTGTACTGCGTTGTAATGTTCTATGTTCTATGTTCTATGTATACATTCAGATTCTATTTCTGTATATGCTTTCTGATACAACTGCTTTATCTCTGAATCTTGCTGCTGAAATTCAACCAACTTGTTTGAGCTAAAGATATCCACTTCATCCACTACCTATTGTTCGGTATCAAATAGCTGATCAAATATGGTTTCTGATAACTGAACTTCAACCTCCCTATCGGCACTCCTCAAGTTCTCTTCCTCCTGTCTCAACCAATGGTTTTGTGATCTTGTCACCATACAACCAGGAAACACTCTAGGATATACTTCTGCAACACCTCAGCTGTTTGACTTTCCACTGGCTTTTCAACCACAGCAGGCTGCACACCCACCTGTGACCCAGCTATATCATTATCTAGGATAAATTGCAAGCCTGAAAAAGGTAATTTTTCTATTACTTCTACCTCCACTTCAGCACTTTTTACGGATTCTTTAACCTTACCTTTCATAGTGGCACATTGCTCCGTTCACCATTAATTCCACATATTACCACCTTTTATGGCAATACTTGTGCCAACTACATATCTCATTATCTCTCACTATTAATGATTGATTTGCTCCTGTACCCCTTAAGTTCTTAATTTCCTTACCTATGCCATCTTGTACACATGAGTAAACCTTACCCTCACAAAGAAAATCCTTAAAAAGTTCTGGTATCTGCTTATCAATCAACCTCTGAACAGGCTGTACACTCTGTTGTACCTCTTCCACTGGGACAATTATTTTTCTTCCCACTTAATAAACCCCACATCCTTATCTTGTTTTAACTAGTCTGTTTTCCTAGTAGTTTTCTTGAGCCACCTATACTGCACATGTCCAAATTTATTGCAATGAAATCACTTAAGTTTTCTTATCTCTCTTCCACTATCAAATGGTTTCCTTTTTACTCTGAGGCACACTCTCCTTAACATCACCAACTAAACCTCCTTTGCATTGACCATCTGTGAATTTCTCATTTTCCCAGTCTCTATCCTTCACAGACTGAAATTGATGTTGAGAAACAGACTTTTCTTTGTGAACTAATTCAAAATCATCTGCCAGTCCTGCTGCCAGTCTAGCAGTTTTAGCTCTTTGCTCTTCCACATGAGTTCTCACGACTGCAGAAAGTGAATCTGGTCTATTTTAAATGCTCTTACCCACCTATCAAAGGCATACCTGGTTGTTTCCTTAGATTTCTAAACTTTTGTCTGTAACCTTCTGGAACAAGTTCACATGCACTGCATATGGTTTTTCACATCTCATCATTATCCCCCGATACCTCTTCTGATAGTGATGCAAAAACCTCATTAGTTCTACCTACGACCGTGCTCGTCAGCCACCCCGCTAACAAGGTCAAACAGCATTTGCACAGCCAACCCCACTCAGCTCACAGCCATGGCGCCAAGGCACCTGGCCCCAAAGTTTGGAGATGCAGACCTGGGGACGCTCCTAGATGAGGTGAAGGCCAGGAGAGATGTCCTATTCCCCCAAAGGTACTGGAGGGTGAGTCATAGGGCAGCCAGTGCCGCCTGGGGCAAAATGGCAGCTTGGGCAGCATGACAAGGAGGACTGGCCTCCAGTGCCGCAAGAAGGTCAACGACCTACACTGGGCAGTGCAGGTCAGTTGACACCATGGCTCCCCCCACCCTGGCCTCCGAACTTTCCGCCCCCATGCAAGCAGACCCCCCAAACCTCCAAATCTTCCGTCAGCCCCCCGAAACCTCCCTTCACCATCAATCCCCACCGTACCTCCCCCCCCAACCACTGTGAATTGCATGTGTGACTAACGATGCCCTCTCTGTATCTCCACAGGAGAAGCTCGCCCACAATTGTCGGGAGAGGGCCCAGAGTGACAATGGGGTGCCAAGAATCCTCACGACCTTCGAGGAACGGGCCCTAGAGGTGATGGATGTGGCTGAGGACAGAGATGTCACCAGTGCGGAGGTTGCTGCACGCTGCAGAGATGAGGCTCCACCGGGCCACTCGGAGGACCTGACACATGTGAGTTGTTAATGCCCATCCCTCCCACTGACCACATGTCCATTTTCCCACAGGTCCTCCACCCAACAGTGCCAGCCCATCCAGGGTGGCCCGATCCCCTGCCTCCCGTGAGACCAATGCCACAATCGACCCATCACAGCTTTCATACCCACCCTCCACCAGTGCAGAGCCACACAGAGACGGGCAACTTTAGGCTCCTGGGGCACAATCTGGTGAGCACCACACAGTCACTGATACACATCAGGTGGAGGCAGTAATGCCCAGGTGAGACAGCACTCGGAGGTCTGCTGGATTCCAGGACTCAGCTGGGTCCCGCTAGATGCTGAGCTGAAGGATCAGACTATCCTGGAGCTGATGGAGATGTTAGGGAGCGGCCGGGACATTCAGAGGGAGATGTCAACGACACTGCGGCCGGTTCATAGGTGATTGGAGGAGTCCCTGAGGCTACGGGTGCCGGAGATGTCGCCGGCAATGTGTGGCACTGAGGCCAACACTGCTAGGGTGGCAACCGCAGTGGAGAGCTTGGTGCACAACGCCAACAGTATTAGTGGAGGCATCTAAGGCTTCACGCAGTCGGCCTCAGTAGAATGTCGGACTAGCTGGGGGATGTGACCTAGAACCAGGATGACCTTGATGAGGTCCTGGGGGACATATCCTTGCCTCAGATGGGCATGACTGAGGCATTGAGGAGCTTGTCCCAGTCACAGGTGGGCATTGCTGAGGCACTGCAGAGCATGTCCCAATCACTGAAGAGCTTTATAGAATTGTATAGAATCCCTATAGTGCAGAAGGAGGCCATTCGGCCCATCGAGTCTGCACTGACCCTTCGAATGAGCACTCTGCCATTTACAAGCGTCTACCCCTACCTAGTCACATAATCCCACAACCTAACCTGCACATCCCTGAACAGTAAGGGGCAATTTAGCATGGCCAATCCACCTAGCCTACACTACTTTGGACTGTGGGAGGAAACTGGAGCACTCGGAGGAAACCCACGCAGACACGGGGAGAATGTGCAGACTCCACACAGACAGTTACCCGAGACTGGAATTGAACCCGGGTCCCTGGCGCTATGAGGCAGCAGTGCTAACTACTGTGCCACCGTGACGCATCGCCGAGGGCGTCGACGCGATGGGCAGATATTGGGAAGCCGTCAGGGCTGAAAGAGCCAGATGATACAGGGGCAGCCGGAGCTCGATCCAGCTGCCTCTCTGTCCCGAGGTGAACCCCAGGGCCCGATGGGCACCGACTGGGAGGAGGGGGTGCTGCGTGCCTACCCAGACCTGTCCCATGGAGTGGGGCTGGTGGCCGTCAGCTCGCCCCGAGTTCCACCCCTCTGACGATGCTGCGTCTCGCAGCCAGCACATGGGACAGGGTGGCAAGGCTATGCATGTGCCATTGACAAGTGTGCCGGGGCCTCCGGCCCCAGAGCCCCCACAGCACGCCAGCCAGGGGCGTCAAAGACCATGGGGCAGAGTAAGCAACTGACTTCCTCCACCTCTGATGTGCATCCTGGGGGCACATCTAGATAGAATAGTAGAGCAAGGAAGGCAAAGCACGTTGGGGATCACTGAAAGGGCACTGGGAGAGTGGAGGAGGGGATTAGGTAGAGGCTGAGGAAGTGGTGGAGAGAGTGGAGCCGCACCATCTGAAGAGTGGGCCAATGTTGGACACTTGTGAAACATTAAAAACCCTTTACAACAAGCTGTATGATGCCTCTGTCATTTTCTTCCGCAATACGGGCCTACCTCCAAACCCTTGGCCCATCTCGCCAGCAATGCCCCCAACCATCCCCCTAGGCCCAACATGTATTGGTGATGGGTGTGAGCGGGCACTCGGCAGACATGCGGGGGTCCGACTATGGCATAGATTGAGGAGCACCAGCGCTCAGCTCTCTGCGGGTTATCATCACCCTCCTGCCCTCGACAGTGACCCACTGACGGTGCCAACACAGTCCCTGCACCCTGGATTGATGTAACACAGAATCTGGGTAGGTCGGAAATACAGGTGGGTGGGTGGGTAAGGTAGCGATGATGGACCAGGCCACATTCTATGTGAATCGGGCGAGTATGAGGGCCTCCCTGGCCCTCCGGGCTTGCCGGAACCTCACTGCTGCTGCCTGTCCTGCAGCTTCTGGTCCCCTGGTTCCTTCCTGGGATCATTCTCCAGCTGGTCCGGTGCCTCCTCCTCATCCTTGCCCTCGTCCTCATACTCCTCTTCCCCCTCCTCGGTGGCTACATGATCCTCATCCTCCTCCACCTCCAGTACGTCACCCCATTTCTGTGCCAGGCTGTGGAGGACACAGCAGACCACCACAAAGTGGACGACCCTCCGGGGGTGTACTGCATGGCACTATCAGAGCGGTCTAGGCATTGGAAGCGCATTTTAAACAGTCCAATGCACCGCTCAGTGGCAGCTCGAGTGGTCACATCGGCCTCATTATATTGGGTCTCTGCTTCAGTCTCTGACCTCTGTACTGCCCTCAGCGGTTACTCCCTATATCTCAGGAGCCAGCCGGCCATCCTGGGGTGTTCCTCAAAGAGTCCATGGATGTCTGACTGCCCAGGTTGTATCTGTTGTGAATTTGGAGACTTGAGGCATTCAGCATCAGGGTCCATTGGGCTGTCGGGATCAGAATCTGCCATGTCTTGTTGTATTGAGCGGATACTTCTGCGCCGCAGCTGGGATCGCTGGCTGCTGAGCGGTGGAGCGGATCTGCAGAGGGCTGTGTAGTGGCCATGCTTGGAGACATCAGCATCCTCTTGCCGGACATTGCCGCTTTAAGTGGGCGGAGCCACAATTCAGACACATCATGATGTTGACGTCAGCACATTCCGTGCGCCATCGCGCATGCGCAGTGTGGTCGTCCGACGTACGCACCTGCGCAGTCGGGTTTTCGGTTTCGTCGTCCACTCGGTCGTGGCGCGCATGCGTAGGGATCCGAGAAAAGTGTGCGAATCGGCCACTCTCCTCGATGCTCAGGACCTGCATCTGTGCAATGGCCTGCACCCTTTCTGTCTCGTGGGAGGCCAGCTTTGCAGGTTCTGCCGCCCTGATGTGGGAGTAACGATTCTTGGCATGCTCATGGACAACGCATGTCTCGATAGCGACAGAGAGGGTCAACTGTTTGATTTTAAGGAGCTGCTGCCGCAGGGGGTCGGAGTGGACCCCGAAAACAATCTGATCCTGGATCATGGAATCAGCCGTCAAGTCATAGTTACATGACTGCGCTAGGATGCGGAGATGGGTCAAGAAGGACTGAAAAGGTTCATCCTTACCCTGAAGCCTCTGCTGGAAGATGTACCGTTTAAAGCTCTCATTCACCTCAACGTCGCAGTGGCTGTCGAACTTCAGCAGGACTGTTTTGAATTTCGTCTCGTCTTTGCCGTTGGCGAACGTTCTTGGTCCTTTCAGAAGATTGTAGTTTAGTCGGGCAGCATGGTCGGCACGGGCTTGGAGGGCCGAAGGGCCTGTTCCTGTGCTGTACATTTCTTTGTTCTTTGAAAGCGAATTGTAGATATGGATGGCGAGGTCTCCCGCAGTGGAGAGAAATAGTGCCATCTTCCTGGCATCCGATGCTGCCTCGAGGTCGGAGGCCTCGCTGTACAAGAGGAACTTTTGCTTGAAGATTTTCCAGTTGGCGCCGAGGTTGCTGGAGATGTGGAGTTGCGGAGGAGGCTGGATGTTTTCCATTTCGCTGGATGGCTGCTTGCTGGTCTGATTCACTCGAGGTAGGTTCGTCAAGATCAATATCACTCTGGTACCATGATGTGTTCGGCAGGTTGGTTCGATGTGGACTGCACTCGATGCAGGGAAGTTAGAAACAGACGTCTAACACAGGAGAAGATCCAACACTGTTTTATTCAACTAGATGAACTGCTGTACATATTCAGCTGTGGGTCGACACTATACTGATCTGACTAGTGACCTTGTAGTAGCCTGACCAGACTTACTAGCTACCGCATGGTGTTTGTGCTTGCTAGCTCGTGGACTCTGACTGTCTCAGTCGCTGGGTCCCGAGAGGGTGGAAAACCTAATGCCCTCTGGCTTTATAGTGGCAGTGTCCTGTCTGGTGATTGGCTGTGCTGTGTTATATGCTTACTGGTCATCCTATGTGTCAATCACTGCCTGTCTGCATCTCATTATATACATGACTGGATATTATGACATCTCCCCCTTTTTTCTTTGAGTTAAATAAATACTGAGGTGTGTATATATATATATATGCCTGACTATATACAAACGGTGATTGAACAAACGTATATACATGGGAAGGTGTCGATAGTGCAGATACATGGCAAACTAAGCAATATTTACTAAAATAAAGTCGATGGATTCAGTCACAAAAATTTACATAAGTTAATGTCGACAGATTCAGTCTTTGTGGCGGGCGACGAATTCTTGTCGATCGCGCAGAGGTGGATCAGGAGCCACCTGCACGTGGAGAGGTGGGATCGCTGCCATTGCGGTGGTCGCGTGGGCCAGCAGGATCGCTGGCAGATCGGTGGCCTCGTGGCAGGGTACGTCCGGAGGAAGCATGATAGCCGGCAGAGCACTGCGGTCAGTTGGTGGGCGTAGAACTCTTCGCAATGCCCGTCTGTTGCGCCGTAGCAGGGAGCCATCAGCCATGCGAACAGTAAAAGACCTTGGGGCAACTTGTTTGACAACAGCAGCTGTGGCTGACCAACCGCACTCAGGCAACTGGACGCGAACATGATCGGCCGGAGCCAGCTCAGGTAAATCCGTGGCATGAGCATCATATGTGGCCTTCTGTTGGGCCCGGGACTGCTGCACTTTTTGTAGTATCGTGAGGTGGTCAAGGTCTGGAACATGGATGGCTGGAACTGTGGTCCTCAGAGTGCGATTCATGAGCATCTGCGCTGGAGACAACCAAGTGGACAGTGGGGTTGCCCTGTATGTCAGCATTGTCAGGTTGAAGTCGGAGCCTGAATCTGCAGCTTTGCACAGCAACCGCTTAACAATATGGACCCCTTTCCCGGCCTTCCCGTTTGATTGCAGGTAGTAGGGACTGGAGGTAACGTGACGGAAGTTGTAGGACTGTGCATAATCAGATCAGTCTTGGCTGTAAAAGCATGGACCATTGTCGCTCATTATCATGAGCGGTATCCCGTGCCTGGCGAACCTTTCTTTGCAGGCTTTGATGACCGCCTTCGATGTGAAGTTGAACAGTTTCACCACATCTGGGTAACTGGAGAAGTAGTCGACCAGGAATACGTAGTCACGCCCCATGGCATGAAAAAGGTCTCCACCTACTTTGGACCACGGAGAGGTCACGATTTCAAAGAACAAAGAACAACAAAATGTACAGCACAGGAACAGGCCCTTCGGCCCTCCAAGCCCGTGCCGACCATACTGCCCGACTAAACTACGATCTTCTACACTTTGTGGGTCCGTATCCCTCTATTCCCATCCTATTCATGTATTTGTCAAGTTGCCCCTTAAATGTCACTATCGTCCCTGCTTCCACCACCTCCTCCGGTAGCGAGTTCCAGGCACCCACTACCCTCTGTGTAAAAAACTTGCCTCGTACATTGTGGTAGTATGTATTGGGGGTCATGTGGGACTGGAAGCCCTAATGTCATTGGCTGACAGATCCCGGGTCCTGGTTGGCCGTTGACCTCTAGCTCCGCCCTGAAGGCAGAGTATAAGAAGCCGGAGTCCTCCCCCGCAGGCCATTCTACTATTGAGCTGCGGGGGAACAGACACGCTTAATAAAGCCTCATCGACTTCACTCTATTCGTCTCACGGAGTCTTTGTGCGCTACAATTTATTAAGCATGCCTAAAAAGGACTATGGAGCTCAGGATCATTCCGGAATGCCTGAGGATCAGCCCCCACGCAGTGAACGCGGCAGCAGCCTTCAAGCACTGGCAGACTTGCTTGGAGGCCTACCTCAGAACGACCACCGGCCGGGTCACAGAAGACCAAAAACTACAGGTCCTGCACTCGAGGGTGAGCACGGAGATCTTCTCCCTCATCGAAGACTCGGAGGATTTCCAGACGGCGTTCGCAGCACTGAAAAGTCTCTATGTCCGCCCAGTCAACCAAATCTACGCTCGCTACCAGCTCGCGACGAGGCGGCAAGGTCCCGGAGAATCGATGGACGAATTCTACGCCGCGCTGCTGATTTTGGGACGAGCCTGCAGCTGCCCTTCGGTGAACGCAAATGAACACACGGACATGTTAATGCGCGATGCTTTTGTGGCAGGTATGAATTCCTCCCAAATAAAGAACAAAGAAATGTACAGCACAGGACCAGGCCCTTCGGCCCTCCAAGCCCGTGCCGACCATACTGCCCGACTAAACTACAATCTTCTACACTTCCTGGGTCCGTATCCTTCTATTCCCATCCTATTCATATATTTGTCAAGATGCCCCTTAAATGTCCCTATCGTCCCTGCTTCCACTACCTCCTCCGGTAGTGAGTTCCAGGCACCCACTACCCTCTGCGTAAAAAACTTGCCTCGTACATCTACTCTAAACCTTGCCCCTCTCACCTTAAACCTATGCCCCCTAGTAATTGACCCCTCTACCCTGGGGAAAAGCCTCTGACTATCCACTCTGTCTATGCCCCTCATAATTTTGTATACCTCTATCAGGTCGCCCCTCAACCTCCTTCGTTCCAGTGAGAACAAACCGAGTTTATTCAATCGCTCCTCATAGCTTATGCCCTCCATACCAGGCAACATTCTGGTAAATCTCTTCTGCACCCTCTCTAAAGCCTCCACACCCTTCTGGTAGTGTGGCGACCAGAATTGAACACTATACTCCAAGTGTGGCCTAACTAAGGTTCTATACAGCTGCAACATGACTTGCCAATTCTTATACTCAATGCCCCGGCCAATGAAGGCAAGCATGCCGTATGCCTTCTTGACTACCTTCTCCACCTGTGTTGCCCCTTTCAATGACCTGTGGACCTGTACTCCTAGATCTCTTTGACTTTCAATACTCTTGAGGGTTCTACCATTCACTGTATAGTATATAAATCCGCCAAAGACTTCTAGAAAGAGAGTCGCTAGGACTCTCAGAGGCACGGGCCCTAGCAGCCTCCCTAGACGTGGCCGCGCGTAATACCCGCGCCTATGGCCCCGACCGCGCGGCAGCCCATTGGGCTCTGTACATACCCGTCGCGACAACCCCCCCCCCCCCCCCCCGGACACCCCACAGGCTTGCGCGGTACAAACGCCAAGTCGCACCAGGGGCGCCCATTGTTATTTCTGCGGCCAGGCGAAACACCCCCGACAGCGCTGCCCGGCCCGCGCAGCTATCTGCAAGAGCTGCGGGAAAAAGGGCCATTACGCGCTTGTGTGCCGGTCCCGCGAGGTCGCCGCTGTCCCGGGAGAACAGAGAGCCCTGCAAGCCGTTTACGCGCCCCAACCCCCCCCCAGTACGCCATGTACGACCCGCAGGCGCAGCCGCTCTGGGTCCCGACCACCGCGGTCCCGGGAGAACAGGGAGCCCTGCACGCCGCTTACGCTCCCCAACCCCCCTCCCCGCACCCCATGTATGACCCGCCGGCGCTACCGCTTTGGGTCCCGGCCACCACTCTCCACGGAGAAGAGGGAGTGTTGCGCGTCCCTAACGCCCCCCTAACCCCCACCCCGCGCCCCACGTCTGACCCTCCGGCGCCACCAACTTGGGTCCCGACCACCGCTGTCCCCGGTGAGGGAGCTCCACGCGGTCCTAGCGCTCCCCAGCCCCCCCAGCGCCCCATGTGCGACCCGCAGACGCCACCATTTTGGGTCCCGGCCACCACGAGGGGAGGAAGGGCGCCGCCATCTTGGACCGCCCCAGACCTGTACGACGCGTGGGGGTGGCCATTTTGTCCACCCCCGCCGCCATCTTGTGACTCCCCAGCCACGTGCGATGTATGGGGGCGGCCATTTTGTCCATCCCCGACGCCATCTTGGACGGCAACAACGGACCCCACTCCACTACTACAACCATGTCTCGCTTCAATTACGCTCGATCAAGCACGGCCCCGGACACTCCAGATGACGACGACAACGGTGCTAATAAACGGCCACGAGATACCATGCCGAGTCGACTCCGGGAGCACGGAGAGCTTTATCCACCCCGACACGGTAAGACGCTGTTCCTTGACCACCTATCCCAGCGCACAAAAGATTTCCCTAGCTGCAGGATCCCACTCCGTACAGATCCAAGGATTCTGCCTAGTTACCCTAACGGTGCAGGGGAGGGAGTTCAAAAACTACAAACTAAACGTCCTTCCCCAACTCTGTGCCCCCACCTCACTGGGATTAGATTTCCAATGCAATCTACAGAGCCTTACGTTCAAATTCGGCGGCCCAATACCCCCACTCACTATCTGCGGCCTCGCAACCCTCAAGGTGCAACCCCCGTCCTTGTTTGCGAACCTCACCCCGGATTGCAAACCCGTCGCCACTAGGAGCAGATGGTACAGCGCCCAGGACCGGACCTTCATTCGGTCCGAAGTCCAGCGGCTACTAAAGGAGGGCATAATCCAGGCCAGCAATAGTCCCTGGAGAGCACAGGTGGTAGTAGTGAAGACAGGGGAGAAAGAAAGGATGGTCATAGACTATAGTCAGACCATCAACAGGTACACACAACTAGACGCGTACCCTCTCCCCCGCATATCCGACATGGTCAATCGGATTGCCCAATATAAAGTCTTCTCCACCGTGGACCTCAAGTCCGCCTACCATCAGCTCCCCATCCGCCCAAGTGACCGCAAGTACACAGCCTTCGAGGCAGACGGGCGAATATACCATTTCCTAAGGGTCCCTTTTGGCGTCACAAACGGGGTCTCTGTCTTCCAACGGGAGATGGACCGAATGGTTGATCAACATGGGTTGCGGGCCACGTTCCCGTATCTCGACAATGTAACCATCTGCGGCCACGACCAGCAGGACCACGACGCCAACCTCCAAAAATTCCTCCAGACCGCCAAAGCCTTGAACCTCACGTACAACGAGGACAAGTGCGTTTTTAGCACCAATCGGCTAGCCATTCTGGGCTACGTAGTGCGCAATGGGATAATAGGCCCCGACCCCGAACGTATGCGCGCCCTCATGGAATTCCCCCTCCCGCACTGCCCAAAAGCCCTGAAACGCTGCCTGGGGTTCTTTTCATACTACGCCCAGTGGGTCCCCCAGTACGCAGACAAGGCCCGCCCCCTAATACAGACCACGACCTTCCCTCTGTCGACAAAGGCTTGCCAGGCCTTCAGCCGCATCAAAGCGGATATCGCAAAGGCCACGATGCGCGCCATCGACGAGTCCCTCCCCTTCCAGGTCGAGAGCGACGCCTCCGACGTAGCTCTAGCGGCCACCCTTAACCAAGCGGGCAGACCCGTAGCCTTTTTCTCCCGGACCCTCCACGCCTCAGAAATCCGCCACTCCTCAGTGGAAAAGGAAGCCCAAGCCATAGTGGAAGCTGTGCGACATTGGAGGCATTACCTGGCCGGCAGGAGATTCACTCTCCTCACGGACCAACGGTCGGTAGCCTTCATGTTCGATAATGCACTGCGGGGCAAAATCAAAAACGACAAGATCTTAACGTGGAGGATCAAGCTCTCCACCTTCAACTACGAGATTTTGTATCGTCCCGGAAAGCTGAACGAGCCGTCCAATGCCCTATCCCGCGGCACATGTGCCAATGGACAAATTAACCGCCTCCAAACCCTCCACGAGGACCTCTGCCACCCGGGGGTCACTCGGTTTTTACACTTCATCAAGTCCCGCAATCTCCCATACTCTTTAGAGGAGGTCCGTACAGTCACAAGGGACTGCCACATCTGCGCGGAATGCAAACCGCATTTTTTCAGGCCGGATGGAGCGCACCTGATTAAGGCTTCCCGCCCCTTTGAACGCCTTAGTCTCGATTTCAAAGGGCCCCTCCACTCCACCGACCGCAACGCATATTTTCTTAATGTGGTGGACGAATACTCCCGCTTCCCTTTTGCCATTCCCTGCTCTGACATGACCGCGGCCACAGTCATTAAAGCCCTGAACAGCATCTTCACACTGTTCAGTTACCCCGCATACGTCTACAGCGACAGGGGGTCCTCTTTCATGAGTGACGAGCTGCGCCAGTTCCTGCTCAGTAAGGGCATAGCCTCAAGCAGGACGACCAGCTACAACCCCAGGGGGAACGGGCAAGTAGAGAGGGAGAACGGCACGGTCTGGAAGGCCGTCCTACTGGCCCTACGGTCCAGGGACCTCCCAGTTTCACGGTGGCAGGAGGTCCTCCCGGACGCTCTCCACTCCATCCGGTCGTTATTATGTACGTGCACTAATCAAACGCCTCATGAGCGTCTCCTTGTCTTCCCTAGGAGGTCCTTCTCTGGAACGTCGCTGCCGACCTGGCTGGCGGCCCCAGGACCCATCTTGCTCTAGTAATTGACCCCTCCAGCCCGGGGAAAAGCCTCTGACTATCCACTCTGTCTATGCCCCTCATAATTTTGTAGACATCTATCAGGTCACCCCTCAACCTCCTTCGTTCCAGTAAGAACAAATCGAGTTTATTCAACCGCTCCTCATAGCTAATGCCCTCCATACCAGGCAACATTCTGGTCAATCTCTTCTGCACCCTCTCTAAAGCCTCCACATCCTTCTGGTAGTGTGGCGACCAGAATTGAACACTATACTCCAAGTGTGGCCTAACTAAGGTTCTATACAGCTGTAACATGACTTGCCAATTCCTATACTCAATGCTCCGCCAATGAAGGCAAGCATGCCGTATGCCTTCTTGACTACCTTCTCCACCTGTGTTGCCCCTTTCAGTGACCTGTGGACATGTACTCCTAGATCTCTCTGACTTTCAATACTCTTGAGGGTTCTACCATTCACTGTATATTCCCTACCTGCATTAGACCTTCCAAAATGTATAACCTCACATTTGTCCGGATTAACCTCCATCTGCCATCTCTCCGCCCAAGTCTCCAAACAATCTAAATCCTGCTGTATCCCCTGACAGTCCTCATCGCTATCCGCAATTCCACCAACCTTTGTGTCGTCTGCAAACTTACGAATCAGACCAGTTACATTTTCCTCCAAATCATTTATATATACTACAAACAGCAAAGGTCCCAGCTCTGATCCCTGTGGAACACCACTGGTCTCAGCCCTCCAATTAGAAAAGCATCCTTCCATTGCTACTCTCTGCCTTCTATGACCTAGCCAGTTCTGTATCTACCTTGCCAGCTCACCCCTGATCCTGTGTGTCTTCACCTTTTGTACTAGTCTACCATGAGGGGCCTTGTCAAAGGCCTTACTGAAGTCCATATAGACAACATCCACTGCCCTACCTGCATCAATCATCTGTGTGACCTCCTTGAAAAACTCTGTCAAGTTAGTGAGACACGACCTCCCCTTCACAAAACCATGCTGCCCCTCACTAATACGTCCATTTGCTTCCAAATGGGAATAGATCCTGTCTCGAAGAATTCTCTCCAGTAATTTCCCTACCACTGACGTAAGGCTCACCGGCCTGTAGTTCCCTGGATTATCCTTGCTACCCTTCTTAAACAGAGGAACAACATTGGCTATTCTCCAGTCCTCCGGGACATCACCTGAAGACAGTGAGGATCCAAAGATTTCTGTCAAGGCCTCGGCAACTTCCTCTCCAGCCTCCTTCAGTATTCTGGGGTAGATCCCATCAGGCCCTGGGGACTTATCTACCTTAATATTTTTTAAGACACCCAACACCTTGTCTTTTTGGATCTCAATGTGACCCAGGCTATCTACACACCCTTCTCCAGACTCAACATCAACCAATTCCTTCTCTTTGGTGAATACTGATGCAAAGTATTCATTTAGTACCTCGCCCATTTCCTCTGGCTCCACACATAGATTCCCTTGCCTATCCTTCAGTGGGCCAACCCTTCCCCTGTCTACCCTCTTGCTTTTTATGTACGTGTAAAAAGCCTTGGGATTTTCCTTAACCCTATTTGCCAATGACTTTTCGTGACCCCTTCTAGCCCTCCTGACTCCTTGCTTAAGTTCCTTCCTACTTTCCTTATATTCCACGCAGGCTTCGTCTGTTCCCAGCCTTTTAGTCCTGACAAATGCCTCCTTTTTCTTTTTGACGAGGCCTACAATATCTCTCGTTATCCAAGGTTCCCCAAAATTGCCGTATTTATCTTTCTTCCTCACAGGAACATGCCGGTCCTGAATTCCTTTCAACTGACACTTGGAAGCCTCCCACATCTCGTGCTGTTGCAGTGTTTCCTTGGGTTGAGCCGGTTGAAACTTCTGACAGGTGGGGCAGTTGAGGACCGTGTTGGTAATATCCTGGTTAATGCCCGGCCAGTAAACCGCCTCCCGAGCTCTGCGACGGCATTTCTCAACTCCAATGTGACCCTCATGGAGTTGATCCAGCAACATAGCCTGCGTGCTTTGAGGAATAACGATCCTGTCGAGTTTCCGAAGGATTCCCTCCACAACCGTCAGCTTGTCTTTAACATGAAAGAATTGGGGACATTGTCCCTTCTGCCAGCCATGGGTAAGGTGCTGCATCACACGCTGCAGTAAAGGATCCTTGGCCGTTTCCTACGAATTTGGACCACCCGTTCGTCAGAGGCTGGGAGGTTTTTTGGCACACAATTGCACTTGTGCTTCTATGTGGCAGATGAAGTCACCTTGTTCCCATGGTGTGGTGATGGACCGGGATAGGACATCTGCAATGATCAGCTCTTTGCCTGGCGTGTAGACAAGTTCGAAGTCATAGCGGTGGAGTCGAAGAAGCATTTGCTGTAACCGAAGTGTCATGTCATTTAAATCCTTCTGGATTATGTGGACTAGAGGCCTGTGGTCCATTTCCACTGTGAATTCCGGCAGGCCGTAAACGTAGTCATGAAATTTGACTATTCCTGCCAGGAGACCCAGACACTCCTTTTCGATCTGGGCATACCGTTGCTCAGTGGGCGTCATGGACCTGGAGGCATATGCCACTGGAGCCCAGGACGAGGAGTCATCTCACTGGAGGAGCACCGCCCCAATGCCGTCCTGGCTTGCATCAGTCGATATCTTGGTTTCCTTGGTTGGGTCGAAGAACGCTAGAACTGGGGCTGTGGTGAGCTTCGCCTTCAGCTCACGCCATTCCGCTTCATGTGTGGGCAGCCACAGGAATTCCGTTGACTTCTTGACGAGATGGCGGAGGGCCGTGGTGTGGGATGCCATATTGGGAATGAATTTCCCGAGAAAGTTAACCATCCCGAGGAAGCGGAGGACCGCCTTCTTGTCCTCCGGGGTCTTCATGGCGTTGATCGCCAAGACCTTGTCGGCGTCTGGCCGCACACCCTGCCGCGAGATGTGGTCGCCTAGAAACTTTACATCAGATTGACCAAATGAGCACTTGGCCCTGTTGAGCTGGAGACCATGTTCATGAATTCGCTGGAAGACCTGCTTGAGGCGAGCGATGTGTTCCTGGGGCGTTGTGGACCAGATGATCACGTCGTCCACGTATACTCGTATACTCGATGCCCTCCATCACCTGCTCCATGGTGCGATGAAACACTTCGGAAGCAGATATGATACCGAAAGGCATACGGTTGTATCAGTAGCGGCCGAACGGGGTGTTGAACGTGCACAGCTTGCGACTGAACGCGTCCAGCTGTATTTGCCAAAAACCCCAGGAGGCGTCCAGCTTAGTGAAGAATTTGGAATGAGCCATCTCACTGGTTAGCTCTTCACACTTCGGGACCGGGTAGTGCTCCCGCATAATGTTGCGGTTTAGATCCTTGGGATCAATGCAAATGCGGAGCTCCCCTGAGGGCTTCTTGACGCAGACCATGGAGCTGACGCAGTCTGTTGGCTCCGTGACCTTCGAGATGATGCCCTGGTCTTGGAGGTCCTGTAGTTGCTTTTTCAGATGATCCTTGAGGGGCGCCGGCACCCGGCGTGGTGCATGGATGACAGGGGTGTCGTTCAGCTTGAGCAGTATTTTGTATCAGTACAGGAGCATGCCCATTCCATCGAATACACTGTGGTACTGCATGATAATGTTGTCTATGTCGGCTTGCAAATTTCCATCGGGCGAGGCCGTCGCCGGTGATGATGACATGGTGTGGACTCGCTGAACCAGGTTCAGGAGCTTGCAGGCGTGAACACCGAGCAGGGACGCCCTGTCAGGCCTGACGATTTCAAATCGTAACGTTGCCTTGATGGCCTTGTTGGATACCCCTAGTTGACACGAGCCACTGGCAGCTATGGCATTGCCATTGTAGTTAAGGAGCTGGCAGGCTGGTGGAAAAATGCTTGGTCGGGCCCGGATGGTGTCGAGGTCGGATTGTGAGATGAGGTTCGCAGACACGCCGGTGTCCAGTTTAAATCGGATGCGAGCCTTGTTAACTGTGAGGACAGCACACCACTCGTCGTTGGGATCCACACTGAGGAGCGAGAGGCGATGCGCAGGTGTGGTGGAGGCCAGCTCATGTGTGGTTATGATGCCCACCTGATTTGGAGACTTGAGGCAGTCAGCATCAGGGTCCGTTGGGCTGTCGGGATCAGAATCTGGCATGCCTTGAAAAGCAGCGAGTTTCAATATTGAGTGCCGGCTCAGATAAATAAATACATAATATAAAAATTCAAAAACAACCACAAAACCTTCCAAACTGTGCTTGAAATTGTTTAATAAGGAACAATCCTAGCAAAGCTCTCTTACATTGATAGAGTTAATCTGTGGCATGCGTTCATGATGGCAGAACCAGAAGTAGGCGGCACTTCCATTCTCGTGTCAGGAGCCAGCTCCGCAAGATAGATTGTCAAAGGCGAATATCTTCAGAAACATTCAAGTCATGAGTAAATGTTGCAATGAACAAAAGAACAAAGAAAATTACAGCACAGGAACAGACCCTTCGGCCCTCCCAGCCTGCGCTGAACCAGATCCTTTATCTAAACCTGTCACCCATTTTCCAAGGATCTACTTCCCTCTGTTCCCCGCCCGTTCATATATCTGTCTCGATGAATCTTAAATGATGCTCTCGTGCCCGCCTCTACCACCTCCGCTGGCAAAGCGTTCCAGGCACCCACCACCCTCTGCGTAAAAAACTTTCCACGCACATCTCCCTTAAACTTTCCCCCTCTCATCTTGAAATCGTGACCCCTTGTAATTGACACCCCCACTTGGAAAAAGCTTGTTGCTATCCACCCTGTCCATACCTCTCATAATTTAATAGACCTCATTCAGGTCCCCCCTCAACCTCCGTCTTTCCAACGAAAACAATCCTAATCTACTCAACCTTTCTTCATAGCTAGCACCCTCCATACCAGACAACATCCTGGTGAACCTTCTCTGCACCCTCTCTAAAGCATCCACATCCTTCTGGTAATGTGGCGACCAGATCAGCACGCAGTATTCCAAATGTGGCCTAACCAAAGTCCTATACAACTGTGACCTGCCGACTCTTGTACTCAATACCCCATCCGATGAAGGCAAGCATGCTGTATGCCTTTTTGACCACTCTATCGACCTGCGTTGCCACCTTCAGGGTACAATGGACCTAAACTCCCAGATCTCTCTGTACATCAATTTTCCCCAGGACTCTTCCATTGACCGTATAGTCCGCTCTTGAACTGGATCTTCCAAAATGCATCACCTCGCATTTGCCTGGATTGAACTCCATCTGCCATTTCTCTGCCCAACTCTCCAATCTATTTATATTTTGCTGTATTCTCTGACAGTCCTCCTCGCTACCTGTAACTCCACCAATCTTAGTATCACCTGCAAACTTTCTAATCAGACCACCTATACCTTCGTCCAGATCATTTATGTATATCACAAACAGCAGTGGTCCGAGCACGGATCCCTGTGGGACACCACTAGTCACCTTTCTCCATTTTGAGACACTCCCTTCCACCACCACTCTCTGTCTCCTGTTGCCCAGCCAGTTCTTTATCCATCTAGCTAGTACACCCTGAACCCCATACGACTTCACTTTTTCCATCAACCTGCCATGGGAAACTTTATCAAACGCCTTACTGAAGTCAATGTATATGACATCTACAGCCCTTCCCGCATCAATTAACGTTGTCACTTCCTCAAAGAATTCTATTAGGTTTGTAAAACATGACCTTCCCTGCACTAAACCATGCTGCCTATCACTGATAAGTCTGTTTTCTTCCAAATGTGAATCAATCCTATTCCTCAGTATCTTCTCCAACAGTTTGTCTACCACTGACGTCAAGCTCACAGGTCTATAATTACCTGGATTATCCCTGCCACCCTTCTTAAACTAAGGGACAACATTAGCAATTCTCCAATCCTCCGGGACGTCACCCGTGCTCAAGGATGCTACAAAGATATCTGTTAAGGCCCCAGCTATTTCTTCCTTCGGTAACCTGGGATAGATCCCATCCGGACCTGGAGACTTGTCCACCTTAATGCCTTTTAGAATACCCAGAACTTGCCCCTTCCTTATGCCGACTTGACCAAGAGTATTTAAACATCCATCCTTAGCCTCAACATCCGTCATGTCCCTCTCCTTGGTGAATACCAATGCAAAGTACTCATTAAGAATCTCAGCCATTTCCTCTGACTCCACACATAAATTCCATCTTTTGCCTTTGAGTGAGCCAATCCTTTCTCTAGTTACCCTCTTGCTCCTTATATACGAATAAAAGGCTTTGGGATTTTCCTTTACCCTGTTAGCCAAAGATATTTCATGACCCCTTTTAGCCCTCTTTATTGCGCGTTTGAGATTTGTCCTCCTTTCCTGATATTCCTCCAAAGCTTCATCAGATTTAAGTCGCCTAGATCTTATGTATGCTTCCTTTTTCATCTTAGCTAGTCTCACAATTCCACCCGTCATCCATGGTTCCCTAATCTTGCCATTTCTATCCCTCATTTTCACAAGGACATGTCTGTCCTGCACCCTAATCAACCTTTCCTTAAAAGACTCCCACATTTCAAATGTGGATTTACCCTTAAAGAGCTGCTCCCAATCCACATTCTCTAGCTCCTGCCGAATTTTGTTTTATTTGGCCTTTCCCCAATTTAGCACTCTTCCTTTAGGCCCACTCTCGTCTTTGTCCATGAGTATTCTAAAATTTACGGAATTGTGATCGCTATTCCCAAAGTAATCACCGGCTGAAACTTCAACCACCTGGCCGGGATCATTCCCCGATACCAGGTCCAGTATGGCCCCTTCCCAAGTTGGACTATTTACATACTGCTCTAAAAAAACTCTCCCGGATGCTCCTTACAAATTCTGCTCCATCTACGCCTCCAACACTACATGAGTCCCATTCAATGTTGGGGAAGTTAAAATCTCCCATCACGACCACCCTATTGCTCCTACATTTTTCTATAATCTGTCTACATATTTGTACCTCTACTTCACGCTCGCTTTTGGGAGGCCTGTAGTAAAGTCCCAACAATGTTAGTGCACCCTTCCTATTTCTTAGCTCTACCCATATTGCCTCAGTGCTCGAATCCCCCATCGTGCCCTCCTTAATCAAAGCTGTGATATCATCTCTGACCAGTAATGCAACTCCGCCACCCCTTTTATCCCCCTCTCTATCCCTCCTGAAGCATCTATACCCTGGGATATTTAGTTGCCAATATTGCCCTTCCCTCAACCTATTCTCCGTAATACCAATAACATCATATTCCCAGGTACTAATCCAAGCCCTAAATTCATCTGCCTTACCTGCTACACTTCTCGCATTGAAACAAATGCACCTCAGACCACCTGTCCCTTTGCGTTCATCATCTCTTCCCTGTCTACTCTTCCCCTTAGTCACATTGAATTTATTATCTAGTACCTTACTGGCTTTAGTTGCTGCCTCTTTACTGACCTCTAACTTCCTAATCTGGTTCCCATCCCCCTGCCACATTAGTTTAAAACCTCCCCAACAGTGTTAGCAAAAGACATTGGTTCCAGTCCTGCCCAGGTGTAGACCATCCGATTTGTAATGGTCCCACCGCCCCCAGAACCGGTTCCAATGTCCCAGAAATCTGAATCCCTCCCTCCTGCACCATCTCTCAAGCCACGTATTCATTCTGACTATTCTTGAATTTCTACTCTGACTGTCTCGTGGCACTGGTAGCAATCCTGAGACTACTACCTTTGAGGTCCTACTTTTGAACTTATCTCCTAACTCCCTAAATTCTGATTGTAGGACCTCATCCCGTTTTTTACCTATATCATTGGTGCTTTTATGCACCACAACAACTGGCTGTTCACCCTCCCCCTTCAGTATGTCCTGCAGCCGATCTGAGGAATCCTTGACCCGTACACCCGGGAGGCAACATAGCATTCGGGAGTCTCATTTTCGACCACAGAAACGCCTGCCTACTCCCCTTACGATTGAATCCCCTATGACTATAGCCCTGCCAGTCTTTTTCCCGCCCTTCTGTGCAGCAGAGCCAGCCACGGTGCCATGAGCCTGGCTACGACTGCCTTCCCCTGGTGAGTCATCTCCCCCAACAGTATCCAAAATGGTATACCTGTTTTGGAGGGAGATGAATGCAGGGGACACCTGCACTGCCTTCCTGCTCTTTCTCTGCCTTTTGGTCACCCATTCCCTGTCTCCCTCACCAACCCTAATCTGCAGTGTGACCAACTCACTGAACGTGCTATCCATGACCTCCTCAGCATCGCGGATGCTCCAAAGTGAGTCCATCCGCAGCTCCAGAGCCGTCATGCGGTCTAACAGGAGCTGCAGCTGGACACATTTCCCACACATGAAGGAGTCAGGGGCATTGGCCGCGTCCCTGAACTCCCACATTGAGCACGAGGAGCATAACACGGGTCTGGGATCTCCTGCCATTTTTACACTTTACCTTAACTGATTACAAATATAATATCAAATAATGAATAAGTTAAAGGAATAAGGATTTTACTGACCAATCACAATACTTACCAACTCACGAAGAGTTACATTTCTCCCAGCTACTTACCTTCCCAACAGACCCCTGGCCACTGCTCCCGTGGAAAATCTGAAGGCCGCTTCTCCTGCAAGGTAAGTTTTCAAAGGGTAAACTTACCTTCCCGACAGATCCCTGGCCACTGATCCCGCTGAAAATCTGAAGCTATAACTTGCGGATAAAAGAAAAAGAAAAGAGAGAGCTTACCTGATATTCACTCACCCCCTTAGGTTAGAAGAGGTGGGAGGGTGGGAGACACTACAAGTGCAGTGTCTCGGGTTTAGCAACCGCCCAACTTAAATAGAGGTAAAAATCAAACACTTAAGCACCTACCTGATTCCCAAGCTGCACTCCGGCTCCCTCTCTCTCTCCCGCTCCCAGAAGTGAAGGCCGCTGGAACCCGGGGGCAAGTTTAAACACCTACCTGAATCCCAGCTGCACTCGCTGCGCTCCGGCTCCCTCTTACTCTCCAGCTCCTGAAAATGAAGGCTGTTGGAACCTGGGGGCAAGTTTAAACACCTACCTGAATCCCAAGCTGCACTCGCTGCGCTCCGGCTCCCTCTCTCTCTCCCGCTCCCGGAAATGAAGGCCGCTGGAACCTGGGGGTAAGTTTAAACACCTACCTGAATCCCAAGCTGCACTCACTGTGCTCCGGCTCCCTCTCTCTCTCCCGCTCCCGGAAATGAAGGCCGCTGGAATCTGGCGGCAAGTTTAAACACCTACCTGAATCCCAAGCTGCACTCGTTGCGCTCCGGCTCCCTCTTTCTCTCCCGCTCCCGGAAATGAAGGCTGCTGGAACCTGGGGGCAAGTTTAAACACCTACCTGAATCTCAAGCTGCACTCCGGCTCCCTCTCTCTCTCCCGCTCCCGGCAATGAAGGCCACTGGAACCTGGGGGCAAGTTTAAACAACTACCTGAATCCCAAGCTGCACTCGCTGCACTCTGGCTCCCTCTCTCTCTCCCGCTCCCGGAAAAAAAAAGGGAAAAGTTAGAGTCTTAATGGACCAAATGACTCATCAATTTCTCATCTGTGATTTTCTTGTGATGTGGGGATTAATTGCCGTCAGATTGGTAAACCCTCACCTCTGGCTTCGAAGGTTGTAGATTCCAGTCCCAGTCCAGAAGCTTGAGGACAAAATCTAGACAGTGCTGCACTGAGGGAGATTGACATTGTATAAGGTGTTGGTGAGACCACATCTGGGGTATTGTGTTCAGTTTTGGTCTCATTATTTGAAGAAGAATGTGGTGGCATTGGAAGCAATTCAGAGGAGGTTCATCAGATTGATTCCGGGGATGAAGGAGTTGACATGTGAGGAGAGATACTCGCTGAGGTTTAGAAGGATGAGGGCAGATCTGATCGAGGTATATAAAATACTAAAAGAGATTGTTAAAGTAAACAAAGTAAACATAGACCAAATGTTCCCCCTTGTGGGGAATTCTAGAACAAGAGATCACAGATATAGGTTGAGAGGTGGTAGATTTAGAACTGAGATGAGGAGGAACTACTTCTCGCAGAGGGCGGTGAATTTGTGCAACTCCTTATCTCATAGTGCGGTGGAATCGAGTCGTTAAATGGTTTCAACAAGGAGAGATAGATATATTTCTTATTTAAAAAAATAGTTTAAAGGTATATGGGCATCAGACTGGGAGGTGGAGGAGGTGGATTTGGGACCAGGAAGAGATCAGCCATGATCTAATTGAATGGCGGAGCAGGCTCGAGGGGCTGAATTGCCTCGTACTGCTCCTAATTCCTATGTCTGTACATTGTCAACGGTGCCATCTTTTGGATGAGATGTTCAACCATGTGCCCACCTGCCCTCTCAGGTGGGGGAGAAAGATTCCATGGCAGAAACGTGGACAAAGCAGCTCCTCCAATGTTCTGGCCAATATTTATTTTACAATTAACGTCACTAAAATCCAGATTATCCCCCTCATGTTAAAAACATTCTGGATATCCTTGTAATCCATTAAAATTCCTCATCTACCAGCTGTTACATCCTCAACAAATTCCATAAGGTTTGTGGAGCACAGTCAGCCATTTTGAAAGATATGGTGGTTATTTCTTACAATATTTTCTGTATTTGGAACCTGGTAATTTTAACCATTAATTAAAATCTCTCAAGATTCCACCAGAGATGTTAAACTAACTGCTTCGGAATTACCCAGATCAATTCTGTCTCCTTTTGAAAAACAAGTATACTCCTGACCACCCTCTTCATCCAGAACAGTCAATCAAGCCGTGAAATCTCTCGGGGTTTGGCAGTTTTCCCTCTCGCCTCCCTTGCGATCTGAGGCTATATTTCTTTGGGCCCACTTAATTTGCCTTCTTTTAGCCTCACCTCCCTAGTTTATCCATCACAATATCACTCGCCTCATTCTCAACTAGTCCAGCATTTTCTTCCTCCTCTATACCCTTCTCCGATATCGAACTTTCAGTGCGAATTTATACATGACTGCTTCGGAAACAGGGCAGCACAGGCACAAGAGTAAAATATACTGGAAATCTGACAATAAAAACAGAAGGTGCTGGCCAGCAGGTCAGGCAGCATTTATTGACAGAAAGAGTTAACGTGGGGAATCTCCCAATCCTCCCACCAGCAGGGAGTGCGGTGGGCAAAGTAATTTTATTCTGTGTGCGGTGCCAGCCACTAACTCATTGGGGGGGTGGGTTGGGGGGTGGCTGTTTCCCGGTAGTCAGAGAGTTCCCCCACCAGTCAGAAATTATAATGTTCACTTTCCCGAATGTTCACCCATGACATTGAGCAGATCACAGAATCATGGAATCCCTACAGTGCAGAAGGGGGCCATTAGGCCCATCGAGTCTGCACCGACCCTCTGAAAGAGCACCTCACCCATTCCCACTCCCAATAACCCCTTAACCTAACCTTCACATCTTTGGACACTAAGGACGCGATTTAACGGGTGAGGTTCTAAGTGCGGTAGTGGGTGTGATTTCCCGGGTGCTTCCCGACAGCCGACCCGGAGAGACCGTGGCCGGTATCTAACGGAAATTAGTGCCAGAAATGATCCCTCATGGGCTTCACGGCGGAAATAGCTGTCTCGCCAGCTGATTGGCCTAAACCGTGCCCGGCAGCACCCCGTTAACGAGGGGGAGCAGTACATAAACTTCTCCCTCCAGACAGTCCAGACAGCATGCAACCAGGTATTCCCTGGCACTGTACTCCCCCCCCCATGAGGAATGATTCCTGGAGATCGTGGGGTTGATTGGCATTGAGTGGTCACCGACAGCGAGGTGGGCCTGCGCCGGAGACGTGGGGGTCCACTGCCCCTTCACCCACGTGACCTGTCTCAAGTGAGTTGTTCATGTCATGCAAAATGATCCTTCCCTCTTACTGATCACATGTCCATTATCTCGCAGGATCTCCATCTGATGGTGATGGCCTATCCAGGGTGTGGTGTACACTTCCTGGGAAGCATGCACACACATGCATGATCCTGAGGTAGTGATCACACACAAGTTGAATATTTAGGGAGTGGAACCCCTTCCTGTTAATAAAGGGCACTCCCTGTTGCTCTGGTGTGCGTAAGGCAACATGCGTGTCATCAATTACCCCCTGGAGCTGGGGATCCCGGTGGTGGCGGAGAATCCAGCTGCCCGGGCATCTTTATGGACTTGGTCCAGCTCGACATTTATACAATCTGATGCCTGAGCAACAGGTCATCCATGGCTTCACAGATGCACTTCTGGGCTGTAGGTTGGGAAATGCCACAAGTCCCCGCCCGAGCCCTGGCATGAACCGATGCCAAAGAAGTTCAGGGCTGCGGTGATCTTCACAGCCTCCTCCTCCGTGGGGTGCCAAGTCTGCAAGGACATGGCACAGGTGCTGCACCATTCCCTTTATGAGGCAGAGCCTCCTGC